>NC_088375.1:97291875-97598750 GCF_037993035.2 Macaca fascicularis
TACAGGGCCAAAGGAAATATCTCAGATAACAAAGAGAAAGAATCTTTCTGAGAAACTTCTTTGTGTTCTGTGAAATCATTTCACAGAGTTACAGCTTTCCCCTCAAGAAGCCTTTCGCTAAGACAGTTCTTGTGGAATTGGCAAAGTGATATTTGGAAGCCCATAGAGGGCTATGGTGAAAAAGGAAATATCCTCAGATGAAATCTGGAAAGAAGTTTTCTGAGAAACTGCTTAGTGTTCTGTTAATTCATCTCACAGTGTTACATCTGTATTTCGTGGATCTCTTTGCTAGCCTTATTTCTGTGGAATCTGAGAACAGATATTTCGGATCCCTTTGAAGACTATAGGGCCAAAGGCAATATCCTCCGATAACAAAGAGAAAGAAAATTTCTGAGAAAGTTCTTTGTGTTCTGTGAAATCATCTCTCAGAGTTACAGCTTTCCCATCAAGAAGCCTTGCGCTAAGACAGTTCTTGTGGAATTGGCAAAGTGATATTTGGAAGCCCATAGGGGGCGATGGTGAAAAAGGAAATATCCTCAGATGAAATCTGGAAACTAGCTTTCTGAGAAACTGCTTAGTGTTCTGTTAATTCATCTCACAGAGTTACATCTGTATTTCGTGGACCTCTTTGCTAGCCTTATTTCTGTGGAATGTGAGAACAGATATTTCGGATCCCTATGAAGACTACAGGGCCAAAGGAAATATCTCAGATAACAAAGAGAAAGAATCTTTCTGAGAAATTTCTTTGTGTTCTGTGAAATCATTTCACAGAGTTACAGCTTTCCCCTCAAGAAGCCTTTCGCTAAGACAGTTCTTGTGGAATTGGCAAAGTGATATTTGGAAGCCCATAGAGGGCTATGCTGAAAAAGGAAATATCCTCAGATGAAATCTGGAAAGAAGTTTTCTGAGAAACTGCTTAGTGTTCTGTTAATTCATCTCACAGAGTTACATCTGTATTTCGTGGATCTCTTTGCTAGCCTTATTTCTTTGGAATCTGAGAAGAGATATTTCGGATCCCTTTGAAGACTACAGGGCCAAAGGAAATATCCTCCGATAACAAAGAGAAAGAAGCTTTCTGAGAAACATCTTTGTGTTCTGTGAAACCATCTCACAGAGTTACAGCTTTCCTCTCAAGAAGCCTTTCGATAAGACAGTTCTTGTGGAATTGGCAAAGTGATATTTGGAAGCCCTTAGGGGGCGATAGTAAAAAAGGAAATATCCTCAGATGAAATCTGGAAACTAGCTTTCTGAGAAACTGCTTAGTGTTCTGTTATTTCATCTCACAGAGTTACATCTGTATTTCCTGGATCTCTTTGCTAGCCTTTTTACTGTGGAATCTGAGGAGAGATATTTCGGATCCCTATGAAGACTATAGGGCCAAAGGACATATCCTCCGATAACAAAGAGAAAGAAGGTTTCTGAGAAAGTTCTTTGTGTTCTGTGAAATCATATCACAGAGTTACAGCTTTCCCCTCAAGAAGCCTTTCGCAAAGACAGTTCTTGTGGAATTGGCAAAGTGATATTTGGAAGCCCATAGGGGGCGATGGTGAAAAAGGAAATATCCTCAGATGAAATCTGGAAAGAAGCTTTATGAGAAACTGCTCTGTGATGTGTGACTTTCACTCACAGAGTTACATCTGTATTGGGTGGATCTCTTTGCTAGCCTTTTTTCTGTGGAATGTGAGAACAGATATTTCGGATCCCTTTGAAGACTATAGGGCCAAAGGAAATATCCTCCGATAACAAAGAGAAAGAACCTTTCTGAGAAAGTCTTTGTGTTCTGTGAAATCATCTGACAGAGTTACATCTTTCCCCTCAAGAAGCCATTCGCTAAGACTGTTCTTGTGGAATTGGCAAAGTGATATTTGGAAGCCCATAGGGGGCGATGGTGAAAAAGGAAATATCCTCATATGAAATCTGGAAAGAAGCTTTCTGAGAAACTGCTTAGTGTTCTGTTAATTCATCTCACAGAGATACATCTGTATTTCGTGGATCTCTTTGCTAGCCTTATTTCTGTGGAATCTGAGAACAGATATTTCGGATCCCTTTGAAGACTATAGGGCCAAAGGAAATATCCTCCGATAAGAAAGAGAAAGAAGCTTTCTGAGAAACTTCTTTGTGTTCTACGAAATCATCTCTCAGAGTTACAGCTTTCCCATCAAGAAGCCTTTCGCTAAGACAGTTCTTGTGGAATTGGCAAAGTGATATTTGGAAGCTCATAGGGGGCGATGCTGAAAAAGGCAATATCCTCAGATGAAATCTGGAAACTAGCTTTCTGAGAAACTGCTTAGTGTTCTGTTAATTCATCTCACAGAGTTACATCTGTATTTCGTGGATCTCTTTGCTAGCCTTATTACTGTGGAATCTGAGAACAGATTTTTCGGATCCCTTTGAACACTATACGGCCAAAGGAAATATCCTCAGATAACAAAGAGAAAGAATCTTTCTGAGAAACTTCTTTGTGTTCTGTGAAATCATCTCACAGAGTTACAGCTTTCCCCTCAAGAAGCCTTTCGCTAATACAGTTCTTGTGGAATTGGAAAAGTGATATTTGGAAGCCCATAGAGGGCTATGGTGAAAAAGGAAATATCCTCAGATGAAATCTGAAAAGAAGCTTTCAGAGAAACTGCTCTGTGACGTGTGACTTCCACTCACAGATTTACATCTGTATTACGTGGATCTCTTTGCTAGCCTTATTTCTGTGGAATGTGAGATCAGATATTTCGGATCCCTTTGAAGACTATAGGGCCAAAGGAAGTATCCTCCGATAACAAAGAGAAAGAAGCTTTCTGAGAAACTACTTTGTGTTCTGTGAAATCGTCTCACAGAGTTACAGCTTTCCCCTCAAGAAGCCTTTCGCTAAGACAGTTCCTGTGGAATAGGCAAAGTGATATTTGGAAGCCCATAGAGGGCAACGGTGAAAAAGGAAATATCCTCAGGTGAAATCTGTAAAGAAGGCTTCTGAGAAACTGCTTAGTGTTCTGTTACTTCATCTCACAGAGTTACATCTGTATTTCGTGGATCTCTTTGCTAGCCTTATTTCTGTGGAATGTGAGAACAGATATTTCGGATCCCTTTGAAGACTATAGGACCAAAGGAAATATCCTCAGATAACAAAGAGAAAGAAGCTTTCTGAGAATGTTCTTTGTGTTCTGTGAAATCATCTCACAGAGTTACAGCTTTCCACTCAAGAAGCCTTTCGCTAAGACAGTTCTTGTGGAATTGGCAAAGTGATATTTGGAAGCCCCTAGGGGGCGATGGTGAAAAAGGAAATATACTCAGATGAAATCTGGAAACTAGCGTTCTGAGAAACTGCTTAGTGTTCTCTTGAATCATCTCACAGAGTTACATCTGTATTTCGTGGATCTCTTTGCTAGCCTTATTTCTGTGGAATGTGAGAACAGATATTTCGGATCCCTTTGAAGACTATAGGGCCAAAGGAAATATCCTCCGATAACAAAGAGAAAGAATCTTTCTGAGAAACTACTTTGTGTTCTGTGAAATCATCTCACAGAGTTACAGCTTTCCCCTCAAGAAGCCTTTCGCTAAGACAGTTCTTGTGGAATTGACAAAGTGATATTTGGAAGCCCATTGAGGGCTATGGTGGAAAAGGAAATATCCTCAGATGAAATCTGAAAAGAAGCTTTCAGAGAAACTGCTCTGTGATGTGTGACTTCCACTCACAGAGTTACATCTGTATTTCGTGGATCTCTTTGCTAGCCTTATTTCTGTGGAATCTGAGAACAGATATTTCGGATCCCTTTGAAGAGTATAAGGCCAAAGGAAATATCCTCCGATAACAAAGAGAAAGAAGCTTTCTGAGAGACTTCTTTGTGTTCTGTGAAATCATCTCACAGAGTTACAGCTTTCCCCTCAAGAAGCCTTACGCTAAGACAGTTCTTGTGGAATTGGCAAAGTGATATTTGGAAGCCCATAGAGGGCTACGGTGGAAAAGGAAATATCCTCAGATGAAATCTGAAAAGAAGCTTTCAGAGAAACTGCTCGGTGATGTGTGACTTCCACTCACAGAGTTACATCTGTATTTCGTGGATCTCTTTGCTAGCCTTATTTCTGTGGAATCTGAGAACAGATATTTCGGATCCCTTTGAAGACTATAGGGCCAAAGGAAATATCCTCCGATAACAAAGAGAAAGAAGCTTTCTGAGAAAGTTCTTTGTGTTCTGTGAAATCAACTCACAGAGTTACAGCTTTCCCCTCAAGAAGCCTTTCGCTAATACAGTTCTCGTGGAATTGGGAACGTGATATTTGGAAGCCCATATGGGGCGATGGTGAAAAAGGAAATATCCTCAGATGAAATCTGGAAACTAGCTTTCTGAGAAACTGCTTAGTGTTCTGTTATTTCATCTCACAGAGTTACATCTGTATTTCGTGGATCTCTTTGCTAGCCTTATTTCTGTGGAATCTGAGAACAGATATTTCGGATCCCTTTGAAGACTATAGGGCCAAAGGAAATATCCTCAAATAACAAAGAGAAAGAATCTTTCTGAGAAACTACTTTGTGTTCTGTGAAATCATCTCACAGAGTTACAGCTTTCCCCTCAAGAAGCCTTTCGCTAAGACAGTTCTTGTGGAATTGACAAAGTGATATTTGGAAGCCCATTGAGGGCTATGGTGGAAAAGGAAATATCCTCAGATGAAATCTGAAAAGAAGCTTTCAGAGATGCTGCTCTGTGATGTGTGACTTCCACTCACAGGGTTACATCTGTATTTCGTGGATCTCTTTGCTAGCCTTATTTCTGTGGAATCTGAGAACAGATATTTCGGATCCCTTTGCAGACTATAGGGCCAAAGGAAATATCCTCCGATAACAAAGAGAAAGAGCATTCTGAGAAACTTCTTTGTGTTCTGTGAAATCATCTCACAGAGTTACAGCTTTCCCATCAAGAAGCCTTTCGCTAAGACAGTTCTTGTGGAATTGGCAAAGTGATATTAGGAAGCCCATAGGGGGCGATGGTGAATAAGGAAATATCCTCAGATGAAATCTGGAAACTAGCTTTCTGAGAAACTTCTTAGTGTTCTGTTAATTCATCTCACAGAGTTACATCTGTATTTCGTGTATCTCTTTGCTAGCCTTATTACTGTGGAATCTGAGAACAGATATTTCGGATCCCTTTGAAGACTATAGGGCCAAAGGAAATATCCTCAGATAACAAAGAGAAAGAATCTTTCTGAGAAACTTCTTTGTGTTCTGTGAAATCATCTCACAGAGTTACAGCTTTCCCCTCAAGAAGCCTTTCGCTAAGACAGTTCTTCTGGAATTGACAAAGTGATATTTGGAAGCCCATAGAGGGCTACGGTGGAAAAGGAAATATCCTCAGATGAAATCTGAAAAGGAGCGTTCAGAGAAACTGCTCTGTGATGTGTGACTTCCACTCACAGAGTTACATCTGTATTTCGTGGAACTCTTTGCTAGCCTTATTTCTGTGGAATCTGAGAACAGATATTTCGGATCCCTTTGAAGACTATATGGCCAAAGGAAGTATCCTCCGCTAACAAAGGGAAAGAAGCTTTCTGAGAAAGTCCTTTGAGTTCTGTGAAATCATCTCACAGAGTTACAGCTTTCCCCTCAAGAAGCCTTTCGCTAAGACAGTTCTTTTGGAATTGGCAAAGTGATATTTGGAAGCCCGTAGGGGGCGATGGTGGAAAAGGAAATATCCTCAGATGAAATCTGGAAACTAGCTTTCCGAGAAACAGCTTAGTGTTCTGTTAATTCATCTCACAGAGTTACATCTGTATTTCGTGGATCTCTTTGCTAGCCTTATTTCTGTTCAATGTGAGAACAGATATTTCGGATCCCTTTGAAGACTATAGGGCCAAAGAAAATATCCTCAGATAACAAAGAGAAAGAAGCTTTCTGAGAATGTTCTTTGTGTTCTGTGAAATCATCTCTCAGAGTTACAGCTTTCCCCTCAAGAAGACTTTCGCTAAGACTGTTCTTGTGGAATTGGCAAAGTGATATTTGGAAGCACATAGAGGGCTATGGTGAAAAAGGAAATACCCTAGATGAAATCTGGAAAGAAGCTTTCTGAGAAACTGCTCTGTGATGTGTGACTTCCACTCACAGAGTTACATCTGTATTTCATGGATCTCTTTGCTAGCCTTATTTCTTTGGAATCTGAGAACAGATATTTCGGATCCCTTTGAAGACTATAGGGCCAAAGGAAGTATCCTCCGATAACAAAGAGAAAGAAGCTTTCTGAGAAACTACTTTGTGTTCTGTGAAATCGTCTCACAGAGTTACAGCTTTCCCCTCAAGAAGTCTTTCGCTAAGACAGTTCTTGTGGAATTGGCAAAGTGATATTTGGAAGCCCGTAGAGGACAACGGTGAAAAAGGAAATATCCTCAGGTGAAATCTGTAAAGAAGACTTCTGAGAAACTGCTTAGTGTTCTGTTAATTCATCTCACAGAGTTACATCTGTATTTCGTGGATCTCTTTGCTAGCCTTATTTCTGTGGAATGTGAGAACAGATATTTCGGATCCCTTTGAAGTCTATAGGACCAAAGGAAATATCCTCAGATAACAAAGAGAAAGAAGCTTTCTGAGAATGTTCTTTGTGTTCTCTGAAATCATCTCACAGAGTTACAGCTTACCCCTCAAGAAGCCTTTCGCTAAGACAGTTCTTGTGGAATTGGCAAAGTGATATTTGGAAGCCCATAGGGGGCGACGTTGAAAAAGGAAATATCCTCAGATGAAATCTGGAAACTAGCTTTCTGAGAAACTGCTTATTGTTCTGTTAATTTACCTCACAGAGTTACATCTGTATTTCGTGGATCTCTTTGCTAGCCTTATTTCTTTGGAATCTGAGAACAGATATTTCGGATCCCTTTGAAGACTATATGGCCAAAGGAAATATTCTCAGATAACAAAGAGAAAGAATCTTTCTGAGAAACTTCTTTGTGTTCTGTGAAATCATCTCACAGAGTTACAGCTTTCCCCTCAAGAAGCCTTTCGCTAAGACAGTTCTTGTGGAATTGGCAAAGTGATATTTGGAAGCCCATAGAGTTCTATGGTGAAAAAGGAAATATCCTCAGATGAAATCTGAAAAGAAGCTTTCAGAGAAACTGCTCTGTGATGTGTGACTTCCACTCACAGAGTTACATCTGTATTTCGTGGATCTCTTTGCTAGCCTTATTTCTGTGGAATCTGAGAACAGATTTCGGATCCCTTTGAAGTCTATAGGGCCAAAGGAAGTTTCCTCCGTTAACAAAGAGAAAGAAGCTTTCTGAGAAACTTCTTTGTGTTCTGTGAAATCATCTCACAGAGTTACAGCTTTCCCCTCAAGAAGCCTTTCGCTAAGACAGTTCTTGTGCAATTGGCAAAGTGATATTTGGAAGCCCATAGGGGGCGATGGTGGAAAAGGAAATATCCTCAGATGAAATCTGGAAACTAGCTTTCTGAGAAACTGCTTAGTGTACTGTTAATTCATCTCACAGAGTTACATCTGTATTTCGTGGATCTCTTTGCTAGCCTTATTTCTGTGGAATGTGAGAACAGATATTTCGGATCCCTTTGAAGACTATAGGGCCAAAGGAAATATCCTCAGATAACAAAGAGAAAGAAGCTTTCGGAGAATGTTCTTTGTGTTCTGTGAAATCATCTCTCAGAGTTACAGCTTTCCCCTCAAGAAGCCTTTCGCTAAGACAGTTCTTGTTGAAATGGGAACGTGATATTTGGAAGCCCTTAGGGGGCGATGGTGAAAAAGGAAATATCCTCAGATGAAATCTGGAAACTAGCTTTCTGAGAAACTGCTTAGTGTTCTGTTAATTCACCTCACAGAGTTACATCTGTATTTCGTGGATGTCTTTGCTAGCCTTATTTCTGTGGAACGTGAGAACAGATATTACGGATCCCTTTGAAGACTATAGGGCCAAAGGAAATATCCTCAGATAACAAAGAGAGAGAATCTTTGTGAGAAACTACTTTGTGTTCTGTGAAATCATCTCACAGAGTTACAGCTTTCCCCTCAAGAAGCCTTTCGCTAAGACAGTTCTTGTGGAATTGACAAAGTGATATTTGGAAGCCCATAGAGGGCTACGGTGGAAAAGGAAATATCCTCAGATGAAATCTGAAAAGAAGCTTTCAGAGAAACTGCTCGGTGATGTGTGACTTCCACTCAAAGAGTTACATCTGTATTTCGTGGATCTCTTTGCTAGCCTTATTTCTGTGGAATCTGAGAACAGATATTTCGGATCCCTTTGAAGACTATAGGGCCAAAGGAAATATCCTCCGATAACAAAGAGAAAGAAGCTTTCGGAGAATGTTCTTTATGTTCTGTGAAATCATCTCTCAGAGTTACAGCTTTCCCCTCAAGAAGCCTTTCGCTAAGACAGTTCTTGTGGAATTGGGAACGTGATATTTGGAAGCCCTTAGGGGGCGATGGTGGAAAAGGAAATATCCTCAGATGAAATCTGGAAACTAGCTTTCCGAGAAACAGCTTAGTGTTCTGTTAATTCATCTCACAGAGTTACATCTGTATTTCGTGGATCTCCTTGCTAGCCTTATTTCTGTGGAATGTGAGAACAGATATTTCGGATCCCTTTGAAGACTATAGGGCCAAAGGAAATATCCTCAGATAACAAAGAGAAAGAAGCTTTCTGAGAATGTTCTTTGTGTTCTGTGAAATCATCTCTCAGAGTTACAGCTTTCCCCTCAAGAAGCCTTTCGCTAAGACAGTTCGTGTGGAATTGGCAAAGTGATATTTGGAAGCCCAAAGAGTTCTATGGTGAAAAAGGAAATATCCTCAGATGAAATCTGGAAACTAGCTTTCTGAGAAACTTCTTAGTGTTCTGTTAATTCATCTCACAGAGTTATATCTGTATTTCGTGGATCTCTTTGCTAGCCTTATATCTGTGGAATCTGAGAACAGATATTTCAGATCCCTTTGAAGACTATAGGGCCAAAGGAAATATCCTCCGATAACAAAGAGAAAGAAGCTTTCTGAGAAACTTCTTTGTGTTCTGTGAAATCATCTCACAGTGTTACGGCTTTCCCCTCAAGAAGCCTTTCGCTAAGACAGTTCTTGTGAAATTGACAAAGTGATATTTGGAAGCCCATAGAGGGCTACGGTGGAAAAGGAAATATCCTTAGATGAAATCTGGAAAGAAGCTTTCAGAGAAACTGCTCTGTGATGTGTGACTTCTACTCACAGAGGTACATCTGTATTTCGTGGATCTCTTTGCTAGCCTTATGTCTGTGGAATCTGAGAACAGATATTTCGGATTTCTTTGCAGACTATAGGGCCAAAGGAAGTATCCTCCGATAACAAAGAGAAAGAAGCTTTCTGAGAAACTTCTTTGTGTTCTGTGAAATCGTCTCACAGAGTTAGAGCTTTCCCCTCAAGAAGCCTTTCGCTAAGACAGTTCTTTTGGAATGGGCAAAGTGATATTTGGAAGCCCACAGAGGGCAACGGTGAAAAAGGAAATATCCTCAGGTGAAATCTGGAAAGAAGCTTTCTGAGAAACTGCTTAGTGTTCTGTTAATTCATCTCACAGAGTCACATCTGTATTTCGTGTATCTCTTTGCTAGCCTTATTTCTGTGGAATCTGAGAAGAAATATTTCGGATCCCTTTGAAGACTATAGGGCCAAAGGAAATATCCTCCGATAAGAAAGAGAAAGAAGCTTTCTGAGAAACTTCTTTGTGTTCTGTGAAATCATCTCACAGAGTTAGAGCTTTCCCCTCAAGAAGCCTTTCGCTAAGAGAGTTCTTGTGGAATTGGCAAAGTGTATTTGGAAGCCCAAAGAGGACTATGGGGAAAAAGGAAATATCCGCAGATGAAATCTGGAAAGAAGCTTTCTGAGAAACTACTTAGTGTTCTGTTAATTCATCTCACAGAGTTACATCTGTATTTCCTGGATCTCTTTGCTAGCCTTATTTCTGTGGAATCTGAGAACAGATATTTCGGATCCCTTTGAAGACTATAGGGCCAAAGGAAATATGCTCCGATAACAAAGAGAAGGAAGCTTTCTGAGAAACTCCTTTGTGTTCTGTGAAATCATCTCACAGAGTTACAGCTTTCCCCTCAAGAAGCCTTTCGCTAAGACAGTTCTTGTGGAATTGGCAAAGTGATATTTGGAAGCCCATAGACGGCTATGGTGAAAAAGGAAGTATCCTCAGATGAAATCTGGAAAGAAGCTTTCTGAAAAACTGCTCTGTGATGTGTGACTTCCACTCACAGAATTACATCTGTATTTCGTGGATCTCTTTGCTAGTCTTATTTCTGTGGAATCTGAGAACAGATATTTAGGATCCCTTTGAAGTCTACAGGGCTAAAGGAAATATCCTCCGACAACAAAGAGAAAGAAGCTTTCTGAGAAACATCTTTGTGTTTTGTGAAATCATGTCACAGAGTTACAGCTTTGCCTTAAGAAGCCTTTCGCTAAGACAGTTCTTGTGGAATTGGCAAAGTGATATTTGGAAGCCCTTAGTGGGCTAAGGTGAAAAAGGAAATATCCTCAGATGAAATCGGGAAACTAGCTTTCTGAGAAACTGCTTAGTGTTCTGTTAATTCATCTCACAGAGTTACATCTGTACTTCGTGGATCTCTTTGCTAGCCTTATTTCTGTGGAATGTGAGAACAGATATTACGGATCCCTTTGTAGTCTATAGGGCCAAAGGAAATATCCTCCGATAACAAAGAGAAAGAATCTTTCTGAGAAACTTCTTTGTGTTCTGTGAAATCATCTCACAGTGTTACAGCTTTCCCCTCAAGAAGCCTTTGTCTAAGACAGTTCTTGTGAAATTGGCAAAGTGTATTTGGAAGCCCAAAGAGGGCTATGGGGAAAAAGGAAATATCCGCAGATGAAATCTGGAAAGAAGCTTTCTGAGGATCTACTTAGTGTTCTGTTAATTCATCTCACAGAGTTACATCTGTATTTCCTGGATCTCTTTGCTAGCCTTATTTCTGTGGGAACAGAGAACAGATATTTCGGATCCCTTTGAAGACTATAGGGCCAAAGGAAATATGCTCCGATAACAAAGAGAAGGAAGCTTTCTGAGAAACTCCTTTGTGTTCTGTGAAATCATCTCAAACAGTTACAGCTTTCCCCTCAAGAAGCCTTTCGCTAAGACAGTTCTTGTGGAATTGGCAAAGTGATATTTGGAAGCCCATAGAGGGCTATGGTGAAAAAGGAAGTATCCTCAGATGAAATCTCGAAAGAAGCTTTCTGAAAAACTGCTCTGTGATGTGTGACTTCCACTCACAGAGTTACATCTGTATTTCGTGGATCTCTTTGCTAGTCTTTTTTCTGTGGAATCTGAGAACAGATATTTAGGATCCCTTTGAAGTCTACAGGGCTAAAGGAAATATCCTCCGACAAAAAAGAGAAAGAAGCTTTCTGAGAAACATCTTTGTGTTTTGTGAAATCATGTCACAGAGTTACAGCTTTCCCCTAAAGAAGCCTTTCGCTAAGACAGTTCTTGTGGAATTGGCAAAGTGATATTTGGAAGCCCTTAGTGGGCTAAGGTGAAAAAGGAAATATCCTCAGATGAAATCTGGAAAGAAGCTTTCTGAGAAACTGCTTAGTGTTCTGTTAATTCATCTCACAGAGTTATATCTGTATTTCCTGGATCTCTTTGCTAGCCTTATTTCTGTGGAATCTGAGAACAGATATTTCGGATCCCTTTGAACACTATAGGGCCATAGGAAATATCCTCCGATAACAAAAAGAAAGAAGCTTTGTGAGAAACTTCTTTGTGTTCTGTGAAATCATCTCACAGAGTTACAGCTTTCTCCTCAAGAAGCCTTTCGCTAAGACAGTTCTTGTGGAATTGGCAAAGTGATATTTGGTAGCCCATATGGGGCGATGGTGAAAAAGAAAATATCCTCAGATGAAATCTGGAAAGGAGCTTTCTGAGAAACTGCTCTGTGATGTGTGACTTTCACTCACAGAGTTACATCTGTATTTCGTGGATCTCTTTGCTAACCTTATTTCTGTGGAATCTGAGAACAGATATTTCGGATCCCTTGGAAGACTACAAGCCAAAGGAAATATCCTCCGATAACAAAGAGAAAGAAGCTTTCTGAGGAACATCTTTGTGTTTTGTGAAATCATCTCACAGAGTTACAGCTTTCCCCTCAAGAAGCCTTTCGCTAAGACAGTTCTTGTGGAATTGGCAAAGTGATATTTGGAAGCCCTTAGTGGGCTAAGGTGAAAAAGGAAATATCTTCAGATGAAATCTGGAAAGAAGCTTTCTGAGAAACTGCTCTGTGATGTGTGACTTCCACTCACAGAGTTACATCTGTATTTCGTGGATCTCTTTGCTAGCCTTATTTCTGTGGAATCTGAGAACAGATATTTCATATACCTTTGAAGACTACAGGGCCAAAGGAAGTATCCTCGGATAACAAAGATAAAGAAGCTTTCTGAGACACTTCTTTGTGTTCTGTGAAATCATCTCACAGAGTTACAGCTTTCCCCTCAAAAAGCCTTTCGCTAAGACAGTTCTTGTGGAATTGGCAAAGTGATATTTGGAAGCCCACAAGGGGCGATGGTGAAAAAGGAAATATCCTCAGATGAAATCTGGAAACTAGCTTTCTAAGAAGCTGCTTAGTGTTCTGTTAATTCTTCTCACAGAGTTACATCTGTATTTCGTGGATCTCTTTTCAAGCCTTATTTCTGTGGAATCTGAGAACAGATATTTCGGATCCCTTTGAAGACTATAGGGCCAAAGGAAATATCCTCCGAGAACAAAGAGAAAGAAGCTTTCTGAGAAACATCTTTGTGTTCTGTGAAATCATCTCCCAGATTTAGAGCTTTCCCCTCAAGAAGCCTTTCCCTTAGTCAGTTCTTGTGGAATTGGCAAAGTGATATTTGGAAGCCCATAGAGGGCTATGGTGAAAAAGGAAATATCCTCAGATGAAATCAGGAAAGAAGCTTTCTGAGAAACTGCTCTGTGATGTGTGACTTCCACTCACAGAGTTACATCTGTATTTCGTGGATCTCTTTGCTAGCCTTATTTCTGTGGAATCTGAGAACAGATATTTCATATAGCTTTGAAGACTACAGGACCAAAGGAAGTATCCTCCGATAACAAAGAGAAAGAAGCTTTCTGAGAAACTTCTTTGTGTTCTGTGAAATCATCTCACAGAGTTACAGCTTTCCCCTCAAGAAGCCTTTCGCTAAGACAGTTCTTGTGGAATTGGCAAAGTGATATTTGGAAGCCCATTGAGGGCTATGGTGAAAAAGAAAATATCCTCAGATGAAATCAGGAAAGAAGCTTTCTGAGACACTACTCTGTGATGTGTGACTTCCACTCACAGAGTTACATCTGTATTTCGTGGATCTCTTTGCTAGCCTTATTTCTGTGGAATCTGAGAACAGATATTTCGGATCCCTTTGAAGACTATAGGGCCAAAGGAAATATCCTCCGATAACAAAGAGAAAGAAGCTTTCTGAGAAACTTCTTTGTGTTCTGTGAAATCGTCTCACAGAGTTACAGCTTTCCCCTCAAGAAGCCTTTCGCTAAGACAGTTCTTGTGTAATTGGCAATGTGATATTTGGAAGCCCAGGGAGGGTTATGGTGAAAAAGGAAATATCCTCAGATGAAATCAGGAAAGAAGCTTTCTGAGAAACTGCTTAGTGTTCTGTTAATTCATCTCACAGAGTTACATCTGTATTTCGTGGATCTCTTTGCTAGCCTTATTTCAGTGGAATCTGAGAACAGATATTGTGGATCCCTTTGAAGACTATAGGGCCAAAGGAAATAACCTCCGAAAACAAAGAGAAAGAAGCTTTCTGAGAAACTTCTTTGGGTTCCGGGAAATCATCTCACAGAGTTACAGCTTTCCCCTCAAGAAGCCTTTCGCTAAGACAGTTCTTGTGGAATTGACAAAGTGATATTTGGAAGCCCATAGAGGGCTATGGTGAAAAAGGAAATATCCTCAGATGAAATCTGAAAAGAAGCTTTCAGAGAAACTGCTCTGTGATGTGTGACTTCCACTCAGAGAGTTGCATCTGTATTTCGTGGGTCTCTTTGCTAGCCTTATTTCTGTGGAATCTGAGAACAGATATTTCGGATCCCTTTGAAGACTATAGGGCCAAAGGAAATATCCTCCGATAACAAAGAGAAAGAAGCTTTCTGAGAAACTTCTTTGTGTTCTGTGAAATCATCTCACAGAGTTACAGCTTTCCCCTCAAGAAGCTTTTCGCTAAGACAGTTCTTGTGGAATTGGCAAAGTGATATTTGGAAGCCCATAGAGGGCGATGTTGAAAAAGGAAATATCCTCAGATGAAATCTGGAAACTAGCTTTCTGAGAAATTGCTTAGTGTTCTGTTAATTCATCTAACAGAGTTACATCTGTATTTCGTGGATCTCTTTGCTAGCCTTATTTCTGTGGAATCTGAGACCAGGTATTTCGGATCCCTTTGAAGACTATAGGGCCAAAGGAAATATCCTCCGATAAAAAAGAGAAAGAAGCTTTCTGAGAAAGTTCTTTGTGCTCTGTGAAATCATCTAACAGAGTTACAGCTTTCCCCTCAAGAAGACTTTCGCTAAGACAGTTCTTGTGGAATTGGCAAAGTGAAATTTGGAAGCCCATAGAGGGCTATGGTGAAAAATGAAATATCCTCAGATGAAATCTGGAAGGAAGCTTTGTGAGAAACTGCTCTGGGATGTCTGACTTCCACTCACAGAGTTACATCTGTATTTCATGGATCTCTTTGCTAGCCTTATTTCTGTGGAATCTTAGAACAGATATTTCGGATCCCTTTGAAGACTACAGGGCCAAAGGAAATATCCTCCGATAACAAAGAGCAAGAAGCTTTCTGAGAAACTTCTTTGTGTTCTGTGAAATCATCTCACAGAGTTACCGCTTTCCCCTCAAGAAGCCTATCGCTAAAACAGTTCTTTTCGAATAGGCAAAGTGATATTTGGAAGCCCATAGAGGGCTATGGTGGAAAAGGAAATAGCCTCAGGTGAAATATGGAAAGAAGCTTTCTGAGAAACTGCTTAGTGTTCTCCTAACTCATCTCACAAAGTTACATCTGTATTTCGTGGATCTCTTTGCTAGCCTTATATCTGTGGAATCTGAGAACAGATATTTCGGATCCGTTTTAAGACGATAGGGCCAAAGGAAATATCCTCCGATAAGAAAGAGAAAGAAGCTTTCTGAGAAAGTTCTTTGTGTTCTGGGAAATCATCTTACAGAGTTACAGCTTTCCCCTCAAGAAGCCTTTCGCTAAGACAGTTCTTGTGGAATTGGCAAAGTGATATTTGGAAGCCCATAGAGGTCTACGGTAAAAAGGAAATACCTTCAGATGAAATATGAAAAGCCGGTTTCAGAGAAACTGCTCTGTGATGTGTGACTTCCACTCACAGAGTTACATCTGTATTTCGTGGATCACTTTGCTAGCCTTATTTCTGTGGAATCTTAGAACAGATATTTCGAATCTCTTTGAAGACTACAGGGCCAAAGGAAATATCCTCCGATAACAAAGAGAAAGAAGCTTTCTGAGAAACTTCTTTGTGTTCTGTGAAATCATCTCACAGAGTTACCGCTTCCCCCTCAAGAAGCCTTTCGCTAAAACAGTTCTTGTGGAATTGGCAAAGTGATATTTGGAAGCCCATAGAGGGCTATGGTGAAAAAGGAAATAGCCTCAGGTGAAATCTGGAAAGAAGCTTTCTGAGAAACTGCTTAGTGTTCTCCTAACTCATCTCACAAAGTTACATCTGTATTTCGTGGATCTCTTTGCTAGCCTTATATCTGTGGAATCTGAGAACAGATATTTCGGATCCCTTTGAAGACTATAGGGCCAAAGGAAATATCCTCCGATAAGAAAGAGAAAGAAGCTTTCTGAGAAAGTTCTTTGTGTTCTGCGAAATCATCTTACAGAGTTACAGCTTTCCCCTCAAGAAGCCTTTCGCTAAGACAGTTCTTGTGGAATTGGCAAAGTGATATTTGGAAGCCCATAGAGGGCTACGGTAAAAAGGAAATATCTTCAGATGAAATATGAAAAGACGGTTTCAAAGAAACTGCTCTGTGATGTGTGACTTCCACTCACAGAGTTACATCTGTATTTCGTGGATCGCTTTGCTAGCCTTATTTCTGTGGAATCTGAGAACAGATATTTCGATCCCTTTGAAGACTTTAGGGCCAAAGGAAATATCCTCTGATAACAAAGAGAAAGAAGCTTTCTGGGAAACTTCTTTGTGTTCTGTGAAATCATCTCATAGAGTTACAGCTTTCACCTCAAGAAGCCTTTCGCTAAGACAGTTCTTGTGGAATTGGCAAAGTGATATTTGGAAGCCCATAGAGGGCTATGGTGAAAAAGGAAATATCCTCAGATTAAATGTGGAAAGAAGCTTTCAGAGAAACTGCTCTGTGATGTGTGACTTCCATTCGCAGAGTTACATCCGTATTTCGTGGATCTCTTTGCTAGCCTTATTTCTGTGGAATCTGAGAACAGATATTTCGGATCCCTTTGTAGACTACAGGGCCAAAGGAAATATCCTCCGATACCAAAGAGAAAGAAGCTTTCTGAGAAACTTCTTTGTGTTCTGTGAAATGTACTCACAGAGTTACAGCTTTCCCCTCAAGAAGCCTTTCGCTAAGACAGTTCTTGTGGAATGGGCAAAGTAATATTTGGAAGCCCTTAGAGGGCTATGTTGAAAAAGGAAATATCCTCAGATGAACTCTGGAAAGAAGCTTTCTGAGAAACCGCTTAGTGTTTTGTTAATTCATCTCACCGAGTTACATCTGTATTTCGTGGATTTCTTTGCTAGCCTTATTTCTGTGGAATCTGAGAACAGATATTTCGGATCCCTTTGAAGACAATAGGGCCAAAGAAATATCCCCCGATAACAAAGAGAAAGAAGCTTTCTGAGAAACTTCTTTGTGTTCTGTGAAATCATCTCACAGAGTTACAGCTTTCCCCTCAAGAAGCCTTTCGCTAAGACAGTTCTTGTGGAATTGGCAAAGTGATATCTGGAAGCCCATAGGGGGCGATTGTGAAAAAGGAAATATCCTCAGATGAAATCTGGAAACTAGCTTTCTGAGAAACTGCTTAGTGTTCTCTTAATTCATCTCACAGAGTTACATCTGCATTTCTTGGATCTCTTTGCTAGCCTTATTTCTGTGGAATCTGAGAACAGATATTTCATATAGCTTTGAAGACTACAGGGCCAAAGGAAGTATCCTCCGATAACAAAGAGAAAGAAGCTTTCTGAAAAACTTCTTTGTGTTCTGTGAAATCATCTCACAGAGTTTCAGCTTTCCCCTCAAAAAGCCTTTCGCTAAGACAGTTCTTGTGGAATTGGCAAAGAGATATTTCGAATCCCACAGGGGGCGATGGTGAAAAAGGAAATATCCTCAGATGAAATCTGGAAACTAGCTTTCTGAGAAACTGCTTAGTGTTCTGTTAATTCATCTCACAGAGTTACATCTCTATTTCGTGGATCTCTTTGCTAGCCTTATTTCTGTGGAATCTGAGAACAGAGATTTCGGATCCCTTTGAATACTATAGGGTCAAAGGAAATATCCTCCGAGAACAAAGAGAAAGAAGCTTTCTGAGAAACTTCTTTGTGTTCTGTGAAATCATCTCACAGAGTTACAGCTTTCCCCTCAAGAAGCCATTCGCTAAGACAGTTCTTGTGTAATTGACAAAGTGATATTTGGAAGCCCATAGAGGGCTATGGTGAAAAAGGAAATATCCTCAGATGAAATCTGAAAAGAAGCTTTGAGAGAAACTGCTCTGTGATGTGTGACTTCCACTCACAGAGTTACATCTGTATTTCGTGGATCTCCTTGCTACCCTTATTTTTGTGGAATCTGAGAACAGATATTTCGGATCCCTTTGAAGACTATAGGGCCAACGGAAATATCCTCCGATAACAAAGAGAAAGAAGCTTTCTGAGAAACTTCTTTGTGTTCTGTGAAATCATCTCACAGAGTTACAGCTTTCCCCTCAAGAAGCCTTTCGCTAAGACAGTTCTTGTGGAATTGGCAAAGTGATATTTGGAAGCCCATAGGGGGCGATTGTGAAAAAGGAAATATCCTCAGATGAAATCTGGAAACTAGCTTTCTGAGAAACTGCTTAGTGTTCTCTTAATTCATCTCACAGAGTTACATCTGCATTTCGTGGTCTCTTTGCTAGCCTTATTTCTGTGGAATCTGAGAACAGATATTTCATATAGCTTTGAAGACCACAGGGCCAAAGGAAGTATCCTCCGATAACAAAGAGAAAGAAGCTTTCTGAAAAACTTCTTTGTGTTCTGTGAAATCATCTCACAGAGTTTCAGCTTTCCCCTCAAAAAGCCTTTCGCTAAGACAGTTCTTGTGGAATTGGCAAAGTGATATTTGGAATCCCACATGGGGCGATGGTGAAAAAGGAAATATCCTCAGATGAAATCAGGAAACTAGCTTTCTGAGAAACTGCTTAGTGTTCTGTTAATTCATCTCACAGAGTTACATCTCTATTTCGTGGATCTCTTTGCTAGCCTTATTTCTGTGGAATCTGAGAACAGAGATTTCGGATCCCTTTGAAGACTATAGGGTCAATGGAAATATCCTCCGAGAACAAAGAGAAAGAAGCTTTCTGAGAAACTTCTTTGTGTTCTGTGAAATCATCTCACAGAGTTACAGCTTTCCCCTCAAGAAGCCATTCGCTAAGACAGTTCTTGTGTAATTGACAAAGTGATATTTGGAAGCCCATAGAGGGCTATGGTGAAAAAGGAAATATCCTCAGATGAAATCTGAAAAGAAGCTTTGAGAGAAACTGCTCTGTGATGTGTGACTTCCACTCACAGAGTTACATCTGTATTTCGTGGCTCTCCTTGCTACCCTTATTTTTGTGGAATCTGAGAACAGATATTTCGGATCCCTTTGAAGACTATAGGGCCAACGGAAATATCCTCCGATAACAAAGAGAAAGAAGCTTTCTGAGAAACTTCTTTGTGTTCTGTGAAATCATCTCACAGAGTTACAGCTTTCCCCTCAAGAAGCCTTTCGCTAAGACAGTTCTTGTGGAATTGGCAAAGTGATATTTGGAAGCCCATAGGGGGCGATTGTGAAAAAGGAAATATCCTCAGATGAAATCTGGAAACTAGCTTTCTGAGAAACTGCTTAGTGTTCTCTTAATTCATCTCACAGAGTTACATCTGCATTTAGTGGATCTCTTTTCTAGCCTTATTTCTGTGGAATCTGAGAACAGATATTTCGGATCCCTTTGAAGACTATAGGGCCAAAGGAAATATCCTCCGATAACAAAGAGAAAGAAGCTTTCTGAGAAACTTCTTTGTGTTCTATGACATCATCTCACAGAGTTACAGCTTTCCCCTCAAGAAGCCTTTCGCTAAGACAGTTCTTGTGGAATTGGCAAAGTGATATTTGGAAGCCCATAGAGGGCTATGGTGAAAAAGGAAATATTCTCAGATGAAATCTGGAAAGAAGCTTTCGGAGAAACTGCTTAGTGTTCTGCTAATTCATCTCACAGAGTTACATCTGTATTTCGTGGATCTCTTTGCTAGCCTTATTTCTGTTGAATCTGAGAAGAGATATTTCGGATCCCTTTGAAGACTATAGGGCCAAAGGAAATATCCTCCGAGAACAAAGAGAAAGAAGCTCTCTGAGAAACTTCTTTGTGTTCTTTGAAATCGTCTCACAGAGTTACAGCTTTCCCCTCAAGAAGCCTTTCGCTAAGACAGTTCTTGTGGAACTGGCAAAGTGATATTTGGAAGCCGTTAGGGGGCGATGGTGAAAAAGGAAATATCCTCAGATGAAATCTGGAAACTAGCTTTCTGACAAACTGCTCTGTGATGTGTGACTTCCATTCACAGAGTTACATCTGTATTTCGTGGATCTCTTTGCTAACCTTATTTCTGTGGAATCTGAGAACAGATATTTCGGATCCCTTTGAAGACTATAGGGCCAATGGAAATATCCTCCGATAACAAAGAGAAAGAAGCTTTCTGAGAAACATCTTTGTGTTCTGTGAAATCATCTCCCAGAGTTAGAGCTTTCCCCTGAAGAAGCCTTTCCCTTAGTCAGTTCTTGTGGAATTGGCAAAGTGATATTTGGAAGCCCATAGAGGGCTATGGTGAAAAAGGAAATATCCTCAGATGAAATCTGGAAAGAAGCTTTCTGAGAAACTGCTCTGTGATGTCTGACTTCCACTCACAGAGTTACATCTGTATTTCGTGGATCTCTTTGCTAGCCTTATTTCTGTGGAATCTGAGAACAGATATTTCATATAGCTTTGAAGACTACAGGGCCAAAGGAAGTATCCTCCGATAACAAAGAGAAAGAAGCTTTCTGAAAAACTTCTTTGTGTTCTGTGAAATCATCTCACAGAGTTACAGCTTTCCCCTCAAAAAGCCTTTCGCTAAGACAGTTCTTGTGGAATTGGCAAAGTGATATTTGGAAGCCCACAGGGGGCGATGGTGAAAAAGGAAATATCCTCAGATGAAATCTGGAAACTAGCTTTCTGAGAAACTGCTTAGTGTTCTGTTAATTCATCTCACAGAGTTACATCTGTATTTCGTCGTTCTCTTTGCTAGCCTTATTTCTGTGGATTCTGAGAACAGAGATTTCGGATCCCTTTGAAGAATATAGGGCCAAAGGAAATATCCTCCGAGAAAAAAGAGAAAGAAGCTTTCTGAGAAACTTCTTTGTGTTCTGTGAAATCATCTCATAGAGTTACAGCTTTCCCCTCAAGAAGCCATTCGCTAAGACAGTTCTTGTGGAATTGACAAAGTGATATTTGGAAGCCCATAGGGAGCCATGGTGAAAAAGGAAATATCCTCAGATGAAATCTGAAAAGAAGCTTTGAGAGAAACTGCTCTGTGATGTGTGACTTCCACTCACAGAGTTACATCTGTATTTCGTGGATCTCTTTGCTAGCCTTATTTTTGTAGAATCTGAGAACAGATATTTCGGATCCCTTTGAAGACTATAGGGCCAACGGAAATATCCTCCGATAACAAAGAGAAAGAAGCTTTCTGAGAAACTTCTTTGTGTTCTGTGAAATCACCCCACAGATTTACAGCTTTCCCCTCAAGAAGCCTTTCGCTAAGACAGTTCGTGAGGAATTGGCAAAGTGATATTTGGAAGCCCATAGAGGGCTATGGTGAAAAAGGAAATATCCTCAGATGAAATCTGGAAAGAAGCTTTCTGAGAAACGGCTCTGTGATGTGTGACTTCCATTCACAGAGTTTCATATCTATTTCGTGGATCTCTTTGCTAACCTTATTTCTGTGGAATCTGAGAACAGATATTTCGGATCCCTTTGAAGACTATAGGGCCAAAGGAAATATCCTCCGATAACAAAGAGAAAGAAGCTTTCTGAGAAACTTCTTTGTGTTCTGTGAAATCATCTCACAGAGTTACAGCTTTCCCCTCAAGAAGCCTTTCGCTAAGTCAGTTCTTGTGGAATTGGCAAAGTGATATTTGGTAGCCCATAGAGGGCTATGGTGAAAAAGGAAATATCCTCAGATGAAATCTGGAAAGAAGCTTTCTGAGAAACTGCTTAGTGTTCTGTTAGTTCATCTCACAGAGTTACAGCTGTATTTCGTGGATCTCTTTGCTAGTCTTATTTCTGTGGAATCTGAGAACAGATATTTCGGATCCCTTTGAAGACTATAGGGCCAAAGGAAATATCCTCCGATAACAAAGAGAAAGAAGCTTTCTGAGAAACTTCTTGGTGTTCTGTGAAAAAATCTCACAGAGTTACAGCCTTCTCCTCAAGAAGCCTTTCGCTAAGACAGTTCTTGTGGAATTAGCAAAGTGATATTTGGAAGCCCATAGAGGGCGATGGTAAAAAGGAAATATCTTCAGATGAAATATGAAAAGAATGTTTCAGAGAAACTGCTCTGTGATGTGTGACTTCCACTCACAGAGTTACATCTGTATTTCGTGGATCTCTTTGCTAGCCTTATTTCTGTGGATTCTGAGAACAGAGATTTCGGATCCCTTTGAAGACTATAGGGCCAAAGGAAGTATCCTCTGATAACAAAGAGAAAGAAGCTTTCTGAGAAACTTCTTTGTGTTCTGTGAAATCATCTCACAGAGTTACAGCTTTCCCCTCAAGAAGCCTTTCGCTAAGACAGTTCTTGTGGAATTGGCAAAGTGATATTTGGAAGCCCATAGAAGGCTATGGTGAAAAAGGAAATATCCTCAGATGAAATCTGGAAAGAAGCTTTCTGAGAAACTGCTTAATGTTCTGTTAATTCATCTCACAGAGTTACATCTGTATTTCGTGGATGTCTTTGCTAGCCTTATTTCTGTGGAATCTGAGAACAGATATTTCGGATCCCTTTGAAGACTATAGGGCCAAAGGAAATATCCTCCGATAACAAAGAGAAAGAAGCTTTCTGAGAAACTTCTTTGTGTTCTGTGAAATCATCTCATAGAATTACAGCTTTCCCCTCAAGAAGCCTTTCGCTAAGACAGTTCTTGTGGAATTGACAAAGTGATATTTGGAAGCCCATAGAGGGCTATGATGAAAAAGGAAGTATCCTAACACGAAAACTGGAAAGAAGCTTTCTGAGAAACTGCTTTGTGATTTGTGACTTCCACTCACAGAGTTACATCTGTATTTCGTGGATCTCTTTGCTAGCCTTATTTCTGTGGAATCTGACAACAGAGATTTCGGATCCCTTTGAAGACTATAGGGCCAAAGGAAATATCCTCCGATAAGAAAGAGAAAGAAGCTTTCTGAGAACCTTCTTTGTGTTCTGTGAAATCATCTCACAGAATTACAGCTTTCCCCTCAAGAAGCCTTTCGCTAAGACAGTTCTTGTGGAATTGGCAAAGTGATATTTGGAAGCCCATAGAAGGCTAAGGTGAAAAAGGAAATATCCTCAGATGAAATCTGGAAGGAAGCTTTCTGAGAAACTGCTTAGTGTTGTGGTAATTCATCTCACAGAGTTACATCTGTATTTCGTGGATCTCTTTGCTAGACTTATTACTGTGGAATCTGAGAACAGATATTTCGGATCCCTTTGAAGACTATAGGGCCAAAGGAAATATCCTCCGAGAACAAAGAGAAGCTTTCTGAGAAACTTCTTTGTGTTCTGTGAAATCCTCTCACAGAGTTACAGCTTTCCCCTCAAGAAGCCTTTCGCTAAGTCAGTTCTTGTGGAATTGGCAAAGTGATATTTGGAAGCCCATAGAGGGCTATGGTGAAAAAGGAAATATCCTCAGATGAAATCTGGAAACTAGATTTCTGAGAAACTGCTTAGTGTTCTGTTAATTCATCTCACAGAGTTACATCTGTATTTCGTGGATCTCCTTGCTAGCCTTATTTCTGTGGAATCTGAGAAGAGATATTTCGGATCCCTTTGAAGACTATAGGGCCAAAGGAAATATCCTCCGAGAACAAAGAGAAAGAAGCTTTCTGAGAAACTTCTTTGTGTTCTGTGAAATCATCACACAGAGTTACAGCTTTCCCCTCAAGAAGCCTTTCGCTAAGACAGTTCTTGTGGAATTGGCAAAGTGATATTTGGAAGCCCTTAGAGAGCTATGGTAAAAAAGGAAATATCCTCAGATGAAATCTGGAAAGAAGCTGTCTGAGAAACTGCTTATTGTTCTGTTAATTCATCTCACAGAATTACATCTGTATTTCATGGATCTCTTTCCTAGTCTTATTTCTGTGGAATCTGAGAACAGATATTTCGGATCCCTTTGAAGACTATAGGGACAAAGGAAATATCCTCCAATAACAAAGAGAAAGAAGCTTTCTGAGTAACTTCTTTGTGTTCTGTGAAATTATCTCAAAGAGTTACAGCTTTCCCCTCAAGAAGCCTTTGGCTAACACTGTTCTTGTGGAATTGGCAAAGTGATATTTGGAAGCCCATAGATGGCTATGGTAAAAAGGAAATATCTTCAGATGAAATATGAAAAGAAGGTTTCAGAGAAACTGCTCTGTGATGTGTGACTTCCACTCACAGAGTTACATCTGTATTACGTGGATCCCTTTGCTAGCCTTATTTCTGTGGAATCTGAGAACAGAGATTTCGGATCCCTTTGAAAACAATAGGGCCAAAGGAAATATCCTCCGATAACAAAGAGAAAGAAGCTTTCTGAGAAACTTCTTTGTGTTCTGTGAAATCATCTCACAGAGTTACAGCTTTCCCCTCAAGAAGCCTTTCGCTAAGACAGTTCTTGTGGAATAGGCAAAGTGATATTTGGAAGCCCATAGAGAGCTAGGGTGAAAAAGGAAATATCCTCAGATGAAATCTGGAAAGAAGCTTTCTGAGAAACTGCTTAGTGTTCTGATAATTCATCTCACAGAGTTACATCTGTATTTCGTGGATCTCTTTGCTAGACTTATTTCTGTGGAATCTGAGAACAGATACTTCGAATCCCTTTGAAGACTATAGTGCCAAAGGAAATATACTCCGAGAACAAAGAGAAAGAAGCTTTCTGAGAAACTTCTTTGTGTTCTGTGAAATCCTCTCACAGAGTTACAGCTTTCCTCTCAAGAAGCCTTTCGCTAAGACAGTTCTTGTGGAATTGGCAAAGTGATATTTGGAAGCCCATAGGGGGCGATGATGAAAAAGGAAATATCCTCAGATGAAATCTGGAAACTAGATTTCTGAGAAACTGCTTAGTGTTCTGTTCATTCATCTCACAGAGTTACATCTGTATTTCGTGGATCTCTTTGCTAGCCTTATTTCTGTGGAATCTGAGAACAGATATTTCGGATCCCTTTGAAGACTATAGGGCCAAAGGAAATATCCTCCGATAAGAAAGAGAAAGAAGCTTTCTGAGAAACTTCTTTGTGTTCTGTGAAATCATCACACCGAGTTACAGCTTTCCCCTCAAGAAGCCTTTCGCTAAGACAGTTCTTGTGGAATTGGCAAAGTGATATTTGGAAGCCCTTAGAGGGCTATGGTAAAAAAGGAAATATCCTCAGATGAAATCTGGAAAGAAGCTTTCTGAGAAACTGCTTATTGTTCTGTTAATTCATCTCAAAGAATTGCATCTGTATTTCGTGGATCTCTTTCCTAGTCTTATTTCTGTGGAATCTGAGAACAGATATTTCGGATCCCTTTGAAGACTATAGGGACAAAGGAAATATCCTCCAATAACAAAGAGAAAGAAGCTTTCTGAGTAACTTCTTTGTGTTCTGTGAAATTATCTCAAAGAGTTACAGCTTTCCCCTCAAGAAGCCTTTGGCTAACACTGTTCTTGTGGAATTGGCAAAGTGATATTTGGAAGCCCATAGAGGGCTATGGTAAAAAGGAAATATCTTCAGATGAAATATGAAAAGAAGGTTTCAGAGAAACTGCTCTGTGATGTGTGACTTCCACTCAGAGAGTTACATCTTTATTTCGTGGATCTCTTTGCTAGCCTTATTTCTGTGGAATCTGAGAACAGAGATTTCGGATCCCTTTGAAGACAATAGGGCCAAAGGAAATATCCTCCGATAACAAAGAGAAAGAAGGTTTCTGAGAAACTTTTTTGTGTTCTATGATATCATCTCACAGAGTTACAGCTTTCCCCTCAAGAAACCTTTCGCTAAGACAGTTCTTTTGGAATTGGCAAAGTGATATTTGGAAGCCCATAGAAGGCTATGGTGAAAAAGGAAATATCATAAGACGAAATCTGGAAAGAAGCTTTCTGAGAAACTGCTCTGTGATGTGTGACTTCCACTCACAGAGTTACATCTGTATTTCGTGGATCTCTTTGCTAGCCTTATTTCTGTGGAATCTGAGAACAAAGATTTCGGATCCCTTTGAAGACTATAGGGCCAAAGGAAATATCCTCCGATAACAAAGAGAAAGAAGCTTTCTGAGACACTTCTTTGTGTTCTGTGAAATCATCTCACAGAGTTACAGCTTTCCCCTCAAGAAGCCTTTCGCTAAGACAGTTCTTGTGGAATTGGCAAAGTGATATTTGGAAGCCCATAGGGGGCGATTGTGAAAAAGGAAATATCCTCAGATGAAATCTGGAAACTAGCTTTCTGAGAAACTGCTTAGTGTTCTCTTAATTCATCTCACAGAGTTACATCTGCATTTCCTGGATCTCTTTGCTAGCCTTATTACTGGAATCTGAGAACAGATATTTCGGATCCCTTTGAAGACTATAGGGCCAAAGGAATTATCCTCCGATAACTAAGAGAAAGAAGCTTTCTGAGAAACTTCTTTGTGTTTTGTGAAATCATCTCACAGAGTTACAGCTTTCCCCTCAAGATGCCTTTCGCTAAGACAGTTCTTGTGGAATTGGCAAAGTGATATTTGGAAGCCCATAGAGGGCTATGGTGAAAAAGGAAATATCCTAAGATGAAATCTGAAAAGAAGCTTTCAGAGAAACTGCTCTGTGATGTGTGACTTCCACTCACAGAGTTACATGTGTATTTCGTGGATCTCTTTGCTAGCCTTATTTCTGTGGAATCTGAGAACAGATATTTCGGATCCCTTTGAAGACTATAGGGCCAAAGGAAATATCCTCCGAGAACAAAGAGAAAGAAGCTTTCTGAGAAACTTCTTTGTGTTCTATGACATCATCTCACAGAGTTACAGCTTTCCCCTCAAGAAGCCTTTCGCTAAGACAGTTCTTGTGGAATTGGCAAAGTGATATTTGGAAGCCCATAGAGGGCTATGGTGAAAAAGGAAATATTCTCAGATGAAATCGGGAAAGAAGCTTTCGGAGAAACTGCTTAGTGTTCTGTTAATTCATCTCACAGAGTTACATCTGTATTTCGTGGATCTCTTTGCTAGCCTTATTTCTGTGGAATCTGAGAAGAGATATTTCGGATCCCTTTGAAGACTATAGGGCCAAAGGAAATATCCTCCGAGAACAAAGAGAAAGAAGCTTTCTGAGAAACTTCTTTGTGTTCTGTGAAATCGTCTCACAGAGTTACAGCTTTCCCCTCAAGAAGCCTTTCGCTAAGACAGTTCTTAAGGAACTGGCAAAGTGATATTTGGAAGCCTTTAGGGGGCGATGGTGAAAAAGGAAATATCCTCAGATGAAATCTGGAAACTAGCTTTCTGAGAAACTGCTCTGTGATGTGTGACTTCCATTCACAGAGTTACATCTGTATTTCGTGGATCTCTTTGCTAACCTTATTTCTGTGGAATCTGAGAACAGATATTTCGGATCCCTTTGAAGACTATAGGGCCAATAGAAATATCCTCCGATAACAAAGAGAAAGAAGCTTTTTGAGAAACATCTTTGTGTTCTGTGAAATCATCTCACAGAGTTACAGCTTTCCCCTGAAGAAGCCTTTCCCTTAGTCAGTTCTTGTGGAATTGGCAAAGTGATATTTGGAAGCCCATAGAGGGCTATGGTGAAAAAGGAAATATCCTCAGATGAAATCTGGAAAGAAGCTTTCTGAGAAACTGCTCTGTGATGTGTGACTTCCACTCACAAAGTTACATCTGTATTTCGTGGATCTCTTTGCTAGCCTTATTTCTGTGAAATCTGAGAACAGATATTTCATATAGCTTTGAAGACTACAGGGCCAAAGGAAGTATCCTCCGATAACAAAGAGATAGAAGCTTTCTGAAAAACTTCTTTGTGTTCTGTGAAATCATCTCACAGAGTTTCAGCTTTCCCCTCAAAAAGCCTTTCGCTAAGACAGTTCTTGTGGAATTGGCAAAGTGATATTTGGAAGCCCACAGGGGGCGATGGTGAAAAAGGAAATATCCTCAGATGAAATCTGGAAACTAGCTTTCTGAGAAACTGCTTAGTGTTCTGTTAATTCATCTCACAGAGTTACATCTGTATTTCGTGGATCTCTTTGCTAGCCTTATTTCTGTGGAATCTGAGAACAGAGATTTCGGATCCCTTTGAAGACTATAGGGTCAAAGGAAATATCCTCCGAGAACAAAGAGAAAGAAGCTTTCTGAGAAACTTCTTTGTGTTCTGTGAAATCATCTCACAGAGTTACAGCTTTCCCCTCAAGAAGCCATTCGATAAGACAGTTGTTGTGGAATTGACAAAGTGATATTTGGAAGCCCTTAGAGGGCTATGGTGAAAAAAGAAATATCCTCAGATGAAATCTGAAAAGAAGCTTTGAGAGAAACTGCTCTGTGATGTGTGACTTCCACTCACAGAGTTACATCTGTAATTCGTGGATCTCTTTGCTAGCCTTATTTTTGTGGAATCTGAGAACAGATATTTCGGATCCCTTTGAAGACTATAGGGCCAACGGAAATATCCTCCGATAACAAAGAGAAAGAAGCTTTCTGAGAAAGTTCTTTGTGTTCCGTGAAATCATCTCACAGAGTTACAGCTTTCCCCTCAAGAAGCCTTTCGCTAAGACAGTTCTTGTGGAATTGGCAAAGTGATATTTGGAAGCCCATAGGGGGCGATTGTGAAAAAGGAAATATCCTCAGATGAAATCCGGAAACTAGCTTTCTGAGAAACTGCTTAGTGTTCTCTTAATTCATCTCACAGAGTTACATCAGCATTTCCTGGATCTCTTTGCTAGCCTTATTTCTGTGGAATCTGAGAACAGATATTTCGGATCCCTTTGAAGACTATAGGGCCAAAGGAATTATCCTCCGATAACAAAGAGAAAGAAGCTTTCTGAGAAACTTCTTTGTGTTTTGTGAAATCATCACACAGAGTTACAGCTTTCCCCTCAAGAAGCCTTTCGCTAAGACAGTTCTTGTGGAATTGGCAAAGTGATATTTGGAAGCCCATAGAGGGCTATGGTGAAAAAGGAAATATCCTCAGATGAAATCTGAAAAGAAGCTTTCAGAGAAACTGCTCTGTGATGTGTGACTTCCACTCACAGAGGTACATGTGTATTTCGTGGATCTCTTTGCTAGCCTTATTTCTGTGGAATCTGAGAACAGATATTTCGGTTCCTTTTGAAGACTATTGGGCCAAAGGAAATATCCTCCGATAACAAAGAGAAAGAAGCTTTCTGAGAAACTTCTTTGTGTTCTATGACATCATCTCACAGAGTTACAGCTTTCCCCTCAAGAAGCCTTTCGCTAAGACAGTTCTTGTGGAATTGGCAAAGTGATATTTGGAAGCCCATAGAGGGCTATGGTGAAAAAGGAAATATTCTCAGATGAAATCTGGAAAGAAGCTTTCGGAGAAACTGCTTAGTGTTCTGTTAGTTCATCTCACAGAGTTACATCTGTATTTCGTGGATCTCTTTGCTAGCCTTATTTCTTTGGAATCTGAGAAGAGATATTTCGGATCCCTTTGAAGAGTATAGGGCCAAAGGAAATATCCTCCGAGAACAAAGAGAAAGAAGCTTTCTGAGAAACTTCTTTGTGTTCTGTGAAATCGTCTCACAGAGTTACAGCTTTCCCCTCAAGAAGACTTTCGCTAAGACAGTTCTTGTGGAACTGGCAAAGTGATATTTGGAAGCCCTTAGGGGGCGATGGTGAAAAAGGAAATATCCTCAGATGAAATCTGGAAACTAGCTTTCTAACAAACTGCTCTGTGATGTGTGACTTCCACTCACAGAGTTACATCTGTATTTCGTGGATCTCTTTGCTTACCTTATTTCTGTGGAATCTGAGAACAGATATATCGGATCCCTTTGAAGACTATAGGGCCAATGGAAATATCCTCCGATAAGAAAGAGAAAGAAGCTTTCTGAAAAACATCTTTGTGTTCTGTGAAATCATCTCCCAGAGTTAGAGCTTTCCCCTGAAGAAGCCTTTCCCTTAGTCAGTTCTTGTGGAATTGGCAAAGTGATATTTGGAAGCCCACAGGGGGCGATGGTGAAAAAGGAAATATCCTCAGATGAAATCTGGAAACTAGCTTTCTGAGAAACTGCTTAGTGTTCTGTTAATTCATCTCACAGAGTTACATCTCTATTTCGTGGATCTCTTTGCTAGCCTTATTTCTGTGGAATCTGAGAACAGAGATTTCGGATCCCTTTGAAGACTATAGGGCCAAAGGAAATATCCTCCGAGAACAAAGAGAAAGAAGCTTTCTGAGAAACTTCATTGTGTTCTGTGAAATCATCTCACAGAGTTACAGCTTTCCCCTCAAGAAGCCATTCGCTAAGACAGTTCTTGTGGAATTCACAAAGTGATATTTGGAAGCCCATAGAGGTCTGTGGTGAAAAAGGAAGTATCATCAGATGAAATCTGAAAAGAAGCTTTGAGAGAAACTGCTCTGTGATGTGTGACTTCCACTCACAGAGTTACATCTGTATTTCGTGGATCTCTTTGCTAGCCTTATTTTTGTAGAATCTGAGAACAGATATTTCGGATCCCTTTGAAGACTATAGGGCCAACGGAAATATCCTCTGATAACAAAGAGAAAGAAGCTTTCTGAGAAACTTCTTTGTGTTCTGTGAAATCATCCCACAGATTTACAGCTTTCCCCTCAAGAAGCCTTTCGCTAAGACAGTTCTTGTGGAATTAGCAAAGTGATATTTAGAAGCCCATGGAGGGCGATGGTAAAAAGGAAATATCTTCAGATGAAATATGAAAAGAAGGTTTCAGAGAAACTGCTCTGTGATGTGTGACTTCCACTCACAGAGTTACATCTGTATTTCGTGGATCTCTTTGCTAGCCTTATTTCTGTGGATTCTGAGAACAGAGATTTCGGATCCCTTTGAAGACTATAGGGCCAAAGGAAATATCCTCTGATAACAAAGAGAAAGAAGCTTTCTGAGAAACTTCTTTGTGTTCTGTGAAATCATCTCACAGAGTTACAGCTTTCCCCTCAAGAAGCCTTTCGCTAAGACAGTTCTTGCGAATTGGCAAAGTGATATTTGGAAGCCCATAGAAGGCTATGGTGAAAAAGGAAATATCCTCAGATGAAATCTGGAAAGAAGCCTTCTGAGAAACTGCTTAATGTTCTGTTAATTCATCTAACAGAGTTACATCTGTATTTCGTGGATCTCTTTGCTAGCCTTATTTCTGTGGAATCTGAGAACAGATATTTCGGATCCCTTTGAAGACTATAGGGCCAAAGGAAATATCCTCCGAGAACAAAGAGAAAGAAGCTTTCTGAGAAACTTCTTTGTGTTCTGTGAAATCATCTGACAGAGTTAGAGCTTTCCCCTCAAGAAGCCTTTCGCTAAGTCAGTTCTTGTGGAATTGGCAAAGTGATATTTGGAAGCCCATAGAGGGCTATGGTGAAAAAGGAAATATCCTCAGATGAAATCTGGAAAGAAGCTTTCTGAGAAACTGCTTAGTGTTCTGTTAGTTCATCTCACAGAGTTACAGCTGTATTTCGTGGATCTCTTTGCTAGTCTTATTTCTGTGGAATCTGAGAACAGATATTTCGGATCCCTTTGAAGACTATAGGGCCAAAGGAAATATCCTCCGATAACAAAGAGAAAGAAGCTTTCTGAGAAACTTCTTGGTGTTCTGTGAAAAAATCTCACAGAGTTACAGCCTTCCCCTCAAGAAGCCTTTCGCTAAGACAGTTCTTGTGGAATTAGCAAAGTGATATTTGGAAGCCCATAGAGGGCGATGGTAAAAAGGAAATATCTTAGGATGAAATATGAAAAGAATGTTTCAGAGAAACTGCTCTGTGATGTGTGACTTCCACTCACAGAGTTACATCTGTATTTCGTGGATCTCTTTGCTAGCCTTATTTCTGTGGATTCTGAGAACAGAGATTTCGGATCCCTTTGAAGACTATAGGGCCAAAGGAAGTATCCTCTGATAACAAAGAGAAAGAAGCTTTCTGAGAAACTTCTTTGTGTTCTGTGAAATCATCTCACAGAGTTACAACTTTCCCCTCAAGAAGCCTTTCGCTAAGACAGTTCTTGTGGAATTGGCAAAGTGATATTTGGAAGCCCATAGAAGGCTATGGTGAAAAAGGAAATATCCTCAGATGAAATCTGGAAAGAAGCTTTCTGAGAAACTGCTTAATGTTCTGTTAATTCATCTCACAGAGTTACATCTGTATTTCGTGGATGTCTTTGCTAGCCTTATTTCTGTGGAATCTGAGAACAGATATTTCGGATCCCTTTGAAGACTATAGGGCCAAAGGAAATATCCTCCGATAACAAAGAGAAAGAAGCTTTCTGAGAAACTTCTTTGTGTTCTGTGAAATAATCTCACAGAGTTACAGCTTTCCCCTCAAGAAGCCTTTCGCTAAGACAGTTCTTGTGGAATTGACAAAGTGATATTTGGAAGCCCATAGAGGGCTATGATGAAAAAGGAAGTATCCTAACACGAAAACTGGAAAGAAGCTTTCTGAGAAACTGCTTTGTGATTTGTGACTTCCACTCACAGAGTTACATCTGTATTTCGTGGATCTCTTTGCTAGCCTTATTTCTGTGGAATCTGACAACAGAGATTTCGGATCCCTTTGAAGACTATAGGGCCAAAGGAAATATCCTCCGATAAGAAAGAGAAAGAAGCTTTCTGAGAACCTTCTTTGTGTTCTGTGAAATCATCTCACAGAATTACAGCTTTCCCCTCAAGAAGCCTTTCGCTAAGACAGTTCTTGTGGAATTGGCAAAGTGATATTTGGAAGCCCATAGAAGGCTAAGGTGAAAAAGGAAATATCCTCAGATGAAATCTGGAAGGAAGCTTTCTGAGAAACTGCTTAGTGTTGTGGTAATTCATCTCACAGAGTTACATCTGTATTTCGTGGATCTCTTTGCTAGACTTTTTACTGTGGAATCTGAGAACAGATATTTCGGATCCCTTTGAAGACTATAGGGCCAAAGGAAATATCCTCCGAGAACAAAGAGAAGCTTTCTGAGAAACTTCTTTGTGTTCTCTGAAATCCTCTCACAGAGTTACAGCTTTCCCCTCAAGAAGCCTTTCGCTAAGTCAGTTCTTGTGGAATTGGCAAAGTGATATTTGGAAGCCCATAGAGGGCTATGGTGAAAAAGGAAATATCCTCAGATGAAATCTGGAAACTAGATTTCTGAGAAACTGCTTAGTGTTCTGTTAATTCATCTCACAGAGTTACATCTGTATTTCGTGGATCTCCTTGCTAGCCTTATTTCTGTGGAATCTGAGAAGAGATATTTCGGATCCCTTTGAAGACTATAGGGCCAAAGGAAATATCCTCCGAGAACAAAGAGAAAGAAGCTTTCTGAGAAACTTCTTTGTGTTCTGTGAAATCATCACACAGAGTTACAGCTTTCCCCTCAAGAAGCCTTTCGCTAAGACAGTTCTTGTGGAATTGGCAAAGTGATATTTGGAAGCCCTTAGAGAGCTATGGTAAAAAAGGAAATATCCTCAGATGAAATCTGGAAAGAAGCTGTCTGAGAAACTGCTTATTGTTCTGTTAATTCATCTCACAGAATTACATCTGTATTTCATGGATCTCTTTCCTAGTCTTATTTCTGTGGAATCTGAGAACAGATATTTCGGATCCCTTTGAAGACTATAGGGACAAAGGAAATATCCTCCAATAACAAAGAGAAAGAAGCTTTCTGAGTAACTTCTTTGTGTTCTGTGAAATTATCTCAAAGAGTTACAGCTTTCCCCTCAAGAAGCCTTTGGCTAACACTGTTCTTGTGGAATTGGCAAAGTGATATTTGGAAGCCCATAGATGGCTATGGTAAAAAGGAAATATCTTCAGATGAAATATGAAAAGAAGGTTTCAGAGAAACTGCTCTGTGATGTGTGACTTCCACTCACAGAGTTACATCTGTATTACGTGGATCCCTTTGCTAGCCTTATTTCTGTGGAATCTGAGAACAGAGATTTCGGATCCCTTTGAAGACAATAGGGCCAAAGGAAATATCCTCCGATAACAAAGAGAAAGAAGCTTTCTGAGAAACTTCTTTGTGTTCTATGATATCATCTCACAGAGTTACAGCTTTCCCCTCAAGAAACCTTTCGCTAAGACAGTTCTTGTGGAATTGGCAAAGTGATATTTGGAAGCCCATAGGGGGCGATTGTGAAAAAGGAAATATCCTCAGATGAAATCTGGAAACTAGCTTTCTGAGAAACTGCTTAGTGTTCTCTTAATTCATCTCACAGAGTTACATCTGCATTTCCTGGATCTCTTTGCTAGCCTTATTACTGTGGAATCTGAGAACAGATATTTCGGATCCCTTTGAAGACTATAGGGCCAAAGGAATTATCCTCCGATAACAAAGAGAAAGAAGCTTTCTGAGAAACTTCTTTGTGTTTTGTGAAATCATCTCACAGAGTTACAGCTTTCCCCTCAAGAAGCCTTTCGCTAAGACAGTTCTTGTGGAATTGGCAAAGTGATATTTGGAAGCCCATAGAGGGCTATGGTGAAAAAGGAAATATCCTCAGATGAAATCTGAAAAGAAGCTTTCAGAGAAACTGCTCTGTGATGTGTGACTTCCACTCACAGAGTTACATGTGTATTTCGTGGATCTCTTTGCTAGCCTTATTTCTGTGGAATCTGAGAACAGATATTTCGGATCCCTTTGAAGACTATAGGGCCAAAGGAAATATCCTCCGAGAACAAAGAGAAAGAAGCTTTCTGAGAAACTTCTTTGTGTTCTATGACATCATCTCACAGAGTTACAGCTTTCCCCTCAAGAAGCCTTTCGCTAAGACAGTTCTTGTGGAATTGGCAAAGTGATATTTGGAAGCCCATAGAGGGCTATGGTGAAAAAGGAAATATCCTCAGATGAAATCTGGAAACTAGCTTTCTGACAAACTGCTCTGTGATGTGTGACTTCCATTCACAGAGTTACATCTGTATTTCGTGGATCTCTTTGCTAGCCTTATTTCTGTGGAATCTGAGAACAGATATTTCATATAGCTTTGAAGACTACAGGGCCAAAGGAAGTATCCTCCGATAACAAAGAGAAAGAAGCTTTCTGAAAAACTTCTTTGTGTTCTGTGAAATCATCTCACAGAGTTACGGCTTTCCCCTGAAGAAGCCTTTTGCTAAGACAGTTCTTGTGGAATTGGCAAAGTGATATTTGGAAGCCCACAGGGGGCGATGGTGAAAAAGGAAATATCCTCAGATGAAATCTGGAAACTAGCTTTCTGAGAAACTGCTTAGTGTTCTGTTAATTCATCTCACAGAGTTACATCTCTATTTCGTGGATCTCTTTGCTAGCCTTATTTCTGTGGAATCTGAGAACAGAGATTTCGGATCCCTTTGAAGACTATAGGGCCAAAGGAAATATCCTCCGATAACAAAGAGAAAGAAGCTTTCTGAGAAACTTCTTTGTGTTCTGTGAAATCATCTCACAGAGTTACAGCTTTCCCCTCAAGAAGCCTTTCGCTAAGACAGTTCTTGTGGAATAGGCAAAGTGATATTTGGAAGCCCATAGAGAGCTAGGGTGAAAAAGGAAATATCCTCAGATGAAATCTGGAAAGAAGCTTTCTGAGAAACTGCTTAGTGTTCTGATAATTCATCTCACAGAGTTACATCTGTATTTCGTGGATCTCTTTGCTAGACTTATTTCTGTGGAATCTGAGAACAGATACTTCGAATCCCTTTGAAGACTATAGTGCCAAAGGAAATATACTCCGAGAACAAAGAGAAAGAAGCTTTCTGAGAAACTTCTTTGTGTTCTGTGAAATCCTCTCACAGAGTTACAGCTTTCCTCTCAAGAAGCCTTTCGCTAAGACAGTTCTTGTGGAATTGGCAAAGTGATATTTGGAAGCCCATAGGGGGCGATGATGAAAAAGGAAATATCCTCAGATGAAATCTGGAAACTAGATTTCTGAGAAACTGCTTAGTGTTCTGTTCATTCATCTCACAGAGTTACATCTGTATTTCGTGGATCTCTTTGCTAGCCTTATTTCTGTGGAATCTGAGAACAGATATTTCGGATCCCTTTGAAGACTATAGGGCCAAAGGAAATATCCTCCGATAAGAAAGAGAAAGAAGCTTTCTGAGAAACTTCTTTGTGTTCTGTGAAATCATCACACCGAGTTACAGCTTTCCCCTCAAGAAGCCTTTCGCTAAGACAGTTCTTGTGGAATTGGCAAAGTGATATTTGGAAGCCCTTAGAGGGCTATGGTAAAAAAGGAAATATCCTCAGATGAAATCTGGAAAGAAGCTTTCTGAGAAACTGCTTATTGTTCTGTTAATTCATCTCAAAGAATTGCATCTGTATTTCGTGGATCTCTTTCCTAGTCTTATTTCTGTGGAATCTGAGAACAGATATTTCGGATCCCTTTGAAGACTATAGGGACAAAGGAAATATCCTCCAATAACAAAGAGAAAGAAGCTTTCTGAGTAACTTCTTTGTGTTCTGTGAAATTATCTCAAAGAGTTACAGCTTTCCCCTCAAGAAGCCTTTGGCTAACACTGTTCTTGTGGAATTGGCAAAGTGATATTTGGAAGCCCATAGAGGGCTATGGTAAAAAGGAAATATCTTCAGATGAAATATGAAAAGAAGGTTTCAGAGAAACTGCTCTGTGATGTGTGACTTCCACTCAGAGAGTTACATCTTTATTTCGTGGATCTCTTTGCTAGCCTTATTTCTGTGGAATCTGAGAACAGAGATTTCGGATCCCTTTGAAGACAATAGGGCCAAAGGAAATATCCTCCGATAACAAAGAGAAAGAAGGTTTCTGAGAAACTTTTTTGTGTTCTATGATATCATCTCACAGAGTTACAGCTTTCCCCTCAAGAAACCTTTCGCTAAGACAGTTCTTTTGGAATTGGCAAAGTGATATTTGGAAGCCCATAGAAGGCTATGGTGAAAAAGGAAATATCATAAGACGAAATCTGGAAAGAAGCTTTCTGAGAAACTGCTCTGTGATGTGTGACTTCCACTCACAGAGTTACATCTGTATTTCGTGGATCTCTTTGCTAGCCTTATTTCTGTGGAATCTGAGAACAAAGATTTCGGATCCCTTTGAAGACTATAGGGCCAAAGGAAATATCCTCCGATAACAAAGAGAAAGAAGCTTTCTGAGACACTTCTTTGTGTTCTGTGAAATCATCTCACAGAGTTACAGCTTTCCCCTCAAGAAGCCTTTCGCTAAGACAGTTCTTGTGGAATTGGCAAAGTGATATTTGGAAGCCCATAGGGGGCGATTGTGAAAAAGGAAATATCCTCAGATGAAATCTGGAAACTAGCTTTCTGAGAAACTGCTTAGTGTTCTCTTAATTCATCTCACAGAGTTACATCTGCATTTCCTGGATCTCTTTGCTAGCCTTATTACTGTGGAATCTGAGAACAGATATTTCGGATCCCTTTGAAGACTATAGGGCCAAAGGAATTATCCTCCGATAACTAAGAGAAAAAAGCTTTCTGAGAAACTTCTTTGTGTTTTGTGAAATCATCTCACAGAGTTACAGCTTTCCCCTCAAGATGCCTTTCGCTAAGACAGTTCTTGTGGAATTGGCAAAGTGATATTTGGAAGCCCATAGAGGGCTATGGTGAAAAAGCAAATATCCTCAGATGAAATCTGAAAAGAAGCTTTCAGAGAAACTGCTCTGTGATGTGTGACTTCCACTCACAGAGTTACATGTGTATTTCGTGGATCTCTTTGCTAGCCTTATTTCTGTGGAATCTGAGAACAGATATTTCGGATCCCTTTGAAGACTATAGGGCCAAAGGAAATATCCTCCGAGAACAAAGAGAAAGAAGCTTTCTGAGAAACTTCTTTGTGTTCTATGACATCATCTCACAGAGTTACAGCTTTCCCCTCAAGAAGCCTTTCGCTAAGACAGTTCTTGTGGAATTGGCAAAGTGATATTTGGAAGCCCATAGAGGGCTATGGTGAAAAAGGATATATTCTCAGATGAAATCGGGAAAGAAGCTTTCGGAGAAACTGCTTAGTGTTCTGTTAATTCATCTCACAGAGTTACATCTGTATTTCGTGGATCTCTTTGCTAGCCTTATTTCTGTGGAATCTGAGAAGAGATATTTCGGATCCCTTTGAAGACTATAGGGCCAAAGGAAATATCCTCCGAGAACAAAGAGAAAGAAGCTTTCTGAGAAAATTCTTTGTGTTCTGTGAAATCGTCTCACATAGTTACAGCTTTCCCCTCAAGAAGCCTTTCGCTAAGACAGTTCTTCAGGAACTGGCAAAGTGATATTTGGAAGCCTTTAGGGGGCGATGGTGAAAAAGGAAATATCCTCAGATGAAATCTGGAAACTAGCTTTCTGAGAAACTGCTCTGTGATGTGTGACTTCCATTCACAGAGTTACATCTGTATTTCGTGGATCTCTTTGCTAACCTTATTTCTGTGGAATCTGAGAACAGATATTTCGGATCCCTTTGAAGACTATAGGGCCAATAGAAATATCCTCCGACAACAAAGAGAAAGAAGCTTTTTGAGAAACATCTTTGTGTTCTGTGAAATCATCTCACAGAGTTACAGCTTTCCCCTGAAGAAGCCTTTCCCTTAGTCAGTTCTTGTGGAATTGGCAAAGTGATATTTGGAAGCCCATAGAGGGCTATGGTGAAAAAGGAAATATCCTCAGATGAAATCTGGAAAGAAGCTTTCTGAGAAACTGCTCTGTGATGTGTGACTTCCACTCACAAAGTTACATCTGTATTTCGTGGATCTCTTTGCTAGCCTTATTTCTGTGAAATCTGAGAACAGATATTTCATATAGCTTTGAAGACTACAGGGCCAAAGGAAGTATTCTCCGATAACAAAGAGATAGAAGCTTTCTGAAAAACTTCTTTGTGTTCTGTGAAATCATCTCACAGAGTTTCAGCTTTCCCCTCAAAAAGCCTTTCGCTAAGACAGTTCTTGTGGAATTGGCAAAGTGATATTTGGAAGCCCACAGGGGGCGATGGTGAAAAAGGAAATATCCTCAGATGAAATCTGGAAACTAGCTTTCTGAGAAACTGCTTAGTGTTCTGTTAATTCATCTCACAGAGTTACATCTGTATTTCGTGGATCTCTTTGCTAGCCTTATTTCTGTGGAATCTGAGAACAGAGATTTCGGATCCCTTTGAAGACTATAGGGTCAAAGGAAATATCCTCCGAGAACAAAGAGAAAGAAGCTTTCTGAGAAACTTCTTTGTGTTCTGTGAAATCATCTCACAGAGTTACAGCTTTCCCCTCAAGAAGCCATTCGATAAGACAGTTGTTGTGGAATTGACAAAGTGATATTTGGAAGCCCTTAGAGGGCTATGGTGAAAAAAGAAATATCCTCAGATGAAATCTGAAAAGAAGCTTTGAGAGAAACTGCTCTGTGATGTGTGACTTCCACTCACAGAGTTACATCTGTATTTCGTGGATCTCTTTGCTAGACTTATTTTTGTGGAATCTGAGAACAGATATTTCGGATCCCTTTGAAGACTATAGGGCCAACGGAAATATCCTCCGATAACAAAGAGAAAGAAGCTTTCTGAGAAAGTTCTTTGTGTTCCGTGAAATCATATCACAGAGTTACAGCTTTCCCCTCAAGAAGCCTTTCGCTAAGACAGTTCTTGTGGAATTGGCAAAGTGATATTTGGAAGCCCATAGGGGGCGATTGTGAAAAAGGAAATATCCTCAGATGAAATCCGGAAACTAGCTTTCTGAGAAACTGCTTAGTGTTCTCTTAATTCATCTCACAGAGTTACATCAGCATTTCCTGGATCTCTTTGCTAGCCTTATTTCTGTGGAATCTGAGAACAGATATTTCGGATCCCTTTGAAGACTATAGGGCCAAAGGAATTATCCTCCGATAACAAAGAGAAAGAAGCTTTCTGAGAAACTTCTTTGTGTTTTGTGAAATCATCACACAGAGTTACAGCTTTCCCCTCAAGAAGCCTTTCGCTAAGACAGTTCTTGTGGAATTGGCAAAGTGATATTTGGAAGCCCATAGAGGGCTATGGTGAAAAAGGAAATATCCTCAGATGAAATCTGAAAAGAAGCTTTCAGAGAAACTGCTCTGTGATGTGTGACTTCCACTCACAGAGTTACATGTGTATTTCGTGGATCTCTTTGCTAGCCTTATTTCTGTGGAATCTGAGAACAGATATTTCGGTTCCTTTTGAAGACTATTGGGCCAAAGGAAATATCCTCCGATAACAAAGAGAAAGAAGCTTTCTGAGAAACTTCTTTGTGTTCTATGACATCATCTCACAGAGTTACAGCTTTCCCCTCAAGAAGCCTTTCGCTAAGACAGTTCTTGTGGAATTGGCAAAGTGATATCTGGAAGCCCATAGAGGGCTATGGTGAAAAAGGAAATATTCTCAGATGAAATCTGGAAAGAAGCTTTCGGAGAAACTGCTTAGTGTTCTGTTAGTTCATCTCACAGAGTTACATCTGTATTTCGTGGATCTCTTTGCTAGCCTTATTTCTTTGGAATCTGAGAAGAGATATTTCGGATCCCTTTGAAGAGTATAGGGCCAAAGGAAATATCCTCCGAGAACAAAGAGAAAGAAGCTTTCTGAGAAACTTCTTTGTGTTCTGTGAAATCGTCTCACAGAGTTACAGCTTTCCCCTCAAGAAGCCTTTCGCTAAGACAGTTCTTGTGGAACTGGCAAAGTGATATTTGGAAGCCCTTAGGGGGCGATGGTGAAAAAGGAAATATCCTCAGATGAAATCTGGAAACTAGCTTTCTAACAAACTGCTCTGTGATGTGTGACTTCCACTCACAGAGTTACATCTGTATTTCGTGGATCTCTTTGCTTACCTTATTTCTGTGGAATCTGAGAACAGATATATCGGATCCCTTTGAAGACTATAGGGCCAATGGAAATATCCTCCGATAAGAAAGAGAAAGAAGCTTTCTGAAAAACATCTTTGTGTTCTGTGAAATCATCTCCCAGAGTTAGAGCTTTCCCCTGAAGAAGCCTTTCCCTTAGTCAGTTCTTGTGGAATTGGCAAAGTGATATTTGGAAGCCCACAGGGGGCGATGGTGAAAAAGGAAATATCCTCAGATGAAATCTGGAAACTAGCTTTCTGAGAAACTGCTTAGTGTTCTGTTAATTCATCTCACAGAGTTACATCTCTATTTCGTGGATCTCTTTGCTAGCCTTATTTCTGTGGAATCTGAGAACAGAGATTTCGGATCCCTTTGAAGACTATAGGGCCAAAGGAAATATCCTCCGAGAACAAAGAGAAAGAAGCTTTCTGAGAAACTTCATTGTGTTCTGTGAAATCATCTCACAGAGTTACAGCTTTCCCCTCAAGAAGCCATTCGCTAAGACAGTTCTTGTGGAATTCACAAAGTGATATTTGGAAGCCCATAGAGGTCTGTGGTGAAAAAGGAAGTATCATCAGATGAAATCTGAAAAGAAGGTTTGAGAGAAACTGCTCTGTGATGTGTGACTTCCACTCACAGAGTTACATCTGTATTTCGTGGATCTCTTTGCTAGCCTTATTTTTGTAGAATCTGAGAACAGATATTTCGGATCCCTTTGAAGACTATAGGGCCAACGGAAATATCCTCTGATAACAAAGAGAAAGAAGCTTTCTGAGAAACTTCTTTGTGTTCTGTGAAATCATCCCACAGATTTACAGCTTTCCCCTCAAGAAGCCTTTCGCTAAGACAGTTCTTGTGGAATTAGCAAAGTGATATTTAGAAGCCCATAGAGGGCGATGGTAAAAAGGAAATATCTTCAGATGAAATATGAAAAGAAGGTTTCAGAGAAACTGCTCTGTGATGTGTGACTTCCACTCACAGAGTTACATCTGTATTTCGTGGATCTCTTTGCTAGCCTTATTTCTGTGGATTCTGAGAACAGAGATTTCGGATCCCTTTGAAGACTATAGGGTCAAAGGAAATATCCTCTGATAACAAAGAGAAAGAAGCTTTCTGAGAAACTTCTTTGTGTTCTGTGAAATCATCTCACAGAGTTACAGCTTTCCCCTCAAGAAGCCTTTCGCTAAGACAGTTCTTGTGGAATTGGCAAAGTGATATTTGGAAGCCCATAGAAGGCTATGGTGAAAAAGGAAATATCCTCAGATGAAATCTGGAAAGAAGCCTTCTGAGAAACTGCTTAATGTTCTGTTAATTCATCTAACAGAGTTACATCTGTATTTCGTGGATCTCTTTGCTAGCCTTATTTCTGTGGAATCTGAGAACAGATATTTCGGATCCCTTTGAAGACTATAGGGCCAAAGGAAATATCCTCCGAGAACAAAGAGAAAGAAGCTTTCTGAGAAACTTCTTTGTGTTCTTTGAAATCATCACACAGAGTTACAGCTTTCCCCTCAAGAAGCCTTTCGCTAAGACAGTTCTTGTGGAATTGGCAAAGTGATATTTGGAAGCCCTTAGAGGGCTATGGTAAAAAGGGAAATATCCTCAGATGAAATCTGGAAAGAAGCTTTCTGAGAAACTGCTTAGTGTTCTGTTAATTCATCTCACAGAATTACATCTGTATTTCGTGGATCTCTTTCCTAGTCTTATTTCTGTGGAATCTGAGAACAGATATTTCGGATCCCTTTGAAGACTATAGGGACAAAGGAAATATCCTCCAATAATAAAGAGAAAGAAGCTTTCTGTGTAACTTCTTTGTGTTCTGTGAAATTATCTCAAAGAGTTACAGCTTTCCCCTCAAGAAGCCTTTGGCTAACACTGTTCTTGTGGAATTGGCAAAGTGATATTTGGAAGCCCGTAGAGGGCTATGGAAAAGAGGAAATATCTTCAGATGAAATATGAAAAGAAGGTTTCAGAGAAACTGCTCTGTGATGTGTGACTTCCACTCACAGAGTTACATCTTTATTTCGTGGATCTCTTTGCCTGCCTTATTTCTGTGGAATCTGAGAACAGAGAATTCGGATCCCTTTGAAGACAATAGGGCCAAAGGAAATATCCTCCGATAACAAAGAGAAAGAAGCTTTCTGAGAAACTTCTTTGTGTTCTATGATATCATCTCACAGAGTTACAGCTTTCCCCTCAGGAAACCATTCGCTAAGACAGTTCTTGTGGAATTGGCAAAGTGATATTTGGAAGCCCATAGAAGGCTATGGTGAAAAAGGAAATATCATCAGACGAAATCTGGAAAGAAGCTTTCTGAGAAACTGCTCTGTGATGTGTGACTTCCACTCACAGAGTTACATCTGTATTTCGTGGATCTCTTTGCTAGCCTTATTTCTGTGTAATCTGAGAACAAAGATTTCGGATCCCTTTGAAACTATAGGGCCAAAGGAAATATCCTCTGATAACAAAGAGAAAGAAGCTTTCTGAGAAACTTCTTTGTGTTCTGTGAAATCATCTCACAGAGTTACAGCTTTCCCCTCAAGAAGCCTCTCTCTACGACGGTTCTTGTGGAATTGGCAAAGTAATATTTGGAAGCCCTTAGAGGGCTATGTTGAAAAAGGAAATATCCTCAGATGAAATCTGGAAAGAAGCTTTCTGAGAAACTACTTAGTGTTCTGTTAATTCATCTCACCGAGTTACATCTGTATTTCGTGGATTTCTTTGCTAGCCTTATTTCTGTGGAATCTGAGAACAGATATTTCGGATCCCTTTGAAGACTATAGGGCCAAAGATATATCCTCCGATAACAAAGAGAAAGAAGCTTTCTGAGAAACTTCTTTGTGTTCTGTGAAATCATCTCACAGAGTTACAGCTTTCCCCTCAAGAAGCCATTCGCTAAGACAGTTCTTGTGGAATTGACAAAGAGATATTTGGAAGCCCATAGAGGGCTATGGTGAAAAAGGAAATATCCTCAGATGAAATCTGAAAAGAAGCTTTGAGAGAAACTGCTCTGTGATGTGTGACTTCCACTCACAGAGTTACATCTGTATTTCGTGGATCTCTTTGCTAGCCTTATTTTTGTGGAATCTGAGAACAGATATTTCGGATCCCTTTGAAGACTGTAGGGCCAACGGAAATATCCTCCGATAACAAAGAGAAAGAAGCTTTCTGAGAAACTTCTTTGTGTTCTGTGAAATCGTCTCACAGAGTTACAGCTTTCCCCTCAAGAAGCCTTTCGCTAAGACAGTCTTGTGGAATTGGCTAAGTGATATTTGGAAGCCCATAGAAGGCAATGGTGAAAAAGGAAATATCCTCAGGTGAAATCTGGAAAGAAGCTTTCAGAGAAACTGCTTAGTGTTCTGTTAATTCATCTCAAAGAGTTACATCTGTATTTCGTGGATCTCTTTGCTAGCCTTATTTCTGTGGAATCTGAGAACAGAGATTTCAGATCCCTTTGAAGACTATAGGGCCAAAGGAAATATCCTCTGATAACAAAGAGAAAGAAGCTTTCTGAGAAACTTCTTTGTGTTCTGTGAAATCATCTCACAGAGTTACAGCTTTCCCCTCAAGAAGCCTTTCGCTAAGACAGTTCTTGTGGAATTGGCATAGTGATATTTGGAAGCCCATAGAAGGCTATGGTGAAAAAGGAAATATCCTCAGATGAAATCTGGAAAGAAGCTTTCTGAGAAACTGCTTAATGTTCTGTTAATTCATCTAACAGAGTTACATCTGTATTTCGTGGATCTCTTTGCTAGCCTTATTTCTGTGGAATCTGAGAAGAGATATTTGGGATCCCTTTGAAGACTATAGGGCCAAAGGAAATATCCTCCGATAACAAAGAGAAAGAAGCTTTCTGAGAAACTTCTTTGTGTTCTGTGAAATCATCTCATAGAGTTACAGCTTTCCCCTCAGGAAGCCTTTCGCTAAGACAGTTCTTGTGGAATTGACAAAGTGATATTTGGAAGCCCATAGAGGGCTATGGTGAAAAAGGAAATATCCTAACACGAAATCTGGAAAGAAGCTTTCTGAGAAACAGCTTTGTGATGTGTGACTTCCACTCACAGAGTTACATCTGCATTTCGTGGATCTCTTTGCTAGCCTTATTTCTGTGGAATCTTTGAACAGATATTTCGATCCCTTTGAAGACTATAGGGCCAAAGGAAATATCCTCCGATAAGAAAGAGAAAGAAGCTTTCTGAGAAACTTCTTTGTGTTCTGTGAAATCATCTCACCGAATTACAGCTTTCCCCTCAAGGAGCCTTTCGCTAAGACAGTTCTTGTGGAATTGGAAAAGTGATATTTGGAAGCCCATAGAAGGCTACGGTGAAAAAGGAAATATCCTCAGATGAAATCTGGAAGGAAGCATCGTGAGAAACTGCTTAGTGTGCTGTTAATTCATCTCACAGAGTTACATCTGTATTTCGTGGATCTCTTTGCTAGCCTTATTTTTGTGGAATCTGAGAACAGATATATCGGATCCCTTTGAAGACTATAGGGACAAAGGAAATTTCCTCCGATAACAAAGAGAAAGAAGCTTTCTGAGAAACTTCTTTGGGTTCTGTGAAATCATCTCACAGAGTTACAGCTTTCCCCTCAAGAAGCCTCCAGCTAAGACAGTTCTTGTGGAATAGGCAAAGTGATATTTGGAAGCCCTTAGAGGGCAATGGTGAAAAAGGAAATATCCTCAGATGAAATCTGGAAAGAAGCTTTCTGAAAAACTGCTCTGTGATGTGTGACTTCCATTCACAGAGTTACATCTGTATTTCGTGGATCTCTTTGCTAGCCTTATTTCTGTGGAATCTGAGAACAGATATTTCGGATCCCTTTGAAGACTATAGGGCCAAAGGAAATATCCCTCGATAACAAAGATAAAGAAGATTTCTGAGAAACTTCTTTGTGTTCTGTGAAATCGTCTCACAGAGTTACAGCTTTCCCCTCAAGAAGCCTTTCGCTAAGAGAGTTCTTGTGGAATTGGCAAAGTGATATTTGGAAGCCCATACAGGGCCAGGGTGAAAAAGGAAATATCCTCAGATGAAATCTGGAAAGAAGCTTTCTGAGAAACTACTTAGTGTTCTGTTATTTCATCTCACAGAGGTACATCTGTATTTCGTGAATCTCATTACTAGCCTTATTTCTGTGGAATCTGAGAAGAAATATTTCGGATCCCTTTGAAGACTATAGGGCCAAAGGAAATATCCTCCGATAACAAAGAGAAAGAAGCTTTCTGAGAAACTTCTTTGTGTTCTGTGAAATCATCTCACAGAGTTACAACTTTCCCCTCAAGAAGCCTTTCGCTAAGACAGTTCTTGTGGAATTGGCAAAGTGATATTTGGAAGCCCATAGAAGGCTACGGTGAAAAAGGAAATATCCTCAGATGAAATCTGGAAAGAAGCTTTCTGAGAAACTGCTTAGTGTTTTGTTAATTCATCTCACAGAGTTAAATCTGTATTTCGTGGATCTCTTTGCTACCCTTATTTCTGTGGAATGTGAGAACAGATATTTCGGATCCCTTTGAAGACTATAGGGCCAAAGGAAATATCCTCTGATAACAAAGAGAAAGAAGCTTTCTGAGAAAGTTCTTTGTGTTCTTTGAAATCATCTCACAGAGTTACAGCTTTCCCCTCAAGAAGCCTTTCGCTAAGACAGTTCTTTTGGAATTGGCAAAGTGATATTTGGAAGCCCATAGAGGGCTATGGTGAAAAAGGAAATATCCTCAGATGAAATCTGGAAAGAAGCTTTCTGAGAAACTGCTCTGTGATGTGTGACTTCCACTCACAGAGTTACATCTGTATTTCGTGGATCTCATTGCTAGCCTTATTTCTGTGGAATCTGAGAACAGATATTTCGGATCCCTTTGAAGACTATAGGGCCAAAGGAAATATCCTCAGAGAACAAAGAGAAAGAAGCTTTCTGAGAAACTTCTTTGTGTTCTCTGAAATCATCTCACAGAGTTACAGCTTTCTCCTCAAGAAGCCCTTCGCTAAGACAGTTCTTGTGGAATTGGCAAAGTGATATTTGGAAACCCTTAGAGGGTTATGGTAAAAAGGAAATATCTTCAGATGAAATATGAAAAGAAGGTTTCAGAGAAACTGCTCTGTGATGTGTGACTTCCACACACAGAGTTACATCTGTATTTCGTGGTTCTCTTTGCTAGCCTTATTTCTGTGGAACCTGAGAACAGAGATTTCGCATCCCTTTGAAGACTATAGGGCCAAAGGAAATATCCTCCGATAACAAAGAGAAAGAAGCTTTCTGAGAAACTTCTTTTTCTTCCATGACATCACCTCACAGAGTTACAGCTTTCCCCTCAAGAAGCCTTTCGCTAAGACAGTTCTTGTGGAATTGGCCAAGTGATATTTGGAAGCCCATAGAAGGCTACGGTGAAAAAGGAAATATCCTCAGATAAAATCTGGAAAGAAGCTTTCTGAGAAACTGCTTAGTGTTCTGTTAATTCATCTCACAGAGTTACATCTATATTTCGTGGGTCTCTTTGCTAGTCTTATTTCTGTGGAATCTGAGAACAGATATTTCGGATCCCTTTGAAGACTATAGGGCCAAAGGAAATATCCTCCGATAACAAAGAGAAAGAAGCTTTCTGAGAAACTTCTTTGTGTTCTGTGAAATCGTCTCACAGAGTTACAGCTTTCCCCTCAAGAAGCCTTTCGCTAAGACAGTTCTTGTGGAATTGGTAAAGTGATATTTGGAACCCCTTGGAGGGCAATGGTGAAAAAGGAAATATCCTCAGAGGAAATCTGGAAAGAAGCTTTCTGAGAAACTGCTTAGTGTTCTGTTAATTCATCTCACTGAGTTACATCTGTATTTCGTGGATCTCTATGCTAGCCTTATTTCCGTGGAATCTGAGAATAGATATTTCGGATCCCTTTGAAGACTACAGGGCCAAAGGAAATATCCTCCGATAACAAAGAGAAAGAAGCTTTCTGAGAAACTTCTTTGTGTTCTGTAAAATCGTCTCACAGAGTGTCAGCTTTCCCCTCAAAAAGCCTTTCGCTAAGACAGTTCTTGTGGAATTGGCAAAGTGATATTTGGAAGCCCATAGAGGGCTATGGTGAAAAAGGAAATAACCTCAGATGAAATCTGGAAAGAAGCTTTCTAAGAAACTACTTAGTGTTCTGTTAATTCATCTCACAGAGTTACATCTGTATTTCGTGGATCTCTTTGCTAGCCTTATTTCTGTGGAATTTGAGAACAGATATTTCGGATCCCTTTGAAGACTATAGGGCCAAAGGAAATATCCTCCGATAACAAAGAGAAAGAAGCTTTCTGAGAAACTTCTTTGTGTTTTGTAAAATCATATCACAGAGTTACAGCTTTCCCCTCAAGAAGCCTTTCGCTAAGACAGTTCTTGTGGAATTGGCAAGTGATATTTTGAAGCCCATAGAGAGCGATGGTGAAAAAGGAAATATCCTGAGATGAAATCTGGAAACTAGCTTTCTGAGAAACTGCTTAGTGTTCTGTTAATTCATCTCACAGAGTTACATCTGTATTTCGTGGATCTCCTTGGTAGCCTTATTTCTGTGGAATGTGAGAACAGATATTTCGGATCCCTTTGAAGACTATAGGGTCAAAGGAAATATCCTCCGATAACCAGGAGAAAGAAGCTTTCTGAGAAACTTCTTTGTGTTCTGTGAAATCATCTCACAGAGTTACAGCTTTCCCCTCAAGAAGCCTTCGCTAAGACAGTTCTTGTGGATTTGGCAAACTGATATTTGGAGGCCCATAGAGGGCTATGGTAAAAAGGAAATATTTTCAGATGAAATATGAAAAGAAGGTTTCAGAGAAACTGCTCTGTGATGTGTGACTTCCACTCACAGAGTTACATCTGTATTTCGTGGATCTCTTTGCTAACCTTATTTCTGTGGAATCTGAGAACAGAGATTTCGGATCCCTTTGAAGACTATAGGGCCAAAGGAAATATCATCCGATAACAAAGAGAAAGTAGCTTTCTGAGAAACTTCTTTGTGTTCTATGACATCATCTCACAGAGTTACAGCTTTCCCCTCAAGAAGCCTTTCGCTAAGACAGTTCTTGTGGAATAGGCAAAGTGATATTTGGAAGCCCATAGAAGGCTATGGTGAAAAAGGAAATATCCTCAGATGAAATCTGGAAAGAAGCGTTCGGAGAAACTGCTTAGTGTTCTGTTAATTTATCTCACAGAGTTACATCTGTATTTCGTGGATCTCTTTGCTAGCCTTATTTCTGTAGAATCTGAGAAGAGATATTTCAGATCCCTTTGAAGACTATAGGGCCAAAGGAAATATCCTCCGATAACAAATAGAAAGAAGCTTTCTGAGAAACTTCTTTGTGTTCTGTGAAATCATCTCACAGAGTTACAGCTTTCCCCTCAAGAAGCCTTTCGCTAAGACAGTTCTTGTGGAATTGGAAAAGTGATATTTGGAAGCCCATAGAGGGCTATGGTGAAAAAGGAAATATCCTCAGATGAAATCTGAAAAGAAGCTTTCTGAGAAACTGCTTTGTGATGTGTGACTTCCACTCACAGAGTTACATCTGTATTTCGTGGATCTCTTTGCTAGCCTTATTTCTGTGGAATCTGAGAACAGATATTTCGGATCCCTTGAAGTATATAGGGCCAAAGGAAATATCCTCCGATAAGAAAGAGAAAGAGGCTTTCTGAGAACCTTCTTTGTGTTCTGTGAAATCATCTCACAGAATTACAGCTTTCCCCTCAAGAAGCCTTTCGCTAAGACAGTTCTTGTGGAATTGGCAAAGTGATATTTGGAAGCCCATAGAAGGCTATGGTGAAAAAGGAAATATCCTCAGATGAAATCTGGAAGGAAGCATTCTGAGAAACTGCTTAGTGTTCTGTTAATTCATCTCACAGAGTTACATCTGTATTTCGTGGATCTCTTTCCTAGCCTTATTTCTGTGGAATCTGAGAACAGATATTTCGGATCCCTTTGAAGACTATAGGGCCAAAGGAAATATCCTCCGAGAACAAAGAGAAAGAAGCTTTCTGAGAAACTTCTTTGTGTTCTGTGAAATCCTCTCACAGAGTTACAGCTTTCCCCTCAAGAAGCCTTTCGCTAAGACAGTTCTTGTGGAATTGGCAAAGTGATATTGGGAAGCCCATAGGGGGCGATGGTGAAAAAGGAAATATCCTCAGATGAAATCTGGAAACTAGATTTCTGAGAAACTGCTTAGTGTTCTGTTCATTCATCTCACAGAGTTACATCTGTATTTCGTGGATCTCTTTGCTATTCTTATTTCTGTGGAATCTGAGAACAGATATTTCGGATCCCTCTGAAGACTATAGGGCCAAAGGAAATATCCTCCGATAACAAAGAGAAAGAAGCTTTCTGTGAAACTTCCTTGTGTTCTGTGAAATCATCACACAGAGTTACAGCTTTCCCCTCAAGAAGCCTTTCGCTAAGACAGTTCTTGTGGAATTGGCAAAGTGATATTTGGAAGCCCTTAGAGGGCTATGGTAAAAAAGGAAATATCCTCAGATGAAATCTGGAAAGAAGCATTCTGATAAACTGCTTAGTGTTCTGTTAATTCATCTCACAGAATTACATCTGTTTTTCGTGGATCTCTTTGCTAGCCTTATTTCTGTTGGATCTGAGAAGAGATATTTCGGATCCCTTTGAAGACTATAGGGCCAAAGGAAATATCCTCCGATAAAAAAGAGAAAGAAGCTTTCTGAGAAACTTCTTTGTGTTCTGTGAAATCATCTCATAGAGTTACAGCTTTCCCCTCAAGAAGCCTTTCGCTAAGACAGTTCTTGTGGAATTGACAAAGTGATATTTGGAAGCCCATAGAGAGCTAGGGTGAAAAAGGAAATATCCTCAGATGAAATCTGGAAAGAAGCTCTCTGAGAAACTGCTTAGTGTTCTGATAATTAATCTCACAGAGTTACATCTGTATTTCGTGGATCTCTTTGCTAGACTTATTTCTGTGGAATCTGAGAACAGATATTTCGTATCCCTTTGAAGACTATATTGCCAAAGGAAATATCCTCCGAGAACAAAGAGAAAGAAGCTTTCTGAGAAACTTCTTTGTGTTCTGTGAAATCATCTCACAGAGTTACAGTTTTCCCCTCAAGAAGCCTTTCGCTAAGACAGTTCTTGTGGAATTGGCAAAGTGATATTTGGAAGCCCATAGGGGGCGATGGTGAAAAAGGAAATATCCTCAGATGAAATCTGGAAACTAGCTTTCTGAGACTGCTTAGTGTTCTGTTCATTCATCTCACAGAGTTACATCTGTATTTCGTGGATCTCTTTGCTAGCCTTATTTCTGTGGAATCTGAGCACAGATATTTCGGATCCCTTTGAAGACTATAGGGCCAAAGGAAATATCCTCCGATAACAAAGAGAAAGAAGCTTTCTGAGAAACTTCTTTGTGTTCTGTGAAATCATCACACAGAGTTACAGCTTTCCCCTCAAGAAGCCTTTCGCTAAGACAGTTCTTGTGGAATTGGCAAAGTGATATTTGGAAGCCCTTAGAGGGCTATGGTAAAAAGGGAAATATCCTCAGATGAAATCTGGAAAGAAACTTTCTGAGAAACTGCTTAGTGTTCTGTTAATTCATCTCACAGAATTACATCTGTATTTCGTGGATCTCTTTCCTAGTCTTATTTCTGTGGAATCTGAGAACAGATATTTCGGATCCCTTTGAAGACTATTGGGACAAAGGAAATATCCTCCAATAATAAAGAGAAAGAAGCTTTCTGAGTAACTTCTTTGTGTTCTGTGAAATTATCTCAAAGAGTTACAGCTTTCCCCTCAAGAAGCCTTTGGCTAACACTGTTCTTGTGGAATTGGCAAAGTGATATTTGGAAGCCCATAGAGGGCTAAGGTAAAAAGGAAATACCTTCAGATGAAATATGAAAAGAAGTTTTCAGAGAAACTGCTCTGTGATGTGTGACTTCCACTCACAGAGTTACATCTGTATTTCGTGGATCTCTTTGCTAGCCTTATTTCTGTGGAATCTGAGAACAGAGATTTCGGATCCCTTTGAAGAAAATAGGGCCAAAGGAAATATCCTCCGATAACAAAGAGAAAGAAGCTTTCTGAGAAACTTCTTTGTGTTCTATGATATCATCTCACAGAGTTACAGCTTTCCCCTCAGGAAACATTTCGCTAAGACAGTTCTTGTGGAATTGGCAAAGTGATATTTGGAAGCCCATAGAAGGCTAAGGTGAAAAAGGAAATATCATCAGACGAAATCTGGAAAGAAGCTTTCTGAGAAACTGCTCTGTGATGTGTGACTTCCACTCTCAGAGTTATATCTGTATTTCGTGGATCACTTTGCTAGCCTTATTTCTGTGTAATCTGAGAACAAAGATTTCGGATCCCTTTGAAGACTATAGGGCCAAAGGAAATATCCTCCGATAACAAAGAGAAAGAAGCTTTCTGAGAAACTTCTTTGTGTTCTGTGAAATCATCTCACAGAGTTACAGCTTTCCCCTCAAGAAGCCTCTCGCTACGACGGTTCTTGTGGAATTGGCAAAGTAATATTTGGAAGCCCTTAGAGGGCTATGTTGAAAAAGGAAATATCCTCAGATGAAATCTGGAAAGAAGCTTTCTGAGAAACTGCTCTGTGATGTGTGACTTCCACTCACAGAGTTACATCTGTATTTCGTGGATCTCTTTGCTAGCCTTATTTTTGTGGAATCTGAGAACAGATATTTCGGATCCCTTTGAAGACTATAGGGCCAACGGAAATGTCCTCCGATAACAAAGAGAAAGAAGCTTTCTGAGAAACTTCTTTGTGTTCTGTGAAATCATCTCACAGAGTTACAGCTTTCCCCTCAAGAAGCCTTTCGCTAAGACAATTCTTGTGGAATTGGCAAAGTGATATTTGGAAGCCCATAGAGGGCTATGGTAAAAAGGAAATATCTTCAGATGAAATATGAAAAGAAGGTTTCAGAGAAACTGCTCTGTGATGTGTGACTTCCACTCACAGAGTTACATCTGTATTTCGTGGATCTCCTTGCTAGGCTTATTTCTCTGGAATCTGAGAACAGAGATTTCGGATCCCTTTGAAGACTATAGCGCCAAAGGAAATATCCTCCGAGAACAAAGAGAAAGAAGCTTTCTGAGAAACTTCTTTGTGTTCTGTGAAATCCTTTCACAGAGTTACAGCTTTCCCCTCAAGAAGCCTTTCGCTAAGACAGTTCTTGTGGAATTGGCAAAGTGATATTTGGAAGCCCATAGGGGGCGATGGTGAAAAAGGAAATATCCTCAGATGAAATCTGGAAACTAGATTTCTGGGAAACTGCTTAGTGTTCTGTTCATTCATCTCACAGAGTTACATCTGTATTTCGTGGATCTCTTTGCTAGCCTTATTTCTGTGGAATCTGAGAACAGAGATTTCGGATCCCTTTGAAGACTATAGGGAAAAAGGAAATATCCTCCGAGAACAAAGAGAAAGAAGCTTTCTGAGAAACTTCTTTGTGTTCTGTGAAATCATCACACAGAGTTACAGCTTTCCCCTCAAGAGGCCTTTCGCTAAGACAGTTCTTGTGGAATTGGCAAAGTGATATTTGGAAGCCCTTAGAGGGCTATGGTAAAAAAGGAAATATCCTCAGATGAAATCTGGAAAGAAGCTTTCTGAGAAACTGCTTAGTGTTCTGTTAATTCATCTCACAGAGTTACATCGGTATTTCGTGGATCTCTTTGCTAGCCTTATTTCTGTGAAATCTGAGAACAGATATTTCGGATCCCTTTGAAGACTATAGGGCCAAAGGAAATATCCTCCGATAACAAAGAGAAAGAAGCTTTCTGAGAAACTTCTTTGTGTTCTGTGAAATCGTCTCACAGAGTTACAGCTTTCCTCTCAAGAATCCTTTCGCTAAGACAGTTCTTGTGGAATTGGCACAGTGATATTTGGAAGCCCATAGGGGGCGATGGTGAAAAAGGAAATATCCTCAGATGAAATCTGAAAAGAAGCTTTGAGAGAAAATGCTCTGTGATGTGTGACTTCCACTCACAGAGTTACATCTGTATTTCGTGGATCTCTTTGCTAGCCTTATTTTTGTGGAATCTGAGAACAGATATTTCGGATGCCTTTGAAGACTATAGGGCCAAAGGAAATATCTTCCGATAACAAAGAGAAAGAAGCTTTCTGAGAAACTTCTTTGTGTTCTGTGAAATCACCTCACAGAGTTACAGCTTTCCCCTCAAGAAGCCTTTCGCTAAGACAGTTCTTGTGGAATTGGCAAAGTGATATTTGGAAGCCCATAGAAGGCTAAGGTGAAAAAGGAAATATCCTCAGATGAAATCTGGAAGGAAGCATTCTGAGAAACTGCTTAGTGTTCTGTTAATTCATCTCACAGAGTTACATCTGTATTTCGTGGATCTCTTTGCTAGCCTTATTTCTGTGGAATCTGAGAACAGATATTTCGGATCCCTTTGAAGACTATAGGGCCAAAGGAAATATCCTACGATAACAAAGAGAAAGAAGCTTTCTGAGAAACTTCTTTGTGTTCTGTGAAATCATCTCAAAGAGTTACAGCTTTCCCCTCAAGAAGCCTTTCGCTAAGACAGTTCTTGTGGAATAGGCAAAGTGATATTTGGAAGCCCATATAGAGCTAGGGTGAAAAAGGAAATATCGTCAGATGAAATCTGGAAAGAAGCTTTCTGAGAAACTGCTTAGTGTTCTGATAATTCATCTCACAGAGTTACATCTGTATTTCGTGGATCTCTTTGCTAGACTTATTTCTGTGGAATCTGAGAACAGATATTTCGTATCCCTTTGAAGACTACAGTGCCAAAGGAAATATCCTCCGATAACAAAGAGAAAGAAGCTTTCTGAGAAACTTCTTTGTGTTCTGTGAAATCCTCTCACAGAGTTACAGCTTTCCCCTCAAGAAGCCTTTCGCTAAGACAGTTCTTGTGGAATTGGCAAAGTGATATTTGGAAGCCCATAGGGGGCGATGGTGAAAAAGGAAATATCCTCAGATGAAATCTGGAAACTAGATTTCTGGGAAACTGCTTAGTGTTCTGTTCATTCATCTCACAGAGTTACATCTGTATTTCGTGGATCTCTTTGCTAGCCTTATTTCTGTGGAATCTGAGAACAGATATTTCGGATCCCTTTGAAGACTATAGGGCCAAAGGAATTATCCTCCGATAACAAAGAGAAAGAAGCTTTCTGAGAAACTTCTTTGTGTTTTGTGAAATCATCACACAGAGTTACAGCTTTCCCCTCAAGAAGCCTTTCGCTAAGACAGTTCTTGTGGAATTGGCAAAGTGATATTTGGAAGCCCATAGAGGGCTATGGTGAAAAAGGAAATATCCTCAGATGAAATCTGAAAAGAAGCTTTCAGAGAAACTGCTCTGTGATGTGTGACTTCCACTCACAGAGGTACATGTGTATTTCGTGGATCTCTTTGCTAGCCTTATTTCTGTGGAATCTGAGAACAGATATTTCGGTTCCTTTTGAAGACTATTGGGCCAAAGGAAATATCCTCCGATAACAAAGAGAAAGAAGCTTTCTGAGAAACTTCTTTGTGTTCTATGACATCATCTCACAGAGTTACAGCTTTCCCCTCAAGAAGCCTTTCGCTAAGACAGTTCTTGTGGAATTGGCAAAGTGATATTTGGAAGCCCATAGAGGGCTATGGTGAAAAAGGAAATATTCTCAGATGAAATCTGGAAAGAAGCTTTCGGAGAAACTGCTTAGTGTTCTGTTAGTTCATCTCACAGAGTTACATCTGTATTTCGTGGATCTCTTTGCTGGCCTTATTTCTTTGGAATCTGAGAAGAGATATTTCGGATCCCTTTGAAGAGTATAGGGCCAAAGGAAATATCCTCCGAGAACAAAGAGAAAGAAGCTTTCTGAGAAACTTCTTTGTGTTCTGTGAAATCGTCTCACAGAGTTACAGCTTTCCCCTCAAGAAGACTTTCGCTAAGACAGTTCTTGTGGAACTGGCAAAGTGATATTTGGAAGCCCTTAGGGGGCGATGGTGAAAAAGGAAATATCCTCAGATGAAATCTGGAAACTAGCTTTCTAACAAACTGCTCTGTGATGTGTGACTTCCACTCACAGAGTTACATCTGTATTTCGTGGATCTCTTTGCTTACCTTATTTCTGTGGAATCTGAGAACAGATATATCGGATCCCTTTGAAGACTATAGGGCCAATGGAAATATCCTCCGATAAGAAAGAGAAAGAAGCTTTCTGAAAAACATCTTTGTGTTCTGTGAAATCATCTCCCAGAGTTAGAGCTTTCCCCTGAAGAAGCCTTTCCCTTAGTCAGTTCTTGTGGAATTGGCAAAGTGATATTTGGAAGCCCACAGGGGGCGATGGTGAAAAAGGAAATATCCTCAGATGAAATCTGGAAACTAGCTTTCTGAGAAACTGCTTAGTGTTCTGTTAATTCATCTCACAGAGTTACATCTCTATTTCGTGGATCTCTTTGCTAGCCTTATTTCTGTGGAATCTGAGAACAGAGATTTCGGATCCCTTTGAAGACTATAGGGCCAAAGGAAATATCCTCCGAGAACAAAGAGAAAGAAGCTTTCTGAGAAACTTCATTGTGTTCTGTGAAATCATCTCACAGAGTTACAGCTTTCCCCTCAAGAAGCCATTCGCTAAGACAGTTCTTGTGGAATTCACAAAGTGATATTTGGAAGCCCATAGAGGTCTGTGGTGAAAAAGGAAGTATCATCAGATGAAATCTGAAAAGAAGCTTTGAGAGAAACTGCTCTGTGATGTGTGACTTCCACTCACAGAGTTACATCTGTATTTCGTGGATCTCTTTGCTAGCCTTATTTTTGTAGAATCTGAGAACAGATATTTCGGATCCCTTTGAAGACTATAGGGCCAACGGAAATATCCTCTGATAACAAAGAGAAAGAAGCTTTCTGAGAAACTTCTTTGTGTTCTGTGAAATCATCCCACAGATTTACAGCTTTCCCCTCAAGAAGCCTTTCGCTAAGACAGTTCTTGTGGAATTAGCAAAGTGATATTTAGAAGCCCATGGAGGGCGATGGTAAAAAGGAAATATCTTCAGATGAAATATGAAAAGAAGGTTTCAGAGAAACTGCTCTGTGATGTGTGACTTCCACTCACAGAGTTACATCTGTATTTCGTGGATCTCTTTGCTAGCCTTATTTCTGTGGATTCTGAGAACAGAGATTTCGGATCCCTTTGAAGACTATAGGGCCAAAGGAAATATCCTCTGATAACAAAGAGAAAGAAGCTTTCTGAGAAACTTCTTTGTGTTCTGTGAAATCATCTCACAGAGTTACAGCTTTCCCCTCAAGAAGCCTTTCGCTAAGACAGTTCTTGCGAATTGGCAAAGTGATATTTGGAAGCCCATAGAAGGCTATGGTGAAAAAGGAAATATCCTCAGATGAAATCTGGAAAGAAGCCTTCTGAGAAACTGCTTAATGTTCTGTTAATTCATCTAACAGAGTTACATCTGTATTTCGTGGATCTCTTTGCTAGCCTTATTTCTGAGGAATCTGAGAACAGATATTTCGGATCCCTTTGAAGACTATAGGGCCAAAGGAAATATCCTCCGATAACAAAGAGAAAGAAGCTTTCTGAGAAACTTCTTTGTGTTCTGTGAAATAATCTCACAGAGTTACAGCTTTCCCCTCAAGAAGCCTTTCGCTAAGACAGTTCTTGTGGAATTGACAAAGTGATATTTGGAAGCCCATAGAGGGCTATGATGAAAAAGGAAGTATCCTAACACGAAAACTGGAAAGAAGCTTTCTGAGAAACTGCTTTGTGATTTGTGACTTCCACTCACAGAGTTACATCTGTATTTCGTGGATCTCTTTGCTAGCCTTATTTCTGTGGAATCTGACAACAGAGATTTCGGATCCCTTTGAAGACTATAGGGCCAAAGGAAATATCCTCCGATAAGAAAGAGAAAGAAGCTTTCTGAGAACCTTCTTTGTGTTCTGTGAAATCATCTCACAGAATTACAGCTTTCCCCTCAAGAAGCCTTTCGCTAAGACAGTTCTTGTGGAATTGGCAAAGTGATATTTGGAAGCCCATAGAAGGCTAAGGTGAAAAAGGAAATATCCTCAGATGAAATCTGGAAGGAAGCTTTCTGAGAAACTGCTTAGTGTTGTGGTAATTCATCTCACAGAGTTACATCTGTATTTCGTGGATCTCTTTGCTAGACTTTTTACTGTGGAATCTGAGAACAGATATTTCGGATCCCTTTGAAGACTATAGGGCCAAAGGAAATATCCTCCGAGAACAAAGAGAAGCTTTCTGAGAAACTTCTTTGTGTTCTCTGAAATCCTCTCACAGAGTTACAGCTTTCCCCTCAAGAAGCCTTTCGCTAAGTCAGTTCTTGTGGAATTGGCAAAGTGATATTTGGAAGCCCATAGAGGGCTATGGTGAAAAAGGAAATATCCTCAGATGAAATCTGGAAACTAGATTTCTGAGAAACTGCTTAGTGTTCTGTTAATTCATCTCACAGAGTTACATCTGTATTTCGTGGATCTCCTTGCTAGCCTTATTTCTGTGGAATCTGAGAAGAGATATTTCGGATCCCTTTGAAGACTATAGGGCCAAAGGAAATATCCTCCGAGAACAAAGAGAAAGAAGCTTTCTGAGAAACTTCTTTGTGTTCTGTGAAATCATCACACAGAGTTACAGCTTTCCCCTCAAGAAGCCTTTCGCTAAGACAGTTCTTGTGGAATTGGCAAAGTGATATTTGGAAGCCCTTAGAGAGCTATGGTAAAAAAGGAAATATCCTCAGATGAAATCTGGAAAGAAGCTGTCTGAGAAACTGCTTATTGTTCTGTTAATTCATCTCACAGAATTACATCTGTATTTCATGGATCTCTTTCCTAGTCTTATTTCTGTGGAATCTGAGAACAGATATTTCGGATCCCTTTGAAGACTATAGGGACAAAGGAAATATCCTCCAATAACAAAGAGAAAGAAGCTTTCTGAGTAACTTCTTTGTGTTCTGTGAAATTATCTCAAAGAGTTACAGCTTTCCCCTCAAGAAGCCTTTGGCTAACACTGTTCTTGTGGAATTGGCAAAGTGATATTTGGAAGCCCATAGATGGCTATGGTAAAAAGGAAATATCTTCAGATGAAATATGAAAAGAAGGTTTCAGAGAAACTGCTCTGTGATGTGTGACTTCCACTCACAGAGTTACATCTGTATTACGTGGATCCCTTTGCTAGCCTTATTTCTGTGGAATCTGAGAACAGAGATTTCGGATCCCTTTGAAGACAATAGGGCCAAAGGAAATATCCTCCGATAACAAAGAGAAAGAAGCTTTCTGAGAAACTTCTTTGTGTTCTATGATATCATCTCACAGAGTTACAGCTTTCCCCTCAAGAAACCTTTCGCTAAGACAGTTCTTGTGGAATTGGCAAAGTGATATTTGGAAGCCCATAGGGGGCGATTGTGAAAAAGGAAATATCCTCAGATGAAATCTGGAAACTAGCTTTCTGAGAAACTGCTTAGTGTTCTCTTAATTCATCTCACAGAGTTACATCTGCATTTCCTGGATCTCTTTGCTAGCCTTATTACTGTGGAATCTGAGAACAGATATTTCGGATCCCTTTGAAGACTATAGGGCCAAAGGAATTATCCTCCGATAACAAAGAGAAAGAAGCTTTCTGAGAAACTTCTTTGTGTTTTGTGAAATCATCTCACAGAGTTACAGCTTTCCCCTCAAGAAGCCTTTCGCTAAGACAGTTCTTGTGGAATTGGCAAAGTGATATTTGGAAGCCCATAGAGGGCTATGGTGAAAAAGGAAATATCCTCAGATGAAATCTGAAAAGAAGCTTTCAGAGAAACTGCTCTGTGATGTGTGACTTCCACTCACAGAGTTACATGTGTATTTCGTGGATCTCTTTGCTAGCCTTATTTCTGTGGAATCTGAGAACAGATATTTCGGATCCCTTTGAAGACTATAGGGCCAAAGGAAATATCCTCCGAGAACAAAGAGAAAGAAGCTTTCTGAGAAACTTCTTTGTGTTCTATGACATCATCTCACAGAGTTACAGCTTTCCCCTCAAGAAGCCTTTCGCTAAGACAGTTCTTGTGGAATTGGCAAAGTGATATTTGGAAGCCCATAGAGGGCTATGGTGAAAAAGGAAATATCCTCAGATGAAATCTGGAAACTAGCTTTCTGACAAACTGCTCTGTGATGTGTGACTTCCATTCACAGAGTTACATCTGTATTTCGTGGATCTCTTTGCTAGCCTTATTTCTGTGGAATCTGAGAACAGATATTTCATATAGCTTTGAAGACTACAGGGCCAAAGGAAGTATCCTCCGATAACAAAGAGAAAGAAGCTTTCTGAAAAACTTCTTTGTGTTCTGTGAAATCATCTCACAGAGTTACGGCTTTCCCCTGAAGAAGCCTTTTGCTAAGACAGTTCTTGTGGAATTGGCAAAGTGATATTTGGAAGCCCACAGGGGGCGATGGTGAAAAAGGAAATATCCTCAGATGAAATCTGGAAACTAGCTTTCTGAGAAACTGCTTAGTGTTCTGTTAATTCATCTCACAGAGTTACATCTCTATTTCGTGGATCTCTTTGCTAGCCTTATTTCTGTGGAATCTGAGAACAGAGATTTCGGATCCCTTTGAAGACTATAGGGCCAAAGGAAATATCCTCCGATAACAAAGAGAAAGAAGCTTTCTGAGAAACTTCTTTGTGTTCTGTGAAATCATCTCACAGAGTTACAGCTTTCCCCTCAAGAAGCCTTTCGCTAAGACAGTTCTTGTGGAATAGGCAAAGTGATATTTGGAAGCCCATAGAGAGCTAGGGTGAAAAAGGAAATATCCTCAGATGAAATCTGGAAAGAAGCTTTCTGAGAAACTGCTTAGTGTTCTGATAATTCATCTCACAGAGTTACATCTGTATTTCGTGGATCTCTTTGCTAGACTTATTTCTGTGGAATCTGAGAACAGATACTTCGAATCCCTTTGAAGACTATAGTGCCAAAGGAAATATACTCCGAGAACAAAGAGAAAGAAGCTTTCTGAGAAACTTCTTTGTGTTCTGTGAAATCCTCTCACAGAGTTACAGCTTTCCTCTCAAGAAGCCTTTCGCTAAGACAGTTCTTGTGGAATTGGCAAAGTGATATTTGGAAGCCCATAGGGGGCGATGATGAAAAAGGAAATATCCTCAGATGAAATCTGGAAACTAGATTTCTGAGAAACTGCTTAGTGTTCTGTTCATTCATCTCACAGAGTTACATCTGTATTTCGTGGATCTCTTTGCTAGCCTTATTTCTGTGGAATCTGAGAACAGATATTTCGGATCCCTTTGAAGACTATAGGGCCAAAGGAAATATCCTCCGATAAGAAAGAGAAAGAAGCTTTCTGAGAAACTTCTTTGTGTTCTGTGAAATCATCACACCGAGTTACAGCTTTCCCCTCAAGAAGCCTTTCGCTAAGACAGTTCTTGTGGAATTGGCAAAGTGATATTTGGAAGCCCTTAGAGGGCTATGGTAAAAAAGGAAATATCCTCAGATGAAATCTGGAAAGAAGCTTTCTGAGAAACTGCTTATTGTTCTGTTAATTCATCTCAAAGAATTGCATCTGTATTTCGTGGATCTCTTTCCTAGTCTTATTTCTGTGGAATCTGAGAACAGATATTTCGGATCCCTTTGAAGACTATAGGGACAAAGGAAATATCCTCCAATAACAAAGAGAAAGAAGCTTTCTGAGTAACTTCTTTGTGTTCTGTGAAATTATCTCAAAGAGTTACAGCTTTCCCCTCAAGAAGCCTTTGGCTAACACTGTTCTTGTGGAATTGGCAAAGTGATATTTGGAAGCCCATAGAGGGCTATGGTAAAAAGGAAATATCTTCAGATGAAATATGAAAAGAAGGTTTCAGAGAAACTGCTCTGTGATGTGTGACTTCCACTCAGAGAGTTACATCTTTATTTCGTGGATCTCTTTGCTAGCCTTATTTCTGTGGAATCTGAGAACAGAGATTTCGGATCCCTTTGAAGACAATAGGGCCAAAGGAAATATCCTCCGATAACAAAGAGAAAGAAGGTTTCTGAGAAACTTTTTTGTGTTCTATGATATCATCTCACAGAGTTACAGCTTTCCCCTCAAGAAACCTTTCGCTAAGACAGTTCTTTTGGAATTGGCAAAGTGATATTTGGAAGCCCATAGAAGGCTATGGTGAAAAAGGAAATATCATAAGACGAAATCTGGAAAGAAGCTTTCTGAGAAACTGCTCTGTGATGTGTGACTTCCACTCACAGAGTTACATCTGTATTTCGTGGATCTCTTTGCTAGCCTTATTTCTGTGGAATCTGAGAACAAAGATTTCGGATCCCTTTGAAGACTATAGGGCCAAAGGAAATATCCTCCGATAACAAAGAGAAAGAAGCTTTCTGAGACACTTCTTTGTGTTCTGTGAAATCATCTCACAGAGTTACAGCTTTCCCCTCAAGAAGCCTTTCGCTAAGACAGTTCTTGTGGAATTGGCAAAGTGATATTTGGAAGCCCATAGGGGGCGATTGTGAAAAAGGAAATATCCTCAGATGAAATCTGGAAACTAGCTTTCTGAGAAACTGCTTAGTGTTCTCTTAATTCATCTCACAGAGTTACATCTGCATTTCCTGGATCTCTTTGCTAGCCTTATTACTGTGGAATCTGAGAACAGATATTTCGGATCCCTTTGAAGACTATAGGGCCAAAGGAATTATCCTCCGATAACTAAGAGAAAAAAGCTTTCTGAGAAACTTCTTTGTGTTTTGTGAAATCATCTCACAGAGTTACAGCTTTCCCCTCAAGATGCCTTTCGCTAAGACAGTTCTTGTGGAATTGGCAAAGTGATATTTGGAAGCCCATAGAGGGCTATGGTGAAAAAGGAAATATCCTCAGATGAAATCTGAAAAGAAGCTTTCAGAGAAACTGCTCTGTGATGTGTGACTTCCACTCACAGAGTTACATGTGTATTTCGTGGATCTCTTTGCTAGCCTTATTTCTGTGGAATCTGAGAACAGATATTTCGGATCCCTTTGAAGACTATAGGGCCAAAGGAAATATCCTCCGAGAACAAAGAGAAAGAAGCTTTCTGAGAAACTTCTTTGTGTTCTATGACATCATCTCACAGAGTTACAGCTTTCCCCTCAAGAAGCCTTTCGCTAAGACAGTTCTTGTGGAATTGGCAAAGTGATATTTGGAAGCCCATAGAGGGCTATGGTGAAAAAGGATATATTCTCAGATGAAATCGGGAAAGAAGCTTTCGGAGAAACTGCTTAGTGTTCTGTTAATTCATCTCACAGAGTTACATCTGTATTTCGTGGATCTCTTTGCTAGCCTTATTTCTGTGGAATCTGAGAAGAGATATTTCGGATCCCTTTGAAGACTATAGGGCCAAAGGAAATATCCTCCGAGAACAAAGAGAAAGAAGCTTTCTGAGAAACTTCTTTGTGTTCTGTGAAATCGTCTCACATAGTTACAGCTTTCCCCTCAAGAAGCCTTTCGCTAAGACAGTTCTTCAGGAACTGGCAAAGTGATATTTGGAAGCCTTTAGGGGGCGATGGTGAAAAAGGAAATATCCTCAGATGAAATCTGGAAACTAGCTTTCTGAGAAACTGCTCTGTGATGTGTGACTTCCATTCACAGAGTTACATCTGTATTTCGTGGATCTCTTTGCTAACCTTATTTCTGTGGAATCTGAGAACAGATATTTCGGATCCCTTTGAAGACTATAGGGCCAATAGAAATATCCTCCGACAACAAAGAGAAAGAAGCTTTTTGAGAAACATCTTTGTGTTCTGTGAAATCATCTCACAGAGTTACAGCTTTCCCCTGAAGAAGCCTTTCCCTTAGTCAGTTCTTGTGGAATTGGCAAAGTGATATTTGGAAGCCCATAGAGGGCTATGGTGAAAAAGGAAATATCCTCAGATGAAATCTGGAAAGAAGCTTTCTGAGAAACTGCTCTGTGATGTGTGACTTCCACTCACAAAGTTACATCTGTATTTCGTGGATCTCTTTGCTAGCCTTATTTCTGTGAAATCTGAGAACAGATATTTCATATAGCTTTGAAGACTACAGGGCCAAAGGAAGTATTCTCCGATAACAAAGAGATAGAAGCTTTCTGAAAAACTTCTTTGTGTTCTGTGAAATCATCTCACAGAGTTTCAGCTTTCCCCTCAAAAAGCCTTTCGCTAAGACAGTTCTTGTGGAATTGGCAAAGTGATATTTGGAAGCCCACAGGGGGCGATGGTGAAAAAGGAAATATCCTCAGATGAAATCTGGAAACTAGCTTTCTGAGAAACTGCTTAGTGTTCTGTTAATTCATCTCACAGAGTTACATCTGTATTTCGTGGATCTCTTTGCTAGCCTTATTTCTGTGGAATCTGAGAACAGAGATTTCGGATCCCTTTGAAGACTATAGGGTCAAAGGAAATATCCTCCGAGAACAAAGAGAAAGAAGCTTTCTGAGAAACTTCTTTGTGTTCTGTGAAATCATCTCACAGAGTTACAGCTTTCCCCTCAAGAAGCCATTCGATAAGACAGTTGTTGTGGAATTGACAAAGTGATATTTGGAAGCCCTTAGAGGGCTATGGTGAAAAAAGAAATATCCTCAGATGAAATCTGAAAAGAAGCTTTGAGAGAAACTGCTCTGTGATGTGTGACTTCCACTCACAGAGTTACATCTGTATTTCGTGGATCTCTTTGCTAGACTTATTTTTGTGGAATCTGAGAACAGATATTTCGGATCCCTTTGAAGACTATAGGGCCAACGGAAATATCCTCCGATAACAAAGAGAAAGAAGCTTTCTGAGAAAGTTCTTTGTGTTCCGTGAAATCATCTCACAGAGTTACAGCTTTCCCCTCAAGAAGCCTTTCGCTAAGACAGTTCTTGTGGAATTGGCAAAGTGATATTTGGAAGCCCATAGGGGGCGATTGTGAAAAAGGAAATATCCTCAGATGAAATCCGGAAACTAGCTTTCTGAGAAACTGCTTAGTGTTCTCTTAATTCATCTCACAGAGTTACATCAGCATTTCCTGGATCTCTTTGCTAGCCTTATTTCTGTGGAATCTGAGAACAGATATTTCGGATCCCTTTGAAGACTATAGGGCCAAAGGAATTATCCTCCGATAACAAAGAGAAAGAAGCTTTCTGAGAAACTTCTTTGTGTTTTGTGAAATCATCACACAGAGTTACAGCTTTCCCCTCAAGAAGCCTTTCGCTAAGACAGTTCTTGTGGAATTGGCAAAGTGATATTTGGAAGCCCATAGAGGGCTATGGTGAAAAAGGAAATATCCTCAGATGAAATCTGAAAAGAAGCTTTCAGAGAAACTGCTCTGTGATGTGTGACTTCCACTCACAGAGTTACATGTGTATTTCGTGGATCTCTTTGCTAGCCTTATTTCTGTGGAATCTGAGAACAGATATTTCGGTTCCTTTTGAAGACTATTGGGCCAAAGGAAATATCCTCCGATAACAAAGAGAAAGAAGCTTTCTGAGAAACTTCTTTGTGTTCTATGACATCATCTCACAGAGTTACAGCTTTCCCCTCAAGAAGCCTTTCGCTAAGACAGTTCTTGTGGAATTGGCAAAGTGATATCTGGAAGCCCATAGAGGGCTATGGTGAAAAAGGAAATATTCTCAGATGAAATCTGGAAAGAAGCTTTCGGAGAAACTGCTTAGTGTTCTGTTAGTTCATCTCACAGAGTTACATCTGTATTTCGTGGATCTCTTTGCTAGCCTTATTTCTTTGGAATCTGAGAAGAGATATTTCGGATCCCTTTGAAGAGTATAGGGCCAAAGGAAATATCCTCCGAGAACAAAGAGAAAGAAGCTTTCTGAGAAACTTCTTTGTGTTCTGTGAAATCGTCTCACAGAGTTACAGCTTTCCCCTCAAGAAGCCTTTCGCTAAGACAGTTCTTGTGGAACTGGCAAAGTGATATTTGGAAGCCCTTAGGGGGCGATGGTGAAAAAGGAAATATCCTCAGATGAAATCTGGAAACTAGCTTTCTAACAAACTGCTCTGTGATGTGTGACTTCCACTCACAGAGTTACATCTGTATTTCGTGGATCTCTTTGCTTACCTTATTTCTGTGGAATCTGAGAACAGATATATCGGATCCCTTTGAAGACTATAGGGCCAATGGAAATATCCTCCGATAAGAAAGAGAAAGAAGCTTTCTGAAAAACATCTTTGTGTTCTGTGAAATCATCTCCCAGAGTTAGAGCTTTCCCCTGAAGAAGCCTTTCCCTTAGTCAGTTCTTGTGGAATTGGCAAAGTGATATTTGGAAGCCCACAGGGGGCGATGGTGAAAAAGGAAATATCCTCAGATGAAATCTGGAAACTAGCTTTCTGAGAAACTGCTTAGTGTTCTGTTAATTCATCTCACAGAGTTACATCTCTATTTCGTGGATCTCTTTGCTAGCCTTATTTCTGTGGAATCTGAGAACAGAGATTTCGGATCCCTTTGAAGACTATAGGGCCAAAGGAAATATCCTCCGAGAACAAAGAGAAAGAAGCTTTCTGAGAAACTTCATTGTGTTCTGTGAAATCATCTCACAGAGTTACAGCTTTCCCCTCAAGAAGCCATTCGCTAAGACAGTTCTTGTGGAATTCACAAAGTGATATTTGGAAGCCCATAGAGGTCTGTGGTGAAAAAGGAAGTATCATCAGATGAAATCTGAAAAGAAGGTTTGAGAGAAACTGCTCTGTGATGTGTGACTTCCACTCACAGAGTTACATCTGTATTTCGTGGATCTCTTTGCTAGCCTTATTTTTGTAGAATCTGAGAACAGATATTTCGGATCCCTTTGAAGACTATAGGGCCAACGGAAATATCCTCTGATAACAAAGAGAAAGAAGCTTTCTGAGAAACTTGTTTGTGTTCTGTGAAATCATCCCACAGATTTACAGCTTTCCCCTCAAGAAGCCTTTCGCTAAGACAGTTCTTGTGGAATTAGCAAAGTGATATTTAGAAGCCCATAGAGGGCGATGGTAAAAAGGAAATATCTTCAGATGAAATATGAAAAGAAGGTTTCAGAGAAACTGCTCTGTGATGTGTGACTTCCACTCACAGAGTTACATCTGTATTTCGTGGATCTCTTTGCTAGCCTTATTTCTGTGGATTCTGAGAACAGAGATTTCGGATCCCTTTGAAGACTATAGGGTCAAAGGAAATATCCTCTGATAACAAAGAGAAAGAAGCTTTCTGAGAAACTTCTTTGTGTTCTGTGAAATCATCTCACAGAGTTACAGCTTTCCCCTCAAGAAGCCTTTCGCTAAGACAGTTCTTGTGGAATTGGCAAAGTGATATTTGGAAGCCCATAGAAGGCTATGGTGAAAAAGGAAATATCCTCAGATGAAATCTGGAAAGAAGCCTTCTGAGAAACTGCTTAATGTTCTGTTAATTCATCTAACAGAGTTACATCTGTATTTCGTGGATCTCTTTGCTAGCCTTATTTCTGTGGAATCTGAGAACAGATATTTCGGATCCCTTTGAAGACTATAGGGCCAAAGGAAATATCCTCCGAGAACAAAGAGAAAGAAGCTTTCTGAGAAACTTCTTTGTGTTCTTTGAAATCATCACACAGAGTTACAGCTTTCCCCTCAAGAAGCCTTTCGCTAAGACAGTTCTTGTGGAATTGGCAAAGTGATATTTGGAAGCCCTTAGAGGGCTATGGTAAAAAGGGAAATATCCTCAGATGAAATCTGGAAAGAAGCTTTCTGAGAAACTGCTTAGTGTTCTGTTAATTCATCTCACAGAATTACATCTGTATTTCGTGGATCTCTTTCCTAGTCTTATTTCTGTGGAATCTGAGAACAGATATTTCGGATCCCTTTGAAGACTATAGGGACAAAGGAAATATCCTCCAATAATAAAGAGAAAGAAGCTTTCTGTGTAACTTCTTTGTGTTCTGTGAAATTATCTCAAAGAGTTACAGCTTTCCCCTCAAGAAGCCTTTGGCTAACACTGTTCTTGTGGAATTGGCAAAGTGATATTTGGAAGCCCGTAGAGGGCTATGGAAAAGAGGAAATATCTTCAGATGAAATATGAAAAGAAGGTTTCAGAGAAACTGCTCTGTGATGTGTGACTTCCACTCACAGAGTTACATCTTTATTTCGTGGATCTCTTTGCCTGCCTTATTTCTGTGGAATCTGAGAACAGAGAATTCGGATCCCTTTGAAGACAATAGGGCCAAAGGAAATATCCTCCGATAACAAAGAGAAAGAAGCTTTCTGAGAAACTTCTTTGTGTTCTATGATATCATCTCACAGAGTTACAGCTTTCCCCTCAGGAAACCATTCGCTAAGACAGTTCTTGTGGAATTGGCAAAGTGATATTTGGAAGCCCATAGAAGGCTATGGTGAAAAAGGAAATATCATCAGACGAAATCTGGAAAGAAGCTTTCTGAGAAACTGCTCTGTGATGTGTGACTTCCACTCACAGAGTTACATCTGTATTTCGTGGATCTCTTTGCTAGCCTTATTTCTGTGTAATCTGAGAACAAAGATTTCGGATCCCTTTGAAACTATAGGGCCAAAGGAAATATCCTCTGATAACAAAGAGAAAGAAGCTTTCTGAGAAACTTCTTTGTGTTCTGTGAAATCATCTCACAGAGTTACAGCTTTCCCCTCAAGAAGCCTCTCTCTACGACGGTTCTTGTGGAATTGGCAAAGTAATATTTGGAAGCCCTTAGAGGGCTATGGTGAAAAAGGAAATATCCTCAGATGAAATCTGGAAAGAAGCTTTCTGAGAAACTACTTAGTGTTCTGTTAATTCATCTCACCGAGTTACATCTGTATTTCGTGGATTTCTTTGCTAGCCTTATTTCTGTGGAATCTGAGAACAGATATTTCGGATCCCTTTGAAGACTATAGGGCCAAAGATATATCCTCCGATAACAAAGAGAAAGAAGCTTTCTGAGAAACTTCTTTGTGTTCTGTGAAATCATCTCACAGAGTTACAGCTTTCCCCTCAAGAAGCCATTCGCTAAGACAGTTCTTGTGGAATTGACAAAGAGATATTTGGAAGCCCATAGAGGGCTATGGTGAAAAAGGAAATATCCTCAGATGAAATCTGAAAAGAAGCTTTGAGAGAAACTGCTCTGTGATGTGTGACTTCCACTCACAGAGTTACATCTGTATTTCGTGGATCTCTTTGCTAGCCTTATTTTTGTGGAATCTGAGAACAGATATTTCGGATCCCTTTGAAGACTGTAGGGCCAACGGAAATATCCTCCGATAACAAAGAGAAAGAAGCTTTCTGAGAATCTTCTTTGTGTTCTGTGAAATCGTCTCACAGAGTTACAGCTTTCCCCTCAAGAAGCCTTTCGCTAAGACAGTCTTGTGGAATTGGCTACGTGATATTTGGAAGCCCATAGAAGGCAATGGTGAAAAAGGAAATATCCTCAGGTGAAATCTGGAAAGAAGCTTTCAGAGAAACTGCTTAGTGTTCTGTTAATTCATCTCAAAGAGTTACATCTGTATTTCGTGGATCTCTTTGCTAGCCTTATTTCTGTGGAATCTGAGAACAGAGATTTCAGATCCCTTTGAAGACTATAGGGCCAAAGGAAATATCCTCTGATAACAAAGAGAAAGAAGCTTTCTGAGAAACTTCTTTGTGTTCTGTGAAATCATCTCACAGAGTTACAGCTTTCCCCTCAAGAAGCCTTTCGCTAAGACAGTTCTTGTGGAATTGGCATAGTGATATTTGGAAGCCCATAGAAGGCTATGGTGAAAAAGGAAATATCCTCAGATGAAATCTGGAAAGAAGCTTTCTGAGAAACTGCTTAATGTTCTGTTAATTCATCTAACAGAGTTACATCTGTATTTCGTGGATCTCTTTGCTAGCCTTATTTCTGTGGAATCTGAGAAGAGATATTTGGGATCCCTTTGAAGACTATAGGGCCAAAGGAAATATCCTCCGATAACAAAGAGAAAGAAGCTTTCTGAGAAACTTCTTTGTGTTCTGTGAAATCATCTCATAGAGTTACAGCTTTCCCCTCAGGAAGCCTTTCGCTAAGACAGTTCTTGTGGAATTGACAAAGTGATATTTGGAAGCCCATAGAGGGCTATGGTGAAAAAGGAAATATCCTAACACGAAATCTGGAAAGAAGCTTTCTGAGAAACAGCTTTGTGATGTGTGACTTCCACTCACAGAGTTACATCTGCATTTCGTGGATCTCTTTGCTAGCCTTATTTCTGTGGAATCTTTGAACAGATATTTCGATCCCTTTGAAGACTATAGGGCCAAAGGAAATATCCTCCGATAAGAAAGAGAAAGAAGCTTTCTGAGAAACTTCTTTGTGTTCTGTGAAATCATCTCACCGAATTACAGCTTTCCCCTCAAGGAGCCTTTCGCTAAGACAGTTCTTGTGGAATTGGAAAAGTGATATTTGGAAGCCCATAGAAGGCTACGGTGAAAAAGGAAATATCCTCAGATGAAATCTGGAAGGAAGCATCGTGAGAAACTGCTTAGTGTGCTGTTAATTCATCTCACAGAGTTACATCTGTATTTCGTGGATCTCTTTGCTAGCCTTATTTTTGTGGAATCTGAGAACAGATATATCGGATCCCTTTGAAGACTATAGGGACAAAGGAAATTTCCTCCGATAACAAAGAGAAAGAAGCTTTCTGAGAAACTTCTTTGGGTTCTGTGAAATCATCTCACAGAGTTACAGCTTTCCCCTCAAGAAGCCTCCAGCTAAGACAGTTCTTGTGGAATAGGCAAAGTGATATTTGGAAGCCCTTAGAGGGCAATGGTGAAAAAGGAAATATCCTCAGATGAAATCTGGAAAGAAGCTTTCTGAAAAACTGCTCTGTGATGTGTGACTTCCATTCACAGAGTTACATCTGTATTTCGTGGATCTCTTTGCTAGCCTTATTTCTGTGGAATCTGAGAACAGATATTTCGGATCCCTTTGAAGACTATAGGGCCAAAGGAAATATCCCTCGATAACAAAGATAAAGAAGATTTCTGAGAAACTTCTTTGTGTTCTGTGAAATCGTCTCACAGAGTTACAGCTTTCCCCTCAAGAAGCCTTTCGCTAAGAGAGTTCTTGTGGAATTGGCAAAGTGATATTTGGAAGCCCATACAGGGCCAGGGTGAAAAAGGAAATATCCTCAGATGAAATCTGGAAAGAAGCTTTCTGAGAAACTACTTAGTGTTCTGTTATTTCATCTCACAGAGGTACATCTGTATTTCGTGAATCTCATTACTAGCCTTATTTCTGTGGAATCTGAGAAGAAATATTTCGGATCCCTTTGAAGACTATAGGGCCAAAGGAAATATCCTCCGATAACAAAGAGAAAGAAGCTTTCTGAGAAACTTCTTTGTGTTCTGTGAAATCATCTCACAGAGTTACAACTTTCCCCTCAAGAAGCCTTTCGCTAAGACAGTTCTTGTGGAATTGGCAAAGTGATATTTGGAAGCCCATAGAAGGCTACGGTGAAAAAGGAAATATCCTCAGATGAAATCTGGAAAGAAGCTTTCTGAGAAACTGCTTAGTGTTTTGTTAATTCATCTCACAGAGTTAAATCTGTATTTCGTGGATCTCTTTGCTACCCTTATTTCTGTGGAATGTGAGAACAGATATTTCGGATCCCTTTGAAGACTATAGGGCCAAAGGAAATATCCTCTGATAACAAAGAGAAAGAAGCTTTCTGAGAAAGTTCTTTGTGTTCTTTGAAATCATCTCACAGAGTTACAGCTTTCCCCTCAAGAAGCCTTTCGCTAAGACAGTTCTTTTGGAATTGGCAAAGTGATATTTGGAAGCCCATAGAGGGCTATGGTGAAAAAGGAAATATCCTCAGATGAAATCTGGAAAGAAGCTTTCTGAGAAACTGCTCTGTGATGTGTGACTTCCACTCACAGAGTTACATCTGTATTTCGTGGATCTCATTGCTAGCCTTATTTCTGTGGAATCTGAGAACAGATATTTCGGATCCCTTTGAAGACTATAGGGCCAAAGGAAATATCCTCAGAGAACAAAGAGAAAGAAGCTTTCTGAGAAACTTCTTTGTGTTCTCTGAAATCATCTCACAGAGTTACAGCTTTCTCCTCAAGAAGCCCTTCGCTAAGACAGTTCTTGTGGAATTGGCAAAGTGATATTTGGAAACCCTTAGAGGGTTATGGTAAAAAGGAAATATCTTCAGATGAAATATGAAAAGAAGGTTTCAGAGAAACTGCTCTGTGATGTGTGACTTCCACACACAGAGTTACATCTGTATTTCGTGGTTCTCTTTGCTAGCCTTATTTCTGTGGAACCTGAGAACAGAGATTTCGCATCCCTTTGAAGACTATAGGGCCAAAGGAAATATCCTCCGATAACAAAGAGAAAGAAGCTTTCTGAGAAACTTCTTTTTCTTCCATGACATCACCTCACAGAGTTACAGCTTTCCCCTCAAGAAGCCTTTCGCTAAGACAGTTCTTGTGGAATTGGCCAAGTGATATTTGGAAGCCCATAGAAGGCTACGGTGAAAAAGGAAATATCCTCAGATAAAATCTGGAAAGAAGCTTTCTGAGAAACTGCTTAGTGTTCTGTTAATTCATCTCACAGAGTTACATCTATATTTCGTGGGTCTCTTTGCTAGTCTTATTTCTGTGGAATCTGAGAACAGATATTTCGGATCCCTTTGAAGACTATAGGGCCAAAGGAAATATCCTCCGATAACAAAGAGAAAGAAGCTTTCTGAGAAACTTCTTTGTGTTCTGTGAAATCGTCTCACAGAGTTACAGCTTTCCCCTCAAGAAGCCTTTCGCTAAGACAGTTCTTGTGGAATTGGTAAAGTGATATTTGGAACCCCTTGGAGGGCAATGGTGAAAAAGGAAATATCCTCAGAGGAAATCTGGAAAGAAGCTTTCTGAGAAACTGCTTAGTGTTCTGTTAATTCATCTCACTGAGTTACATCTGTATTTCGTGGATCTCTATGCTAGCCTTATTTCCGTGGAATCTGAGAATAGATATTTCGGATCCCTTTGAAGACTACAGGGCCAAAGGAAATATCCTCCGATAACAAAGAGAAAGAAGCTTTCTGAGAAACTTCTTTGTGTTCTGTAAAATCGTCTCACAGAGTGTCAGCTTTCCCCTCAAAAAGCCTTTCGCTAAGACAGTTCTTGTGGAATTGGCAAAGTGATATTTGGAAGCCCATAGAGGGCTATGGTGAAAAAGGAAATAACCTCAGATGAAATCTGGAAAGAAGCTTTCTAAGAAACTACTTAGTGTTCTGTTAATTCATCTCACAGAGTTACATCTGTATTTCGTGGATCTCTTTGCTAGCCTTATTTCTGTGGAATTTGAGAACAGATATTTCGGATCCCTTTGAAGACTATAGGGCCAAAGGAAATATCCTCCGATAACAAAGAGAAAGAAGCTTTCTGAGAAACTTCTTTGTGTTTTGTAAAATCATATCACAGAGTTACAGCTTTCCCCTCAAGAAGCCTTTCGCTAAGACAGTTCTTGTGGAATTGGCAAGTGATATTTTGAAGCCCATAGAGAGCGATGGTGAAAAAGGAAATATCCTGAGATGAAATCTGGAAACTAGCTTTCTGAGAAACTGCTTAGTGTTCTGTTAATTCATCTCACAGAGTTACATCTGTATTTCGTGGATCTCCTTGGTAGCCTTATTTCTGTGGAATGTGAGAACAGATATTTCGGATCCCTTTGAAGACTATAGGGTCAAAGGAAATATCCTCCGATAACCAGGAGAAAGAAGCTTTCTGAGAAACTTCTTTGTGTTCTGTGAAATCATCTCACAGAGTTACAGCTTTCCCCTCAAGAAGCCTTCGCTAAGACAGTTCTTGTGGATTTGGCAAACTGATATTTGGAGGCCCATAGAGGGCTATGGTAAAAAGGAAATATTTTCAGATGAAATATGAAAAGAAGGTTTCAGAGAAACTGCTCTGTGATGTGTGACTTCCACTCACAGAGTTACATCTGTATTTCGTGGATCTCTTTGCTAACCTTATTTCTGTGGAATCTGAGAACAGAGATTTCGGATCCCTTTGAAGACTATAGGGCCAAAGGAAATATCATCCGATAACAAAGAGAAAGTAGCTTTCTGAGAAACTTCTTTGTGTTCTATGACATCATCTCACAGAGTTACAGCTTTCCCCTCAAGAAGCCTTTCGCTAAGACAGTTCTTGTGGAATAGGCAAAGTGATATTTGGAAGCCCATAGAAGGCTATGGTGAAAAAGGAAATATCCTCAGATGAAATCTGGAAAGAAGCGTTCGGAGAAACTGCTTAGTGTTCTGTTAATTTATCTCACAGAGTTACATCTGTATTTCGTGGATCTCTTTGCTAGCCTTATTTCTGTAGAATCTGAGAAGAGATATTTCAGATCCCTTTGAAGACTATAGGGCCAAAGGAAATAGCCTCCGATAACAAATAGAAAGAAGCTTTCTGAGAAACTTCTTTGTGTTCTGTGAAATCATCTCACAGAGTTACAGCTTTCCCCTCAAGAAGCCTTTCGCTAAGACAGTTCTTGTGGAATTGGAAAAGTGATATTTGGAAGCCCATAGAGGGCTATGGTGAAAAAGGAAATATCCTCAGATGAAATCTGAAAAGAAGCTTTCTGAGAAACTGCTTTGTGATGTGTGACTTCCACTCACAGAGTTACATCTGTATTTCGTGGATCTCTTTGCTAGCCTTATTTCTGTGGAATCTGAGAACAGATATTTCGGATCCCTTTGAAGTATATAGGGCCAAAGGAAATATCCTCCGATAAGAAAGAGAAAGAGGCTTTCTGAGAACCTTCTTTGTGTTCTGTGAAATCATCTCACAGAATTACAGCTTTCCCCTCAAGAAGCCTTTCGCTAAGACAGTTCTTGTGGAATTGGCAAAGTGATATTTGGAAGCCCATAGAAGGCTATGGTGAAAAAGGAAATATCCTCAGATGAAATCTGGAAGGAAGCATTCTGAGAAACTGCTTAGTGTTCTGTTAATTCATCTCACAGAGTTACATCTGTATTTCGTGGATCTCTTTCCTAGCCTTATTTCTGTGGAATCTGAGAACAGATATTTCGGATCCCTTTGAAGACTATAGGGCCAAAGGAAATATCCTCCGAGAACAAAGAGAAAGAAGCTTTCTGAGAAACTTCTTTGTGTTCTGTGAAATCCTCTCACAGAGTTACAGCTTTCCCCTCAAGAAGCCTTTCGCTAAGACAGTTCTTGTGGAATTGGCAAAGTGATATTGGGAAGCCCATAGGGGGCGATGGTGAAAAAGGAAATATCCTCAGATGAAATCTGGAAACTAGATTTCTGAGAAACTGCTTAGTGTTCTGTTCATTCATCTCACAGAGTTACATCTGTATTTCGTGGATCTCTTTGCTATTCTTATTTCTGTGGAATCTGAGAACAGATATTTCGGATCCCTCTGAAGACTATAGGGCCAAAGGAAATATCCTCCGATAACAAAGAGAAAGAAGCTTTCTGTGAAACTTCCTTGTGTTCTGTGAAATCATCACACAGAGTTACAGCTTTCCCCTCAAGAAGCCTTTCGCTAAGACAGTTCTTGTGGAATTGGCAAAGTGATATTTGGAAGCCCTTAGAGGGCTATGGTAAAAAAGGAAATATCCTCAGATGAAATCTGGAAAGAAGCATTCTGATAAACTGCTTAGTGTTCTGTTAATTCATCTCACAGAATTACATCTGTTTTTCGTGGATCTCTTTGCTAGCCTTATTTCTGTTGGATCTGAGAAGAGATATTTCGGATCCCTTTGAAGACTATAGGGCCAAAGGAAATATCCTCCGATAAAAAAGAGAAAGAAGCTTTCTGAGAAACTTCTTTGTGTTCTGTGAAATCATCTCATAGAGTTACAGCTTTCCCCTCAAGAAGCCTTTCGCTAAGACAGTTCTTGTGGAATTGACAAAGTGATATTTGGAAGCCCATAGAGAGCTAGGGTGAAAAAGGAAATATCCTCAGATGAAATCTGGAAAGAAGCTCTCTGAGAAACTGCTTAGTGTTCTGATAATTAATCTCACAGAGTTACATCTGTATTTCGTGGATCTCTTTGCTAGACTTATTTCTGTGGAATCTGAGAACAGATATTTCGTATCCCTTTGAAGACTATATTGCCAAAGGAAATATCCTCCGAGAACAAAGAGAAAGAAGCTTTCTGAGAAACTTCTTTGTGTTCTGTGAAATCCTCTCACAGAGTTACAGTTTTCCCCTCAAGAAGCCTTTCGCTAAGACAGTTCTTGTGGAATTGGCAAAGTGATATTTGGAAGCCCATAGGGGGCGATGGTGAAAAAGGAAATATCCTCAGATGAAATCTGGAAACTAGCTTTCTGAGACTGCTTAGTGTTCTGTTCATTCATCTCACAGAGTTACATCTGTATTTCGTGGATCTCTTTGCTAGCCTTATTTCTGTGGAATCTGAGCACAGATATTTCGGATCCCTTTGAAGACTATAGGGCCAAAGGAAATATCCTCCGATAACAAAGAGAAAGAAGCTTTCTGAGAAACTTCTTTGTGTTCTGTGAAATCATCACACAGAGTTACAGCTTTCCCCTCAAGAAGCCTTTCGCTAAGACAGTTCTTGTGGAATTGGCAAAGTGATATTTGGAAGCCCTTAGAGGGCTATGGTAAAAAGGGAAATATCCTCAGATGAAATCTGGAAAGAAACTTTCTGAGAAACTGCTTAGTGTTCTGTTAATTCATCTCACAGAATTACATCTGTATTTCGTGGATCTCTTTCCTAGTCTTATTTCTGTGGAATCTGAGAACAGATATTTCGGATCCCTTTGAAGACTATAGGGACAAAGGAAATATCCTCCAATAATAAAGAGAAAGAAGCTTTCTGAGTAACTTCTTTGTGTTCTGTGAAATTATCTCAAAGAGTTACAGCTTTCCCCTCAAGAAGCCTTTGGCTAACACTGTTCTTGTGGAATTGGCAAAGTGATATTTGGAAGCCCATAGAGGGCTAAGGTAAAAAGGAAATACCTTCAGATGAAATATGAAAAGAAGTTTTCAGAGAAACTGCTCTGTGATGTGTGACTTCCACTCACAGAGTTACATCTGTATTTCGTGGATCTCTTTGCTAGCCTTATTTCTGTGGAATCTGAGAACAGAGATTTCGGATCCCTTTGAAGAAAATAGGGCCAAAGGAAATATCCTCCGATAACAAAGAGAAAGAAGCTTTCTGAGAAACTTCTTTGTGTTCTATGATATCATCTCACAGAGTTACAGCTTTCCCCTCAGGAAACATTTCGCTAAGACAGTTCTTGTGGAATTGGCAAAGTGATATTTGGAAGCCCATAGAAGGCTAAGGTGAAAAAGGAAATATCATCAGACGAAATCTGGAAAGAAGCTTTCTGAGAAACTGCTCTGTGATGTGTGACTTCCACTCTCAGAGTTATATCTGTATTTCGTGGATCACTTTGCTAGCCTTATTTCTGTGTAATCTGAGAACAAAGATTTCGGATCCCTTTGAAGACTATAGGGCCAAAGGAAATATCCTCCGATAACAAAGAGAAAGAAGCTTTCTGAGAAACTTCTTTGTGTTCTGTGAAATCATCTCACAGAGTTACAGCTTTCCCCTCAAGAAGCCTCTCGCTACGACGGTTCTTGTGGAATTGGCAAAGTAATATTTGGAAGCCCTTAGAGGGCTATGTTGAAAAAGGAAATATCCTCAGATGAAATCTGGAAAGAAGCTTTCTGAGAAACTGCTCTGTGATGTGTGACTTCCACTCACAGAGTTACATCTGTATTTCGTGGATCTCTTTGCTAGCCTTATTTTTGTGGAATCTGAGAACAGATATTTCGGATCCCTTTGAAGACTATAGGGCCAACGGAAATGTCCTCCGATAACAAAGAGAAAGAAGCTTTCTGAGAAACTTCTTTGTGTTCTGTGAAATCATCTCACAGAGTTACAGCTTTCCCCTCAAGAAGCCTTTCGCTAAGACAATTCTTGTGGAATTGGCAAAGTGATATTTGGAAGCCCATAGAGGGCTATGGTAAAAAGGAAATATCTTCAGATGAAATATGAAAAGAAGGTTTCAGAGAAACTGCTCTGTGATGTGTGACTTCCACTCACAGAGTTACATCTGTATTTCGTGGATCTCCTTGCTAGGCTTATTTCTCTGGAATCTGAGAACAGAGATTTCGGATCCCTTTGAAGACTATAGCGCCAAAGGAAATATCCTCCGAGAACAAAGAGAAAGAAGCTTTCTGAGAAACTTCTTTGTGTTCTGTGAAATCCTTTCACAGAGTTACAGCTTTCCCCTCAAGAAGCCTTTCGCTAAGACAGTTCTTGTGGAATTGGCAAAGTGATATTTGGAAGCCCATAGGGGGCGATGGTGAAAAAGGAAATATCCTCAGATGAAATCTGGAAACTAGATTTCTGGGAAACTGCTTAGTGTTCTGTTCATTCATCTCACAGAGTTACATCTGTATTTCGTGGATCTCTTTGCTAGCCTTATTTCTGTGGAATCTGAGAACAGATATTTCGGATCCCTTTGAAGACTATAGGGAAAAAGGAAATATCCTCCGAGAACAAAGAGAAAGAAGCTTTCTGAGAAACTTCTTTGTGTTCTGTGAAATCATCACACAGAGTTACAGCTTTCCCCTCAAGAGGCCTTTCGCTAAGACAGTTCTTGTGGAATTGGCAAAGTGATATTTGGAAGCCCTTAGAGGGCTATGGTAAAAAAGGAAATATCCTCAGATGAAATCTGGAAAGAAGCTTTCTGAGAAACTGCTTAGTGTTCTGTTAATTCATCTCACAGAGTTACATCGGTATTTCGTGGATCTCTTTGCTAGCCTTATTTCTGTGAAATCTGAGAACAGATATTTCGGATCCCTTTGAAGACTATAGGGCCAAAGGAAATATCCTCCGATAACAAAGAGAAAGAAGCTTTCTGAGAAACTTCTTTGTGTTCTGTGAAATCGTCTCACAGAGTTACAGCTTTCCTCTCAAGAATCCTTTCGCTAAGACAGTTCTTGTGGAATTGGCACAGTGATATTTGGAAGCCCATAGGGGGCGATGGTGAAAAAGGAAATATCCTCAGATGAAATCTGAAAAGAAGCTTTGAGAGAAAATGCTCTGTGATGTGTGACTTCCACTCACAGAGTTACATCTGTATTTCGTGGATCTCTTTGCTAGCCTTATTTTTGTGGAATCTGAGAACAGATATTTCGGATGCCTTTGAAGACTATAGGGCCAAAGGAAATATCTTCCGATAACAAAGAGAAAGAAGCTTTCTGAGAAACTTCTTTGTGTTCTGTGAAATCACCTCACAGAGTTACAGCTTTCCCCTCAAGAAGCCTTTCGCTAAGACAGTTCTTGTGGAATTGGCAAAGTGATATTTGGAAGCCCATAGAAGGCTAAGGTGAAAAAGGAAATATCCTCAGATGAAATCTGGAAGGAAGCATTCTGAGAAACTGCTTAGTGTTCTGTTAATTCATCTCACAGAGTTACATCTGTATTTCGTGGATCTCTTTGCTAGCCTTATTTCTGTGGAATCTGAGAACAGATATTTCGGATCCCTTTGAAGACTATAGGGCCAAAGGAAATATCCTACGATAACAAAGAGAAAGAAGCTTTCTGAGAAACTTCTTTGTGTTCTGTGAAATCATCTCAAAGAGTTACAGCTTTCCCCTCAAGAAGCCTTTCGCTAAGACAGTTCTTGTGGAATAGGCAAAGTGATATTTGGAAGCCCATATAGAGCTAGGGTGAAAAAGGAAATATCGTCAGATGAAATCTGGAAAGAAGCTTTCTGAGAAACTGCTTAGTGTTCTGATAATTCATCTCACAGAGTTACATCTGTATTTCGTGGATCTCTTTGCTAGACTTATTTCTGTGGAATCTGAGAACAGATATTTCGTATCCCTTTGAAGACTACAGTGCCAAAGGAAATATCCTCCGATAACAAAGAGAAAGAAGCTTTCTGAGAAACTTCTTTGTGTTCTGTGAAATCCTCTCACAGAGTTACAGCTTTCCCCTCAAGAAGCCTTTCGCTAAGACAGTTCTTGTGGAATTGGCAAAGTGATATTTGGAAGCCCATAGGGGGCGATGGTGAAAAAGGAAATATCCTCAGATGAAATCTGGAAACTAGATTTCTGAGAAACTGCTTAGTGTTCTGTTCATTCATCTCACAGAGTTACATCTGTATTTCGTGGATCTCTTTGCTAGCCTTATTTCTGTGGAATCTGAGAACAGATATTTCGGATCCCTTTGAAGACTACAGGGAAAAAGGAAATATCCTCCGAGAACAAAGAGAAAGAAGCTTTCTGAGAAACTTCTTTGTGTTCTGTGAAATCATCACACAGAGTTACAGCTTTCCCCTCAAGAAGCCTTTCGCTAAGACAGTTTTTGTGGAATTGGCATAGTGATATTTGGAAGCCCATAGAAGGCTATGGTGAAAAAGGAAATATCCTCAGATGAAATCTGGAAAGAAGCGTTCTGAGAAACTGCTTAATGTTCTGTTAATTCATCTAACAGAGTTACATCTGTATTTCGTGGATCTCTTTGCTAGCCTTATTTCTGTGGAATCTGAAGAGATATTTGGGATCCCTTTGAAGACTATAGGGCCAAAGGAAATATCCTCCGATAACAAAGAGAAAGAAGCTTTCTGAGAAACTTCTTTGTGTTCTGTGAAATCATCTCATAGAGTTACAGCTTTCCCCTCAAGAAGCCTTTCGCTAAGACAGTTATTGTGGAATTGACAAAGTGATATTTGGAAGCCCATAGAGGGCTATGGTGAAAAAGGAAATATCCTAACACGAAATCTGGAAAGAAGCTTTCTGAGAAACTGCTTTGTGATGTGTGACTTCCACTCACAGAGTTACATCTGCATTTCGTGGATCTCTTTGCTAGCCTTATTTCTGTGGAATCTTTGAACAGATATTTCGGATCCCTTCGAAGACTATAGGGCCAAAGGAAATATCCTCCGATAAGAAAGAGAAAGAAGCTTTCTGAGAACCTTCTTTGTGTTCTGTGAAATCACCTCACAGAATTACAGCTTTCCCCTCAAGAAGCCTTTCGCTAAGACAGTTCTTGTGGAATTGGCAAAGTGATATTTGGAAGCCCATAGAAGGCTACGGTGAAAAAGGAAATATCCTCAGATGAAATCTGGAGGGAAGCATTCTGAGAAACTGCTTAGTGTTCTGTTAATTCATCTCACAGAGTTACATCTGTATTTCGTGGATCTCTTTGCTAGCCTTATTTCTGTGGAATCTGAGAACAGATATATCGGATCCCTTTGAAGACTATAGGGCCAAAGGAAATCTCCTCCGATAACAAAGAGAAAGAAGCTTTCTGAGAAACTTCTTTGTGTTCTGTGAAATCATCTCACAGAGTTACAGCTTTCCCCTCAAGAAGCCTTTCGCTAAGACAGTTCTTGTGGAATTGGCAAAGTGATGTTTGGAAGCCCATAGAGGGCTATGGTGAAAAAGCAAATATCATCAGACGAAATCTGGAAAGAAGCTTTCTGAGAAACTGCTCTGTGATGTGTGACTTCCACTCACAGAGTTACATCTGTATTTCGTGGATCTCTTTGCTAGCCTTATTTCTGTGGAATCTGAGAAAAGATATTTGGGATCCCTTTGAAGACTATAGGGCCAAAGGAAATATCCTCCGATAACAAAGAGAAAGAAGCTTTCTGAGAAACTTCTTTGTGTTCTGTGAAATCATCTCATAGAGTTACAGCTTTCCCCTCAAGAAGCCTTTCGCTAAGACAGTTCTTGTGGAATTGACAAAGTGATATTTGGAAGCCCATAGAGGGCTATGGTGAAAAAGGAAATATCCTAACACGAAATCTGGAAAGAAGCTTTCTGAGAAACTGCTTTGTGATGTGTGACTTCCACTCACAGAGTTACATCTGCATTTAGTGGATCTCTTTGCTAGCCTTATTTCTGTGGAATCTTTGAACAGATATTTCGGATCCCTTTGAAGACTATAGGGCCAAAGGAAATATCCTCCGATAAGAAAGAGAAAGAAGCTTTCTGAGAACCTTCTTTGTGTTCTGTGAAATCATCTCACAGAATTACAGCTTTCCCCTCAAGAAGCCTTTCGCTAAGATAGTTCTTGTGTAATTGGCAAAGTGATATTTGGAAGCCCAGAGAGGGCTATGGTGAAAAAGGAAATACCCTCAGGTGAAATCTGGAAAGAAGCTTTCTGAGAAACTGCTTAGTGTTCTGTTAATTCATCTCACAGAGTTACATCTGTATTTCGCGGATCTCTTTGCTAGCCTTATTTCTGTGGAATGTGAGAACAGATACTTCGGATCCCTTTGAAGACTATAGGGCCAAAGGAAATATCCTCCGATAACAAAGAGAAAGAAGCTTTCTGAGAAATTTCTTTGTGTTCTGTGAAATCATCTCTCAGAGTTACAGCTTTCCCCTCAAGAAGGCTTTCGCTAAGACAGTTCTTGTGGAATTTGCAAAGTGATATTTGGAAGCCCAGAGAGGGCTATGGTGAAAAAGGAAATACCCTCAGGTGAAATCTGGAAAGAAGCTTTCTGAGAAACTGCTTAGTGTTCTGTTAATTCATCTCACAGAGTTACATCTGTATTTCGCGGATCTCTTTGCTAGACTTATTTCTGTGGAATGTGAGAACAGATATTTCGGATCCCTTTGAAGACTATAGGGCCAAAGGAAATATACTCCGATAACAAAGAGAAAGAAGCTTTCTGAGAAACTTCTTTGTGTTCTGTGAAATCATCTCACAGAGTTACAGCTTTCCCCTCAAGAAGCCTTTCCCTAAGACAGTTCTTGTGGAATTGGCAAAGTGACATTTGGAAGCCCATAGAGGGCTATGGTAGAAAGGAAATATTTTCAGATGAAATATGAAAAGAAGGTTTCAGCGAAACTGCTCTGTGATGTGTGACTTTCACTCACAGAGTTACATCTGTATTTCGTGGATCTCTTTGCTAGCCTTATTTCCGTGGAATCTGAGAACAGAGATTTCGGATCCCTTTGAAGACTATAGGGCCAAAGGAAATATCCTCCGATAACAAAGAGAAAGAAGCTTTCTGAGAAACTTCTTTGTGTTCTATGACATCATCTCACAGAGTTACAGCCTTCCCCTCAAGAAGCCTTTCGCTAAGACAGTTCTTGTGGAATAGGCAAAGTGATATTTGGAAGCCCATAGAAGGCTATGTTGAAAAAGGAAATATCCTCAGATGAAATCTGGAAAGAAGCTTTCGGAGAAACTGCTTAGTGTTCTGTTAATTCATCTCACAGAGTTACATCTGTATTTCGTGGATCTCTTTGCTAGCCTTATTTCTGTGAAATCTGAGAACAAATATTTCGGATCCCATTGAAGACTACAGGGCCAAAGGAAATATCCTCCGATAACAAAGAGAAAGAAGCTTTCTGAGAAACTTCTTTGTGTTCTGTGAAATCGTCTCACAGAGTTACAGCTTTCCTCTCAAGAAGCCTTTCGCTAAGACAGTTCTTTTGGAATTGGCAAAGTGATATTTGGAAGCCCATAGGGGGCGATGGTGAAAAAGGAAATATCCTCAGATGAAATCTGGAAAGAAGCTTTCTAAGAAACTGCTTAGTGTTCTTTTAATTCATCTCACAGAGTTACAGCTGTATTTCGTGGATCTCTTTGCTATCCTTATTTCTGTGAAATCTGAGAACAGATATTTCGGATCCCTTTGAAGACTATAGGGCCAAAGGCAATATCCTCCGATAACAAAGAGAAAGAAGCTTTCTGAGAAACTTCTTTGTATTCTGTGAAATCATCCCACAGAGTTACAGCTTTCCCCTCAAGAAGCCTTTCGCTAAGACAGTTCTTGTGGAATTGGCAAAGTGATATTTGGAAACCCATAGAGGGCTATGGTGAAAAAGGAAATATCCTCAGATGAAATCTGGAAAGAAGCTCTCTGAGAAACTGCTCTGTAATGGGTGACTTCCATTCACAGAGTTACATCTGTATTTCGTCGATCTCTTTGCTAGCCTTATTTATGTGGAGTCTGAGAACAGACATTTCGGATCCCTTTGAAGTATATAGGGCCAAAGGAAATATCCTCCGATAACAAAGAGAAAGAAGCTTTCTGAGAAACTTCTTTGTGTTCCTGGAAATCATCTCACAGAGTTACAACTTTCCACTCAAGAAGCCTTTCGGTAAGACAGTTCTTGTGGAATTGACAAAGTGATATTTGGAAGCCCATAGAGGGCTATGGTGAAAAAGGAAATATCCTCAGATGAAATCTGGAAAGAAGCTTTCAGAGAAACTGCTCTGTGATGTGTGACTTCCACTCACAGAGTTGCATCTGTATTTCGTGGATCTCTTTGCTAGCCTTATTTCTGTGGAATCTGAGAACAGATATTTCGGATCCCTTTGAAGACTACAGGGCCAAAGGAAATATCCTCCGATAACAAAGAGAAAGAAGCTTTCTGAGAAACTTCTTTGTGTTCTGTGAAATCATCTCTCAGAGTTACAGCTTTCCCCTCAAGAAGCCTTTCGCTAAGACAGTTCTTGTGGAATTGGAAAAGTGATATTTGGAAGCCCATAGAAGGCTATGATGAAAAAGGAAATATCCTCACGTGAAATCTGGAAAGAAGCTTTCTGAGAAACTGCTTAGTGTTCTGTTAATTCATCTCAAAGAGTTACATCTGTATTTCGTGGATCTCTTTGCTAGCCTTATTTCTGTGGAATCTGAGAACAGAGATTTCAGATCCCTTTGAAGACTATAGGGCCAAAGGAAATATCCTCTGATAAAAAAGAGAAAGAAGCTTTCTGAGAAACTTCTTTGTGTTCTGTGAAATCATCTCACAGAGTTACAGGTTTCCCCTCAAGAAGCCTTTCGCTAAGACAGTTCTTGTGGAATTGGAAAAGTGATATTTGGAAGCCCATAGAAGGCTATGGTGAAAAAGGAAATATCCTCACGTGAAATCTGGAAAGAAGCTTTCTGAGAAACTGCTTAGTGTTCTGTTAATTCATCTAACAGAGTTACATCTGTATTTCGTGGATCTCTTTGCTAGCCTTATTTCTGTGGAATCTGAAGAGATATTTGGGATCCCTTTCAAGACTATAGGGCCAAAGGAAATATCCTCCGATAACAAAGAGAAAGAAGCTTTTTGAGAAACTTCTTTGTGTTCTGTGAAATCATCTCATAGAGTTACAGCTTTCCCCTCAAGAAGCCTTTCGCTAAGACAGTTATTGTGGAATTGACAAAGTGATATTTGGAAGCCCATAGAGGGCTATGGTGAAAAAGGAAATATCCTAACACAAAATCTGGAAAGAAGCTTTCTGAGAAACTGCTTTGTGATGTGTGACTTCCACTCACAGAGTTACATCTGCATTTCGTGGATCTCTTTGCTAGCCTTATTTCTGTGGAATCTTTGAACAGATATTTCGGATCCCTTTGAAGACTATAGGGCCAAAGGAAATATCCTCCGATAAGAAAGAGAAAGAAGCTTTCTGAGAACCTTCTTTGTGTTCTGTGAAATCATCTCACAGAATTACAGCTTTCCCCTCAAGAAGCCTTTCGCTAAGACAGTTCTTGTGGAATTGGCAAAGTGATATTTGGAAGCCCTTAGAAGGCTACGGTGAAAAAGGAAATATCCTCAGATGATATCTGGAAGGAAGCATTCTGAGAAACTGCTTAGTGTTCTGTTAATTCATCTCACAGAGTTACATCTGTATTTCGTGGATCTCTTTGCTAGCCTTATTTCTTTGGAATCTGAGAACAGATATATCGGATCCCTTTGAAGACTATAGGGCCAAAGGAAATCTCCTCCGATAACAAAGAGAAAGAAGCTTTCTGAGAAACTTCTTTGTGTTCTTTGAAATCATCTCACAGAGTTACAGCTTTCCCCTCAAGAAGCCTTTCGCTAAGACAGTTCTTGTGGAATTGGCAAAGTGATATTTGGAAGCCCATAGAGGGCTATGGTGAAAAAGCAAATATCATCAGACGAAATCTGGAAAGAAGCTTTCTGAGATACTGCTCTGTGATGTGTGACTTCCACTCACAGAGTTACATCTGCATTTCGTGGATCTCTTTGCTAGCCTTATTTCTGTGGAATCTGAGAACAGATATTTCGGATCCCTTTGAAGACTATAGGGCCAAAGGAAATATCCTCCGATAAGAAAGAGAAAGAAGCTTTCTGAGAACCTTCTTTGTGTTCTGTGAAATCATCTCACAGAGTTACAGCTTTCCCCTCAAGAAGCCTTTCGCTAAGACAGTTCTTGTGTAATTGGCAAAGTGATATTTGGAAGCCCATAGAAGGCTACGGTGAAAAAGGAAATATCCTCAGATGAAATCTGGAAGGAAGCATTCTGAGAAACTCCTTAGTGTTCTGTTAATTCATCTCACAGAGTTACATCTGTATTTCGCGGATCTCTTTGCTAGCCTTATTTCTGTGGAATGTGAGAACAGATACTTCGGATCCCTTTGAAGACTATAGGGCCAAAGGAAATATCCTCCGATAACAAAGAGAAAGAAGCTTTCTGAGAAATTTCTTTGTGTTCTGTGAAATCATCTCTCAGAGTTACAGCTTTCCCCTCAAGAAGGCTTTCGCTAAGACAGTTCTTGTGGAATTGGCAAAGTGATATTTGGAAGCCCAGAGAGGGCTATGGTGAAAAAGGAAATACCCTCAGGTGAAATCTGGAAAGAAGCTTTCTGAGAAACTGCTTAGTGTTCTGTTAATTCATCTCAGAGAGTTACATCTGTATTTCGCGGATATTTTTCTAGCCTTATTTCTGTGGAATGTGAGAACAGATATTTCGGATCCCTTTGAAGACTATAGGGCCAAAGGAAATATCCTCCGATAACAAAGAGAAAGAAGCTTTCTGAGAAACTTCTTTGTATTCTGTGAAATCATCTCACAGAGTTACAGCTTTCCCCTCAAGAAGCCTTTCGCTAAGACAGTTCTTGTGGAATTGGCAAAGTGATATTTGGAAGCCCATAGAGGGCTATGGTAAAAAGGAAATATTTTCAGATGAAATATGAAAAGAAGGTTTCAGAAAAACTGCTCTGTGATGTGTGACTTCCACTCACAGAGTTACATCTGTATTTCGTGGATCTCTTTGCTACCCTTATTTCTGTGGAATCTGAGAGCAGATATTTCGGATGCCTTTGAAGACTATAGGGCCAAAGGAAATATCCTCCGATAACAAAGAGAAAGAAGCTTTCTGAGAAAGTTCTTTGTGTTCTGTGAAATCATCTCACAGAGCTACAGCTTTCCCCTCAAGAAGCCTTTCGCTAGGACAGTTCTTGTGGAATTGGCAGAGTGATATTTGGAAGCCCATAGAAGGCTATGGTGAAAAAGCAAATATCCTCAGATGAAATCTGGAAAGAAGCTTTCTGAGAAACATCTCTGTGATGTGTGACTTCCACTCACAGAGTTATATCTCTATTTCGTGGATCTCTTTGGTAGCCTTATTTCTGTGGAATCTGAGAGCAGATATTTCGGATCCCTTTGAAGACTATAGGGCCAAAGGAAATATCCTCCGATAACAAATAGAAAGAAGCTTTCTGAGAAACTTCTTTGTGTTCTGTGAAATCATCTCACAGAGTTACAGCTTTCCCCTCAAGAAGCCTTTCGCTAAGACAGTTCTTGTGGAATTAGCAAAGTGATATTTGGAAGCCCTTAGAGGGCTATGGTGAAAAAGGAAATATCCTCAGATCAAATCTGGAAAGAAGCTTTCTGAGAAACTGCTCTGTGATGTTTGACTTCCACTCGCAGAGTTACATCTGTATTTCGTGTATCTCTTTGCTAGCCTTATTTCTGTGGAATCTGAGTACAGATATTTCGGATCCCTTTGAAGACTATAGGGCCAAAGGAAATATCCTCCGATAACAAAGAGAAAGAAGATTTCTGAGAACGTTCTTTGTGTTCTGTGAAACCATCTCACAGAGTTACAGCTTTCCCCTCAAGAAGCCTTTCGCTAAGACAGTTCTTGTGGAATTGGAAAAGGGATATTTGGAAGCCCATAGAGGGCTATGGTGAAAAAGGAAATATCCCAGATGAAATCTGAAAAGAAGCTTTCAGAGAAACTACTCTGAGATGTGTGACTTACACTCACAGAGTTACATCTATATTTCGTGGATCTCTTTGCTACCCTCATTTCTGTGGAATCTGAGAACAGATATTTCAGATCCCTTTGAAGACTATAGGGCCAAAGGAAATATCCTCCGATAACAAAGAGAAAGAAGCTTTCTGAGAAAGTTCTTTGTGATCTCTGAAATCATCTCACAGAGTTACAGCTTTCCCCTCAAGAAGCCTTTCGCTAAGACAGTTCTTGTGGAATTGGCAAAGTGATATTTTGAAGCCCATAGTGGGCTATGGTGAAAAAGGAAATAACCTCAGATGAAATCTGGAAAGAAGCTTTCTGAGAAACTGCTAAGTGTTCTGTTAATTCATCTCACAGAGTTACATCTGTATTTCGTGGATCTCTTTGCTTGCCTTATTCCTGTGGAATCTGAGAACAGGTATTTCAGATCCCTTTGAAGACTATTGGGCCAAAGGACATATCCTCCGATAACAAAGTGAAAGAAGCTTTCTGAGAAACTTCTTTGTGTTCTGTGAAATCATCTCACAGAGTTTCAGCTTTCCCCTCAAGAAACCTTTCGCTAAGACAGTTCTTGTGGAATTAGCAAAGTGATATTTGGAAGCCCATAGAGGGCTATGGTGAAAAAGGAAATATCTTCAGATGAAATCTGGAAAGAAGCTTTCTGAGAAAATGTTCTCTGATGTGTGACTTCCACTCACAGAGTTACATCTGTTTTTCCTGGATCTCTTTGCTAGCCTTAATTCTGTGGAATCTGAGAACAAATATTTCGGATCCCTTTGAAGACAATAGGGCCAAAGGGAATATCCTCCGATAACAAAGAGAAAGAAGCTTTCTGAGAAACTTCTTTGTGTTCTGTGAAATCATCTCACAGAGTTACAGCTTTCCCCTGAGGAAGCCTTTCGCTAAGACAGTTCTTGTGGAATTGGCAAAGTGATATTTGGAAGCCCTTAGAGGGCTATGGTGAAAAAGGAAATACCCTCAGATGAAATCTGGAAAGAAGCTTTCTGAGAAACTGCTTAGTGTTCTGTTAATTCATCTCACAGTGTTACATCTGTATTTCTTGGATCTCTTTGCTAGCCTTATTTCTGTGGAATCTGAGAACAGATATTTCGGATCCCTTTGAAGACTATAGGGCCAAAGGAAATATCCTCCGATAAGAAAGAGAAAGAAGCTTTCTGAGAACATTCTTTGTGTTCTGTGAAATCATCTCACAGAGATACAGCTTTGCCCTCAAGAAGCCTTGCGCTAAGACAGTTCTTGTGGAATTGGCAAAGTGATATTTGGAAGCCCTTAGAGGGCTATCGTGAAAAAGGAAATATCCTCAGATGAAATCTGGAAAGAAGCGTTCTGAGAGACTGCTTAGTGTTCTGTTAATTCATCTCACAGAGTTACATGTGTATTTCGTGGATCTCTTTGCTAGCCTTATTTCTGTGGAATCTGAGAACCGATATTTCGCATCCCTCTGAAGAGTATAGGGCCAAAGGAAATATCCTCCGATAACAAAGAGAAAGAAGCTTTCTGAGAAACTTCTTTGTGTTCTGTGAAATCATCTCACAGAGTTACAGCTTTCCCCTGAGGAAGCCTTTCGCTAAGACAGTTCTTGTGGAATTGGCAAAGTGATATTTGGAAGCCCATAGAGGGCTATGGTGAAAAAGGAAATACCCTCAGATGAAATCTGGAAAGAAGCTTTCTGAGAAACTGCTTAGTGTTCTGTTAATTCATCTGACAGAGTTACATCTGTATTTCGTGGATCTCTTTGCTATCCTTATTTCTGTGGAATCTGAGAACAGATATTTCGGATCCCTTTGAAGACTATAGGGCCAAAGGAAATATCCTCCGATAAAAAAGAGAAAGAAGCTTTCTGAGAAACTGCTTTGTGTTCTGTGAAATCATCTCACAGAGTTACAGCTTTCCCCTCAAGAAGCCTTTCGCTAAGACAGTTCTTGTGGAATTGGCAAAGTGATATTTGGAAGCCCATAGAGGGCTAAGGTGAAAAAGGAAATATCCTCAGATGAAATCTGAAAAGAAGCTTTCAGAGAAACTACTCTGAGATGTCTGACATACACTCACAGATTTACATCTGTATTTCGTGGATCTCTTTGCTAGCCTTAATTCTGTGGAATCTGAGAGCAAATATTTCGGATCCCTTTGAAGACTATAGGGCCAAAGGAAATATCCTCCGATAACAAAGAGAAAGAAGCTTTCTGAGAAACTTCTTTGTGTTCTGTGAAATCCCCTCACAGAGTTACAGCTTTCCCCTGAGGAAGCCTTTCGCTAAGACAGTTCTTGTGGAATTGGCAAAGTGATATTTGGAAGCCCATAGAGGCCTATGGTGAAAAAGGAAATACCCTCAGATGAAATCTGGAAAGAAGCTTTCTGAGAAACTGCTTAGTGTTCTGTTAATTCATCTCACAGAGTTACATCTGTATTTCGTGGATCTCTTTGCTAGCCTTATTTCTGTGGAATCTGAGTACAGATATTTCGGATCCCTTTGAAGACTATAGGGCCAAAGGAAATATCCTCCGATAACAAAGAGAAAGAAGGTTTCTGAGAACGTTCTTTGTGTTCTGTGAAATCATCTCACAGAGCTACAGCTTTCCCCTCATGAAGCCTTACGCTAAGACAGTTCTTGTGGAATTGGCAAAGTGATATTTGGAAGCCCATAGAGGGCTATCGTGAAAAAGGAAATATCCTCAGATGAAATCTGGAAAGAAGCGTTCTGAGAGACAGCTTAGTGTTCTGTTAATTCATCTCACAGAGTTACATGTGTATTTCGTGGATCTCTTTGCTAGCCTTATTTCTATGGAATCTGAGAACCGATATTTCGAATCCCTCTGAAGAGTATAGGGCCAAAGGAAATATCCTCCGATAACAAAGAGAAAGAAGCTTTCTGAGAAACTTCTTTGTGTTCTGTGAAATCATCTCACCGAGTTACAGCTTACCCCTGAGGAAGCCTTTCGCTAAGACAGTTCTTGTGGAATTGGCAAAGTGATATTTGGAAGCCCATAGAGGGCTATGGTGAAAAAGGAAATACCCTCAGATGAAATCTGGAAAGAAGCTTTCTGAGAAACTGCTTAGTGTTCTGTTCATTCATCTCACAGAGTTACATTTGTATTTCTTGGATCTCTTTGCTATCCTTATTTCTGTGGAATCTGAGAACAGATATTTCGGATCCCTTTGAAGACTATAGGGCCAAAGGAAATATCCTCCGATAAAAAAGAGAAAGAAGCTTTCTGAGAAACTGCTTTGTGTTCTGTGAAATCATCTCACAGAGTTACAACTTTCCCCTCAAGAAGCCTTTCGCTAAGACAGTTCTTGTGGAATTGGCAAAGTGATATTTTGAAGCCCATAGAGGGCTACGGTGAAAAAGGAAATAACCTCAGATGAAATCTTGAAAGAAGCTTTCTGAGAACCTGCTAAGTGTTCTGTTAATTCATCTCACAGGGTTACATCTGTATTTCGTGGAGCTCTTTGCTAGCCTTATTTCTGTGGAATCTGAGAACAGATATTTCAGAACCCTTTGAAGACTCTAGGGCCAAAGGAAATATCCTCCGATAACAAAGAGAAAGAAGCTTTCTGAGAATCTTCTTTGTGTTCTGCGAAATCATGTCACAGAGTTACAGCTTTCAACTCAAGAAGCCTTTCGCTAAGAGAGTTCTTGTGGAATTGGCAAATTGATATTTGGAAGCCCATAAAGAGCTCTGGTGAAATAGGAAATATCCTCAGATGAAATCTGGAAAGAAGCTTTCTGAGAAACTGCTAAGTGTTCTGTTATTTCATCTCACAGAGTTACATCTGTATTTCGTGGATCTCTTTGCTAGCCTTATTTCTGTGGAATCTGAGAACAGATATTTCGGATCCCTTTGAAGACTTTAGGGCCAAAGGAAATATCCTCCGATAACAAAGAGAAAGAAGCTTTCTGAGAAACTTCTTTGTGTTCTGTGAAATCATCTCACAGAGTTACAGCTTTCCCCTCAAGAAGCCTTTCGCTAAGACAGTTCTTGTGGAATTGGCAAAGTGATATTTGGAAGCCCATAGAGGCCTCTGGTGAAAAAGGAAATATCCTCGGATGAAATCTGAAAAGAAGCTTTCAGAGAAACTGCTCTGTGATGTGTGACTTACACTCACAGAGTTACATCTGTATTTCGTGGATCTCTTTGCTAGCCTTATTTCTGTGGAATCTGAGAACAGATATTTCAGATCCCTTTGAAGACTATAGGGCCAAAGGAAATATCCTCCGATAACAAAGAGAAAGAAGCTTTCTGAGGAAGTTCTTTGTGTTCTGTGAAATCATGTTACAGAGTTACAGCTTTCCCCTCAAGAAGCCTTTCGCTAAGACAGTTCTTGTGGAATTGACAAAGTGATATTTTGAAGTCCATAGAGGGCTATGGTGAAAAAGGAAATAACCTCAGATGAAATCTTGAAAGAAGCTTTCTGAGAAACTGCTAAGTGTTCTGTTAATTCATCTCACAAAGTTACATCTGTTTCGTGGATCTCTTTGCTAGCCTTATTTCTGTGGAATCTGAGAACAGATATTTCAGAACCCTTTGAAGACTATAGGGCCAAAGGAAATATCCTCCGATAACAAAGAGAAAGAAGCTTTCTGAGGAACTTCTTTGTGTTCTGTGAAATCATTTCACAGAGTTTCAGCTTTCCCCTCAAGAAACCTTTCGCTAAGACAGTTCTTGTGGAATTGGCAAAGTGATATTTGGAAGCCCATAGAGGGCTATGGTGAAAAAAGAAATATCTTCAGATGAAATCTGGAAAGAAGCTTTCTGAGAAAATGTTCTGTGATATGTGTCTTCCACTCACAGAGTTACATCTGTATTTCGTGGATCTCTTTTCTAACTTTATTTCTGTGGAATCTGAAAACAGATATTTCGGATTCCTTTGAAGACTATAGGGCCAGAGGAAATATCCTCAGATAACAAAGAGAAAGAAGCTTTCTGAGAAACTTCTTTGTGTTCTGTGAAATCATCTCACAGAATTACAGCTTTCCCCTCGAGAAGCCTTTCGCTAAGACAGTTCTTGTGGAATTGGCGAAGTGATATTTGGAAGCCCATAGAGGGCTCTGGTGAAAAAGGAAATATCCTCAGATGAAATCTGAAAAGAAGCTTTCAGAGAAACTGCTCTGTGATGTGAGACTTACACTCACAGAGTTACATCTGTATTTCGTGGATCTCTTTGCTAGCCTTATTTCTGTGGAATCTGAGAACAGATATTTCGGATCCCTTTGAAGACTATAGGGCCAAAGGAAATATCCTCCGAGAAAAAAGAGAAAGAAGCTTTCTGAGAAACTGCTCTGTGATGTGTGACTTCCACTCACAGAGTTACATCTGTATTTCGTGGATCTCTTTGCTAACCTTATTTCTGAGGAATCTGAGAACAGATATTTTGGATCCCTTTGAAGACTATAGGGCCAAAGGAAATATCCTCCGATCACAAAGATAAAGAATCTTTTTGAGAAACTTCTTTGTGTTCTGTGAAATCATCTCACAGAGTTACAGCTTTCCCCTCAAGAAACCTTTCGCTAAGACAGTTCTTGTGGAATTGGCAAAGTGATATTTGGAAGCCCATAGAGGGCTATGGTGAAAAAGGAAATATCTTCAGATGAAATCTGGAAAGAAGCTTTCTGAGAAAATGTTCTGTGATGTGTGTCTTCCACTCACAGAGTTACATCTGTATTTCCTGGATCTCTTTGCTAGCCTTAATTCTGTGGAATCTGAGAACAAATAGTTCGGATCCCTTTGAAGACTATAGGGCCAAACGGAATATCCTCCGATAACAAAGAGAAAGAAGCTTTCTGAGAAACTTCTTTGTGTTCTGTGAAATCATCTCACAGAGTTACAGCTTTCCCCTCAAGAAGCCTTTCGCTAAGACAGTTCTTGTGGAATTGGCAAAGTGATATTTGGAAGCCCTTAGAGGGCTATGGTGAAAAAGGAAATACCCTCAAATGAAATCTGGAAAGAATTTTTCTGAGAAACTGCTTAGTGTTCTGTTAATTCATCTAACAGAGTTACATCTGTATTTCGTGGATCTCTTTGCTAGCCTTATTTCTGCGGAATCTGAGAACAGATATTTCGGATCCCTTTGAAGACTATAGGGCCAAAGTAAATTTCCTCCGATAACAAAGAGAAAGAACCTTTCTGAGAACGTTCTTTGTGTTCTGTGAAATCATCTCACAGAGCTACAGCTTTCCCCTCAAGAAGCCTTACGCTAAGACAGTTCTTGTGGAATTGGCAAAGTGATATTTGGAAGCCCATAGAGGGCTATCGTGAAAAAGGAAATATCCTCAGATGAAATCTGGAAAGAAGCGTTCTGAGAGACTGCTTAGTGTTCTGTTAATTCATCTCACAGAGTTACATATGTATTTCGTGGATCTCTTTGCTAGCCTTATTTCTGTGGAATCTGAGATCCGATATTTCGCATTCCGCTGAAGAGCATAGGGCCAAAGGAAATATCCTCCGATAACAAAGAGAAAGAAGCTTTCTGAGAAACTTCTTTGTGTTCTGTGAAATCATCTCACAGAGTTACAGCTTTCCCCTGAGGAAGCCTTTGGCTAAGACAGTTCTTGTGGAATTGGCAAAGTGATATTTGGAAGCCCTTAGAGGGCTATGGTGAAAACGGAAATACCCTCAGATGAAATCTGGAAAGAAGCTTTCTGAGAAACTGCTTAGTGTTCTGTTAATTCATCTGACAGAGTTACATCTGTATTTCGTGGATCTCTTTGCTAGCCTTATTTCTGTGGAATCTGAGAACAGATATTTCGGATCCCTTTGAAGACTATAGGGCCAAAGGAAATATCCTCCGATAAAAAAGAGAAAGAAGCTTTCTGAGAAACTGCTTTGTGTTCTGTGAAATCATCTCACAGAGTTACAGCTTTCCCCTCAAGAAGCCTTTCGCTAAGACAGTTCCTGTGGAATTGCAACGTGATATTTGGAAGCCCATAGAGGGCTATGGTGAAAAAGGAAATATCCTCAGATGAAATCTGGAAAGAACCTTTCTGAGAAACTGCTTAGTGTTCTGTTAATTCATCTCACAGAGTTACATCTGTATTTCGTGGATTTCTTTGCTAGGCTTATTTCTGTGGAATCTGAGAGCAGATATTTCGGATACCTTTGAAGACAATAGGGCCAAAGGAAATATCCTCCGATAACAAAGAGAAAGAAGCTTTCTGAGAATCTTCTTTGTGTTCTGCGAAATCATGTCACAGATTTACAGCTTTCAACTCAAGAAGCCTTTCGCTAAGAGAGTTCTTGTGGAATTGGCAAATTGATATTTGGAAGCCCATAAAGGGCTCTGGTGAAAAAGGAAATATCCTCAGATGAAATCTGGAAAGAAGCTTTCTGAGAAACTGCTAAGTGTTCTGTTATTTCATCTCACAGAGTTACATCTGTATTTCGTGGATCTCTTTGCTAGCCTTATTTCTGTGGAATCTGAGAAGAGATATTTCGGATCCCTTTGAAGACTATAGGGCCAAAGGAAATATCCTCCGATAACAAAGAGAAAGAAGCTTTCTGAGAAACTTCTTTGTGTTCTGTGAAATCATCTCACAGAGTTACAGCTTTCCCCTCAAGAAGCGTTTCGCTAAGACAGTTCTTGTGGAATTGGCAAAGTGATATTTGGAAGCCCATAGAGGGCTCTGGTGAAAAAGGAAATATCCTTGGATGAAATCTGAAAAGAAGCTTTCAGAGAAACTGCTCTGTGATGTGTGACTTACACTCACAGAGTTACATCTGTATTTCGTGGATCTCTTTCCTAGCCTTATTTCTGTGGAATCTGAGAACAGATATTTCAGATCCCTTTGAAGACTATAGGGCCAAAGGAAATATCCTCCGATGACAAAGAGAAAGAAGCTTTCTGAGAAAGTTCTTTGTGTTCTGTGAAATCATGTCACAGAGTTACAGCTTTCCCCTCAAGAAGCCTTTCGCTAAGACAGTTCTTGTGGAATTGGCAAAGTGATATTTGGGAGGCCATAGAGCGCTATGGTGAAAAAGGAAATATCCTCAGATGAAATCTGGAAAGAAGCTTTCTGAGAAACTGCTAAGTGTTCTGTTAATTCATCTCACAGAGTTACATGTGTATTTCGTGGATCTCTTTGCTAGCCTTATTTCTGTGGAATCTGAGAACAGATATTTCAGAACCCTTTGAAGACTATAGGGCCAAAGGAAATATCCCCCGATAACAAAGAGAAAGAAGCTTTCTGAGGAACTTCTTTGTGTTCTGTGAAATCATCTCACAGAGTTTCAGCTTTCCCCTCAAGAAACCTTTCGCTAAGACAGTTCTTGTGGAATTGGCAAAGTGATATTTGGAAGCCCATAGAGGGCTATGGTGAAAAAAGAAATACCTTCAGATGAAGTCTGGAAAGAAGCTTTCTGAGAACATGTTCTGTGATATGTGTCTTCCACTCACAGAGTTACATCTGTATTTCGTGGATCTCTTTTCTAACTTTATTTCTGTGGAATCTGAAAACAGATATTTCGGATTCCTTTGAAGACTATAGGGCCAGAGGAAATATCCTCAGATAACAAAGAGAAAGAGGCATTCTGAGAAACTTCTTTGTGTTCTGTGAAATCATCAGAAAGAGTTACAGCTTTCCTATCAAGAAACCTTTCGCTAAGACAGTTCTTGTGGAATTGGCAAAGTGATATTTGGAAGCCCTTAGAGGGCTATGGTGAAAAAGGAAATATCCTCAGATGAAATCTGGAAAGAAGCTTTCTGAGAAACTGCTTAGTGTTCTGTTAATTCATCTCACAGAGTTACATCTGTATTTCGTGGATCTCTTTGCTAGCCTTATTTCTGTGGAATCTGAGTACAGATATTTCGGATCCCTTGGAAGACTATAGGGCCAAAGGAAATATCCTCCGATAACAAAGAGAAAGAAGCTTTCTGAGAAACTTCTTTGTGTTCTGTGAAATCATCTCACAGAGTTACAGCTTTCCCCTCAAGAAGCCTTTCGCCAAGACAGTTCTTGTGGAATTGGCGAAGTGATATTTGGAAGCCCATAGAGGGCTCTGGTGAAAAAGGAAATATCCTCAGTTGAAATCTGAAAAGAAGCTTTCAGAGAAACTGCTCTGTGATGTGTGACTTACACTCACAGAGTTACATCTGTATTTCGTGGATCTCTTTGCTAGCCTTATTTCTGTGGAATCTGAGAACAGATATTTCGGATCCCTTTGAAGACTATAGGGCAAAAGGAAATATCCTCCGAGAACAAAGAGAAAGAAGCTTTCTGAGAAACTGCTCTGTGATGTGTGACTTCCACTCACAGAGTTACATCTGTATTTCGTGGATCTCTTTGCTAACCTTATTTGGGAGGAATCTGAGAACAGATATTTTGGATCCCTTTGAAGCCTATAGGGCCAAAGGAAATATCCTCCGAGAACAAAGAGAAAGAAGCTTTCTGAGAAACTTCTTTGTGTTCTGTGAAATCATCTCTCGGAGTTACAGCTTTCCCCTTAATAAGCCTTTCGCTAAGACAGTTCTTGTGGAATTGGAAAGGTGATATTTGGAAGCCCATAGAGTGCTTTGGTGAAAAAGGAAATATCCTCAGATGAAATCTGGAAAGAAGCTTTCTGAGAAACTGCTTAGTGTTCTGTTAATTCATCTCACAGAGTTACATGTGTATTTTGTGGATCTGTTTGCTAGCCTTATTTCTGTGGAATCTGAGAACTGATATTTCGCATCCCTCTGAAGACTATAGGGCCAAAGGAAATATCCTCCAATAACAAAGAGAAAGAAGCTTTCTGAGAAACTTCTTTGTGTTCTGTGAAATCATCTCACAGAGTTACAGCTTTCCCCTGAGGAAGCCTTTCGCTAAGACAGTTCTTGTGGAATTAGCAAAGTGATATTTGGAAGCCCATAGAGGGCTAAGGTGAAAAAGGAAATACCCTCAGATGAAATCTGGAAAGAAGCTTGCTGAGAAACTGCTTAGTGTTCTGTTAATTCATCTCACAGTGTTACATCTGTATTTCGTGGATCTCTTTGCTAGCCTTATTTCTGCGGAATCTAAGAACAGATATTTCGGATCCCTTTGAAGACTATAGGGCCAAAGGAAATATCCTCCGATAACAAAGAGAAAGTAGCTTTCTGAGAAACTTGTTTGTGTTCTGTGAAATCACCTCACAGAGTTACAGCTTTCACCTCAAGAAGCCTTTCGCTAAGATAGTTCTTGTGGAATTGGCAAAGTGATATTTGGAAGCCCATAGAGGGCTATGGTGAAAAAGGAAATATCCTCAGATGAAATCTGGAAAGAAGCGTTCTGAGAAACTGCTTAGTGTTCTGTTAATTCATCTCACAGAGTTACATCTGTATTTCGTGGATCTCTTTGCTAGCCTTATTTCTGTGGAATCTGAGTACAGATATTTCGGATCCCTGGGAAGACTATAGGGCCAAAGGAAATATCCTCCGATAACAAAGAGAAAGAAGCTTTCTGAGAAACTTCTTTGTGTTCTGTGAAATCATCTCACAGAGTTACAGCTTTCCTCTCAAGAAGCCTTTCGCTAAGACATTTCTTGTGGAATTGGCAAAGTGATATTTGGAAGCCCATAGAGGGCTATGGTGAAAAAGGAAATATCCTCAGATGAAATCTGAAAAGTAGCTTTCAGAGAAACTACTGTGTGATATGTGACTTACACTTACAGAGTTACATCTGTATTTCGTCAATCACTTTGCTAGCCTTATTTCTGTGGAATCTGAGACCAGATATTTCTGATCCCTTTGAAGACCATAGGGCCAAAGGAAATATCCTCCGATAACAAAGAGAAAGAAGCTATCTGAGAAAGTTCTTTGTGTTCTGTGAAATCATCACACAGAGTTACGGCTTTCTCCTCAAGAAGCCTTTCGCTAAGACAGTTCTTGTGGAATTGCAAAGTGATATTTGGAAGCCCATAGAGGGCTATGTTGATAAAGGAAATATCCTCAGGTGAAATCTGAAAAGAAGCTTTCAGAGAAACTGCTCTGTGATGTGTGACTTACATTCACAGAGTTACATCTGTATTTCGTGGATCTCTTTGCTAGCCTTATTTCTGTGGAATCTGAGAACAGATATTTCGGATCCCTTTGAAGTCTATAGGGCCAAAGGAAATATCCTCCGATAACAAAGAGAAAGAAGCTTTCTGAGAACGTTCTTTGTGTTCTGTGAAATCATCTCACAGAGCTACAGCTTTCCCCTCAAGAAGCCTTACGCTAAGACAGTTCTTGTGGAATTGGCAATGTGATATTTGGAAGCCCATAGAGGGCTATGGTGAAAAAGGAAATATCCTCAGATGAAATCTGGAAAGAAGCGTTCTGAGAGACTGCTTAGTGTTCTGTTAATTCATCTCACAGAGTTACATGTGTATTTCGTGGATCTCTTTGCTAGCCTTATTTCTGTGGAATCTGAGATCCGATATTTCGCATCCCGCTGAAGAGTATAGGGCCAAAGGAAATATCCTCCTATAACAAAGAGAAAGAAGCTTTCTGAGAAACTTCTTTGTGTTCTGTGAAATCATCTCTCAGAGTTACAGCTTTCGCCTCATGAAGCCTTTCGCTAAGACAGTTCTTGTGGAATTGCAAAGTGATATTTGAAAGTCCATTGAGGGCTATGGTGAAAAAGGAAATATCCTCAGATGAAATCTGGAAACTAGCTTTCTGAGAAACTGCTCTGTGATGTGTGACTTCCACTCACAGAGTTACATCAGTTTTTCGTGGATCTCTTTACTAGCCTTATTTCTGTGGAATCTGAGAGCAGATATTTCGGATCCCTTTGAAGACTATAGGGCCAAAGGAAATATCCTCCGATAACAAAGACAAGGAAGCTTTCTGAGAAACTTCTTTGTGTTCTGTGAAATAATCTCACAGAGTTACAGCTTTTGCCTCAAGAAGCCTTTTGCTAAGACAGTTCTTCTGGAATTGGCAAAGTGATATTTGGAAGCCCTTAGAGGGCTATGGTGAAAAAGGAAATATCCTCAGATGAAATCTGGAAAGAAGCTTTCTGAGAAACTGCTCTGTGATGTTTGACTTCCACTCACAGAGTTACATCTGTATGTGGTGGATCTCTTTGCTAGCCTTATTTCTGTGGAATCTGAGTACCGATATTTCGGATCCCTTTGAAGACTATAGGGCCAAAGGAAATATCCTCCGATAACAAAGAGAAAGAAGCTTTCTGAGAACGTTCTTCGTGCTCTGTGAAATCATCTCACACATTTACAGCTTTCCCCTCAAGAAGCCTTTCGCTAAGACAGTTCTTGTGGAATTGGCAAAGTGATATTTGGAAGCCCATAGAGGGCTATGGTGAAAAAGGAAATATCCTCAGATGAAATCTGGAAAGAAGCGTTCTGAGAGACTGCTGAGTGTTCTGTTAATTCATCTCACAGAGTTACATGTGTATTTCGTGGATCTCCTTGCTAGCCTTATTTCTGTGGAATCTGAGATCCGATATTTCGCATCCCGCTGAAGAGTATAGGGCCAAAGGAAATATCCTCCGATAACAAAGAGAAAGAAGCTATCTGAGAAAGTTCTTTGTGTTCTGTGAAATCATCACACAGAGTTACGGCTTTCCCCTCAAGAAACCTTTCCCTAAGACAGTTCTTGTGGAATTGGCAAAGTGATATTTGGAAGCCCATAGAGGGCTATGTTGATAAAGGAAATATCCTCCGGTGAAATCTGAAAAGAAGCTTTCAGAGAAACTGCTCTGTGATGTGTGACTTCCATTCACAGAGTTACATCTGTATTTCGTGGATCTCTTTGCTAGCCTTATTTCTGTGGAATCTGAGAACAGATATTTCGGATCCCTTTGAAGACTATAGAGCCAAAGGAAATATCCTCCGATAACAAAGAGAAATAAACTTTCTGAGAAACTTGTTTGTGTTCTGTTAAATCACCTCACATAGGTACAGCCTTCCCCTGAGGAAGCCTTTCGCTAAGACAGTTCTTGTGGAATTGGCAAAGTGATATTTGGAAGCCCATAGAGGGCTACGGTGAAAAAGGAAATACCCTCCGATGAAATCTGGAAAGAAGCTTTCTGAGAAACTGCTTAGTGTTCTGTTAATTCATCTCACAGAGTTACATCTGTATTTCGTGGATCTCTTTGCTAGTCTTTTTTCTGTGGAATCTGAGAACAGATATTTCGGATCCCTTTGAAGACTATAGAGCCAAAGGAAATATCCTCCGATAACAAAGAGAAATAAACTTTCTGAGAAACTTGTTTGTGTTCTGTTAAATCACCTCACATAGGTACAGCTTTCACCTCAAGAAGCCTTTCGCTAACACAGTTCTTGTGGAATTCGCAAAGTGAGATTTGGAAGCCCATAGAGGGCTATGGTGAAAAAGGAAATATCCTCAGATGAAATCTGGAAAGAAGTTTTCTGAGAAACTGCTAAGTGTTCTGTTAATTAATCTCACAGAGTTACATCTGTATTTCGTGGATCTCTTTACTAGCCTTATTTCTGTGGAATCTGAAAACAGATATTTCGGATCCCTTTGAAGACTATAGGGCCAAAGGAAATATCCTCCGATAACAAAGAAAAAGAAGCTTTCTGAGAAACTTCTTTGTGTTCTGTGAAATCATCTCACAGAGTCACAGCTTTCAACTCAAGAAGCCTTTCGCTAAGACAGTTCTTGTGGAATTGGCAAAGTGATATTTGGAAGGCCATAGAGGGCTATGGTGAAAAAGGAAATATCTTCAGATGAAATCTGGAAAGAAGCTTTCTGAGAAACTGCTCTGTGATGTGTGACTTCCACTCACAGAGTTACATCTGTATTTCGTGGATCTCTTTTCTAACTTTATTTCTGTGGAATCTGAAAACAGATATTTCGGATTCCTTTGAAGACTATAGGGCCAGAGGAAATATCCTCAGATAACAAAGAAAAAGAAGCTTTCTGAGAAACTTCTTTGTGTTCTGTGAAATCATCTCAAAGAGTTACAGCTTTCCTCTCAAGAAGCCTTTCGCTAAGACAGTTCTTGTGGAATTGGCAAAGTGATATTTGGAAGCCCTTAGAGGGCTATGGTGAAAAAGGAAATATCCTCAGATGAAATCTGGAAAGAAGCGTTCTGAGAAACTGCTTAGTGTTCTGTTAATTCATCTCACAGAGTTACATCTGTATTTCGTGGATCTCTTTGCTAGCCTTATTTCTGTGGAATCTGAGTACAGATATTTCGGATCCCTGGGAAGACTATAGGGCCAAAGGAAATATCCTCCGATAACAAAGAGAAAGAAGCTTTCTGAGAAACTTCTTTGTGTTCTGTGAAATCATCTCACAGAGTTACAGCTTTCCTCTCAAGAAGCCTTTCGCTAAGACAGTTCTTGTGGAATTGGCAAAGTGATATTTGGAAGCCCATAGAGGGCTATGGTGAAAAAGGAAATATCCTCAGATGAAATCTGAAAAGAAGCTTTCAGAGAAACTGCTGTGTGATATGTGACTTACACTTACAGAGTTACATCTGTATTTCGTCAATCACTTTGCTAGCCTTATTTCTGTGGAATCTGAGAGCAGATATTTCTGATCCCTTTGAAGACCATAGGGCCAAAGGAAATATCCTCCGATAACAAAGAGAAAGAAGCTATCTGAGAAAGTTCTTTGTGTTCTGTGAAATCATCACACAGAGTTACGGCTTTCTCCTCAAGAAGCCTTTCGCTAAGACAGTTCTTGTGGAATTGCAAAGTGATATTTGGAAGCCCTTAGAGGGCTATGTTGATAAAGGAAATATCCTCAGGTGAAATCTGAAAAGAAGCTTTCAGAGAAACTGCTCTGTGATGTGTGACTTACATTCACAGAGTTACATCTGTATTTCGTGGATCTCTTTGCTAGCCTTATTTCTGTGGAATCTGAGAACAGATATTTCGGATCCCTTTGAAGTCTATAGGGCCAAAGGAAATATCCTCCGATAACAAAGAGAAAGAAGCTTTCTGAGAACGTTCTTTGTGTTCTGTGAAATCATCTCACAGAGCTACAGCTTTCCCCTCAAGAAGCCTTACGCTAAGGCAGTTCTTGTGGAATTGGCAATGTGATATTTGGAAGCCCATAGAGGGCTATGGTGAAAAAGGAAATATCCTCAGATGAAATCTGGAAAGAAGCGTTCTGAGAGACTGCTTAGTGTTCTGTTAATTCATCTCACAGAGTTACATGTGTATTTCGTGGATCTCTTTGCTAGCCTTATTTCTGTGGAATCTGAGATCCGATATTTCGCATCCCGCTGAAGAGTATAGGGCCAAAGGAAATATCCTCCTATAACAAAGAGAAAGAAGCTTTCTGAGAAACTTCTTTGTGTTCTGTGAAATCATCTCACAGAGTTACAGCTTTCCCCTGAGGAAGCCTTTGGCTAAGACAGTTCTTGTGGAATTGGCAAAGTGATATTTGGAAGCCCATAGAGGGCTATGGTGAAAAAGGAAATACCCTCAGATGAAATCTGGAAAGAAGCTTTCTGAGAAACTGCTTAGTGTTCTGTTAATTCATCTGACAGAGTTACATCTGTATTTCGTGGATCTTTTTGCTAGCCTTATTTCTGTGGAATCTGAGAACAGATATTTCGGATCCCTTTGAAGACTATAGGGCCAAAGGAAATATCCTCCGATAAAAAAGAGAAAGAAGCTTTCTGAGAAACTGCTTTGTGTTCTGTGAAATCATCTCACAGAGTTACAGCTTTCCCCTCAAGAAGCCTTTCGCTAAGACAGTTCCTGTGGAATTGGCAAAGTGATATTTGGAAGCGCATAGAGGGATATGGTGAAAAAGGAAATATCCTCAGATGAAATCTGGAAAGAACCTTTCTGAGAAACTGCTTAGTGTTCTGTTAATTCATCTCACAGAGTTACATCTGTATTTCGTGGATTTCTTTGCTAGGCTTATTTCTGTGGAATCTGAGAGCAGATATTTCGGATACCTTTGAAGACTATAGGGCCAAAGGAAATATCCTCCGATAAAAAAGAGAAAGAAGCTTTCTGAGAATCTTCTTTGTGTTCTGCGAAATCATGTCACAGATTTACAGCTTTCAACTCAAGAAGCCTTTCGCTAAGAGAGTTCTTGTGGAATTGGCAAATTGATATTTGGAAGCCCATAAAGGGCTCTGGTGAAAAAGGAAATATCCTCAGATGAAATCTGGAAAGAAGCTTTCTGAGAAACTGCTCTGTGATGTGTGACTTACACTCACAGAGTTACATCTGTATTTTGTGGATCTCTTTGCTAGCCTTATTTCTGTGGAATCTGAGAACAGATATTTCAGATACGGTTGAAGACTATAGGGCCAAAGGAAATATCCTCCGATAACAAAGAGAAAGAAGCTTTCTGAGAAAGTTCTTTGTGTTCTGTGAAATCGTGTCACAGAGTTACAGCTTTTCCCTCAAGAAGCCTTTCGCTAAGACAGTTCTTGTGGAATTGGCAAAGTGATATTTTGAAGCCCATAGAGGGCTATGGTGAAAAAGGAAATATCTTCAGATGAAATCTGGAAAGAAGCTTTTTGAGAAAATGTTCTGTGATGTGTGACTTCCACTCACAGAGTTACATCTGCATTTCGTGGATCTCTTTTCTAACTTTATTTCTGTGGAATCTGAAAACAGATATTTCGGATTCCTTTGAAGACTATAGGGCCAGAGGAAATATCCTCAGATAACAAAGAGAAAGAAGCTTTCTGAGAAACTTCTTTGTGTTCTGTGAAATCATCTCAAAGAGTTACAGCTTTCCTCTCAAGAAGCCTTTCGCTAAGACAGTTCTTTTGGAATTGGCAAAGTGATATTTAGAAGCCCTTAGAGGGCTATGGTGAAAAAGGAAATATCCTCAGATGAAATCTGGAAAGAAGCTTTCTGAGAAACTGCTTAGTGTTCTGTTAATTCATCTCACAGAGTTACATCTGTATTTCGTGGATCTCTTTGCTAGCCTTATTTCTGTGGAATCTGAGTACAGATATTTCGGATCCCTTGGAAGACTATAGGGCCAAAGGAAATATCCTCCGATAACAAAGAGAAAGAAGCTTTCTGAGAAACTTCTTTGTGTTCTGTGAAATCATCTCACAGAGTTACAGCTTTCCCCTCAAGAAGCCTTTCGCTAAGACAGTTCTTGTGGAATTGGCAAAGTGATATTTGGAAGCCCATAGATGGCTATGGTGAAAAATGAAATACCCTCAGATGAAACCTGGAAAGAGGCTTTCTGAGAAAATGCTTAGTGTTCTGTTAATCCATCTCACAGAGTTACATCTGTATTTCGTGGATCTCTTTGCTAGCCTTATTTCTGTGGAATCTGAGAACAGATATTTCGGATCCCTTTGAAGACTATAGAGCCAAAGGAAATATCCTCCGATAACAAAGAGAAATAAACTTTCTGAGAAACTTGTTTGTGTTCTGTTAAATCACCTCACATAGGTACAGCTTTCCCCTGAGGAAGCCTTTCGCTAAGACAGTTCTTGTGGAATTGGCAAAGTGATATTTGGAAGCCCATAGAGGGCTACGGTGAAAAAGGAAATACCCTCAGATGAAATCTGGAAAGAAGCTTTCTGAGAAACTGCTTAGTGTTCTGTTAATTCATCTCACAGAGTTACATCTGTATTTCGTGGATCTCTTTGCTAGTCTTATTTCTGTGGAATCTGAGAACAGATATTTCGGATCCCTTTGAAGACTATAGAGCCAAAGGAAATATCCTCCGATAACAAAGACAAGGAAGCTTTCTGAGAAACTTCTTTGTGTTCTGTGAAATAATCTCACAGAGTTACAGCTTTTGCCTCAAGAAGCCTTTTGCTAAGACAGTTCTTCTGGAATTGGCAAAGTGATATTTGGAAGCCCTTAGAGGGCTATGGTGAAAAAGGAAATATCCTCAGATGAAATCTGGAAAGAAGCTTTCTGAGAAACTGCTCTGTGATGTTTGACTTCCACTCACAGAGTTACAACTGTATGTGGTGGATCTCTTTGCTAGCCTTATTTCTGTGGAATCTGAGTACCGATATTTCGGATCCCTTTGAAGACTATAGGGCCAAAGGAAATATCCTCCGATAACAAAGAGAAAGAAGCTTTCTGAGAACGTTCTTCGTGCTCTGTGAAATCATCTCACACATTTACAGCTTTCCCCTCAAGAAGCCTTTCGCTAAGACAGTTCTTGTGGAATTGGCAAAGTGATATTTGGAAGCCCATAGAGGGCTACGGTGAAAAAGGAAATACCCTCCGATGAAATCTGGAAAGAAGCTTTCTGAGAAACTGCTTAGTGTTCTGTTAATTCATCTCACAGAGTTACATCTGTATTTCGTGGATCTCTTTGCTAGTCTTTTTTCTGTGGAATCTGAGAACAGATATTTCGGATCCCTTTGAAGACTTTAGAGCCAAAGGAAATATCCTCCGATAACAAAGAGAAATAAACTTTCTGAGAAACTTGTTTGTGTTCTGTTAAATCACCTCACATAGGTACAGCTTTCACCTCAAGAAGCCTTTCGCTAACACAGTTCTTGTGGAATTCGCAAAGTGAGATTTGGAAGCCCATAGAGGGCTATGGTGAAAAAGGAAATATCCTCAGATGAAATCTGGAAAGAAGTTTTCTGAGAAACTGCTAAGTGTTCTGTTAATTAATCTCACAGAGTTACATCTGTATTTCTTGGATCTCTTTACTAGCCTTATTTCTGTGGAATCTGAAAACAGATATTTCGGATCCCTTTGAAGACTATAGGGCCAAAGGAAATATCCTCCGATAACAAAGAAAAAGAAGCTTTCTGAGAAACTTCTTTGTGTTCTGTGAAATCATCTCACAGAGTCACAGCTTTCAACTCAAGAAGCCTTTCGCTAAGACAGTTCTTGTGGAATTGGCAAAGTGATATTTGGAAGGCCATAGAGGGCTATGGTGAAAAAGGAAATATCTTCAGATGAAATCTGGAAAGAAGCTTTCTGAGAAACTGCTCTGTGATGTGTGACTTCCACTCACAGAGTTACATCTGTATTTCGTGGATCTCTTTTCTAACTTTATTTCTGTGGAATCTGAAAACAGATATTTCGGATTCCTTTGAAGACTATAGGGCCAGAGGAAATATCCTCAGATAACAAAGAAAAAGAAGCTTTCTGAGAAACTTCTTTGTGTTCTGTGAAATCATCTCAAAGAGTTACAGCTTTCCTCTCAAGAAGCCTTTCGCTAAGACAGTTCTTGTGGAATTGGCAAAGTGATATTTGGAAGCCCTTAGAGGGCTATGGTGAAAAAGGAAATATCCTCAGATGAAATCTGGAAAGAAGCGTTCTGAGAAACTGCTTAGTGTTCTGTTAATTCATCTCACAGAGTTACATCTGTATTTCGTGGATCTCTTTGCTAGCCTTATTTCTGTGGAATCTGAGTACAGATATTTCGGATCCCTGGGAAGACTATAGGGCCAAAGGAAATATCCTCCGATAACAAAGAGAAAGAAGCTTTCTGAGAAACTTCTTTGTGTTCTGTGAAATCATCTCACAGAGTTACAGCTTTCCTCTCAAGAAGCCTTTCGCTAAGACAGTTCTTGTGGAATTGGCAAAGTGATATTTGGAAGCCCATAGAGGGCTATGGTGAAAAAGGAAATATCCTCAGATGAAATCTGAAAAGTAGCTTTCAGAGAAACTGCTGTGTGATATGTGACTTACACTTACAGAGTTACATCTGTATTTCGTCAATCACTTTGCTAGCCTTATTTCTGTGGAATCTGAGACCAGATATTTCTGATCCCTTTGAAGACCATAGGGCCAAAGGAAATATCCTCCGATAACAAAGAGAAAGAAGCTATCTGAGAAAGTTCTTTGTGTTCTGTGAAATCATCACACAGAGTTACGGCTTTCTCCTCAAGAAGCCTTTCGCTAAGACAGTTCTTGTGGAATTGCAAAGTGATATTTGGAAGCCCATAGAGGGCTATGTTGATAAAGGAAATATCCTCAGGTGAAATCTGAAAAGAAGCTTTCAGAGAAACTGCTCTGTGATGTGTGACTTACATTCACAGAGTTACATCTGTATTTCGTGGATCTCTTTGCTAGCCTTATTTCTGTGGAATCTGAGAACAGATATTTCGGATCCCTTTGAAGTCTATAGGGCCAAAGGAAATATCCTCCGATAACAAAGAGAAAGAAGCTTTCTGAGAACGTTCTTTGTGTTCTGTGAAATCATCTCACAGAGCTACAGCTTTCCCCTCAAGAAGCCTTACGCTAAGACAGTTCTTGTGGAATTGGCAATGTGATATTTGGAAGCCCATAGAGGGCTATGGTGAAAAAGGAAATATCCTCAGATGAAATCTGGAAAGAAGCGTTCTGAGAGACTGCTTAGTGTTCTGTTAATTCATCTCACAGAGTTACATGTGTATTTCGTGGATCTCTTTGCTAGCCTTATTTCTGTGGAATCTGAGATCCGATATTTCGCATCCCGCTGAAGAGTATAGGGCCAAAGGAAATATCCTCCTATAACAAAGAGAAAGAAGCTTTCTGAGAAACTTCTTTGTGTTCTGTGAAATCATCTCTCAGAGTTACAGCTTTCGCCTCATGAAGCCTTTCGCTAAGACAGTTCTTGTGGAATTGGCAAAGTGATATTTGAAAGTCCATTGAGGGCTATGGTGAAAAAGGAAATATCCTCAGATGAAATCTGGAAACTAGCTTTCTGAGAAACTGCTCTGTGATGTGTGACTTCCACTCACAGAGTTACATCAGTTTTTCGTGGATCTCTTTACTAGCCTTATTTCTGTGGAATCTGAGAGCAGATATTTCGGATCCCTTTGAAGACTATAGGGCCAAAGGAAATATCCTCCGATAACAAAGACAAGGAAGCTTTCTGAGAAACTTCTTTGTGTTCTGTGAAATAATCTCACAGAGTTACAGCTTTTGCCTCAAGAAGCCTTTTGCTAAGACAGTTCTTCTGGAATTGGCAAAGTGATATTTGGAAGCCCTTAGAGGGCTATGGTGAAAAAGGAAATATCCTCAGATGAATTCTGGAAAGAAGCTTTCTGAGAAACTGCTCTGTGATGTTTGACTTCCACTCACAGAGTTACATCTGTATGTGGTGGATCTCTTTGCTAGCCTTATTTCTGTGGAATCTGAGTACCGATATTTCGGGTCCCTTTGAAGACTATAGGGCCAAAGGAAATATCCTCCGATAACAAAGAGAAAGAAGCTTTCTGAGAACGTTCTTCGTGCTCTGTGAAATCATCTCACACATTTACAGCTTTCCCCTCAAGAAGCCTTTCGCTAAGACAGTTCTTGTGGAATTGGCAAAGTGATATTTGGAAGCCCATAGAGGGCTATGGTGAAAAAGGAAATATCCTCAGATGAAATCTGGAAAGAAGCGTTCTGAGAGACTGCTGAGTGTTCTGTTAATTCATCTCACAGAGTTACATGTGTATTTCGTGGATCTCCTTGCTAGCCTATTTCTGTGGAATCTGAGATCCGATATTTCGCATCCCGCTGAAGAGTATAGGGCCAAAGGAAATATCCTCCGATAACAAAGAGAAAGAAGCTATCTGAGAAAGTTCTTTGTGTTCTGTGAAATCATCACACAGAGTTACGGCTTTCCCCTCAAGAAACCTTTCCCTAAGACAGTTCTTGTGGAATTGGCAAAGTGATATTTGGAAGCCCATAGAGGGCTATGTTGATAAAGGAAATATCCTCCGGTGAAATCTGAAAAGAAGCTTTCAGAGAAACTGCTCTGTGATGTGTGACTTCCATTCACAGAGTTACATCTGTATTTCGTGGATCTCTTTGCTACCCTTATTTCTGTGGAATCTGAGAACAGATATTTCGGATCCCTTTGAAGACTATAGAGCCAAAGGAAATATCCTCCGATAACAAAGAGAAATAAACTTTCTGAGAAACTTGTTTGTGTTCTGTTACATCACCTCACATAGGTACAGCCTTCCCCTGAGGAAGCCTTTCGCTAAGACAGTTCTTGTGGAATTGGCAAAGTGATATTTGGAAGCCCATAGAGGGCTACGGTGAAAAAGGAAATACCCTCCGATGAAATCTGGAAAGAAGCTTTCTGAGAAACTGCTTAGTGTTCTGTTAATTCATCTCACAGAGTTACATCTGTATTTCGTGGATCTCTTTGCTAGTCTTTTTTCTGTGGAATCTGAGAACAGATATTTCGGATCCCTTTGAAGACTATAGAGCCAAAGGAAATATCCTCCGATAACAAAGAGAAATAAACTTTCTGAGAAACTTGTTTGTGTTCTGTTAAATCACCTCACATAGGTACAGCTTTCACCTCAAGAAGCCTTTCGCTAACACAGTTCTTGTGGAATTCGCAAAGTGAGATTTGGAAGCCCATAGAGGGCTATGGTGAAAAAGGAAATATCCTCAGATGAAATCTGGAAAGAAGTTTTCTGAGAAACTGCTAAGTGTTCTGTTAATTAATCTCACAGAGTTACATCTGTATTTCGTGGATCTCTTTACTAGCCTTATTTCTGTGGAATCTGAAAACAGATATTTCGGATCCCTTTGAAGACTATAGGGCCAAAGGAAATATCCTCCGATAACAAAGAAAAAGAAGCTTTCTGAGAAACTTCTTTGTGTTCTGTGAAATCATCTCACAGAGTCACAGCTTTCAACTCAAGAAGCCTTTCGCTAAGACAGTTCTTGTGGAATTGGCAAAGTGATATTTGGAAGGCCATAGAGGGCTATGGTGAAAAAGGAAATATCTTCAGATGAAATCTGGAAAGAAGCTTTCTGAGAAACTGCTCTGTGATGTGTGACTTCCACTCACAGAGTTACATCTGTATTTCGTGGATCTCTTTTCTAACTTTATTTCTGTGGAATCTGAAAACAGATATTTCGGATTCCTTTGAAGACTATAGGGCCAGAGGAAATATCCTCAGATAACAAAGAAAAAGAAGCTTTCTGAGAAACTTCTTTGTGTTCTGTGAAATCATCTCAAAGAGTTACAGCTTTCCTCTCAAGAAGCCTTTCGCTAAGACAGTTCTTGTGGAATTGGCAAAGTGATATTTGGAAGCCCTTAGAGGGCTATGGTGAAAAAGGAAATATCCTCAGATGAAATCTGGAAAGAAGCGTTCTGAGAAACTGCTTAGTGTTCTGTTAATTCATCTCACAGAGTTACATCTGTATTTCGTGGATCTCTTTGCTAGCCTTATTTCTGTGGAATCTGAGTACAGATATTTCGGATCCCTGGGAAGACTATAGGGCCAAAGGAAATATCCTCCGATAACAAAGAGAAAGAAGCTTTCTGAGAAACTTCTTTGTGTTCTGTGAAATCATCTCACAGAGTTACAGCTTTCCTCTCAAGAAGCCTTTCGCTAAGACAGTTCTTGTGGAATTGGCAAAGTGATATTTGGAAGCCCATAGAGGGCTATGGTGAAAAAGGAAATATCCTCAGATGAAATCTGAAAAGAAGCTTTCAGAGAAACTGCTGTGTGATATGTGACTTACACTTACAGAGTTACATCTGTATTTCGTCAATCACTTTGCTAGCCTTATTTCTGTGGAATCTGAGACCAGATATTTCTGATCCCTTTGAAGACCATAGGGCCAAAGGAAATATCCTCCGATAACAAAGAGAAAGAAGCTATCTGAGAAAGTTCTTTGTGTTCTGTGAAATCATCACACAGAGTTACGGCTTTCTCCTCAAGAAGCCTTTCGCTAAGACAGTTCTTGTGGAATTGCAAAGTGATATTTGGAAGCCCTTAGAGGGCTATGTTGATAAAGGAAATATCCTCAGGTGAAATCTGAAAAGAAGCTTTCAGAGAAACTGCTCTGTGATGTGTGACTTACATTCACAGAGTTACATCTGTATTTCGTGGATCTCTTTGCTAGCCTTATTTCTGTGGAATCTGAGAACAGATATTTCGGATCCCTTTGAAGTCTATAGGGCCAAAGGAAATATCCTCCGATAACAAAGAGAAAGAAGCTTTCTGAGAACGTTCTTTGTGTTCTGTGAAATCATCTCACAGAGCTACAGCTTTCCCCTCAAGAAGCCTTACGCTAAGACAGTTCTTGTGGAATTGGCAATGTGATATTTGGAAGCCCATAGAGGGCTATGGTGAAAAAGGAAATATCCTCAGATGAAATCTGGAAAGAAGCGTTCTGAGAGACTGCTTAGTGTTCTGTTAATTCATCTCACAGAGTTACATGTGTATTTCGTGGATCTCTTTGCTAGCCTTATTTCTGTGGAATCTGAGATCCGATATTTCGCATCCCGCTGAAGAGTATAGGGCCAAAGGAAATATCCTCCTATAACAAAGAGAAAGAAGCTTTCTGAGAAACTTCTTTGTGTTCTGTGAAATCATCTCACAGAGTTACAGCTTTCCCCTGAGGAAGCCTTTGGCTAAGACAGTTCTTGTGGAATTGGCAAAGTGATATTTGGAAGCCCATAGAGGGCTATGGTGAAAAAGGAAATACCCTCAGATGAAATCTGGAAAGAAGCTTTCTGAGAAACTGCTTAGTGTTCTGTTAATTCATCTGACAGAGTTACATCTGTATTTCGTGGATCTTTTTGCTAGCCTTATTTCTGTGGAATCTGAGAACAGATATTTCGGATCCCTTTGAAGACTATAGGGCCAAAGGAAATATCCTCCGATAAAAAAGAGAAAGAAGCTTTCTGAGAAACTGCTTTGTGTTCTGTGAAATCATCTCACAGAGTTACAGCTTTCCCCTCAAGAAGCCTTTCGCTAAGACAGTTCCTGTGGAATTGGCAAAGTGATATTTGGAAGCGCATAGAGGGATATGGTGAAAAAGGAAATATCCTCAGATGAAATCTGGAAAGAACCTTTCTGAGAAACTGCTTAGTGTTCTGTTAATTCATCTCACAGAGTTACATCTGTATTTCGTGGATTTCTTTGCTAGGCTTATTTCTGTGGAATCTGAGAGCAGATATTTCGGATACCTTTGAAGACTATAGGGCCAAAGGAAATATCCTCCGATAACAAAGAGAAAGAAGCTTTCTGAGAATCTTCTTTGTGTTCTGCGAAATCATGTCACAGATTTACAGCTTTCAACTCAAGAAGCCTTTCGCTAAGAGAGTTCTTGTGGAATTGGCAAATTGATATTTGGAAGCCCATAAAGGGCTCTGGTGAAAAAGGAAATATCCTCAGATGAAATCTGGAAAGAAGCTTTCTGAGAAACTGCTCTGTGATGTGTGACTTACACTCACAGAGTTACATCTGTATTTTGTGGATCTCTTTGCTAGCCTTATTTCTGTGGAATCTGAGAACAGATATTTCAGATACGGTTGAAGACTATAGGGCCAAAGGAAATATCCTCCGATAACAAAGAGAAAGAAGCTTTCTGAGAAAGTTCTTTGTGTTCTGTGAAATCGTGTCACAGAGTTACAGCTTTTCCCTCAAGAAGCCTTTCGCTAAGACAGTTCTTGTGGAATTGGCAAAGTGATATTTTGAAGCCCATAGAGGGCTATGGTGAAAAAGGAAATATCTTCAGATGAAATCTGGAAAGAAGCTTTTTGAGAAAATGTTCTGTGATGTGTGACTTCCACTCACAGAGTTACATCTGTATTTCGTGGATCTCTTTTCTAACTTTATTTCTGTGGAATCTGAAAACAGATATTTCGGATTCCTTTGAAGACTATAGGGCCAGAGGAAATATCCTCAGATAACAAAGAGAAAGAAGCTTTCTGAGAAACTTCTTTGTGTTCTGTGAAATCATCTCAAAGAGTTACAGCTTTCCTCTCAAGAAGCCTTTCGCTAAGACAGTTCTTTTGGAATTGGCAAAGTGATATTTAGAAGCCCTTAGAGGGCTATGGTGAAAAAGGAAATATCCTCAGATGAAATCTGGAAAGAAGCTTTCTGAGAAACTGCTTAGTGTTCTGTTAATTCATCTCACAGAGTTACATCTGTATTTCGTGGATCTCTTTGCTAGCCTTATTTCTGTGGAATCTGAGTACAGATATTTCGGATCCCTTGGAAGACTATAGGGCCAAAGGAAATATCCTCCGATAACAAAGAGAAAGAAGCTTTCTGAGAAACTTCTTTGTGTTCTGTGAAATCATCTCACAGAGTTACAGCTTTCCCCTCAAGAAGCCTTTCGCTAAGACAGTTCTTGTGGAATTGGCAAAGTGATATTTGGAAGCCCATAGATGGCTATGGTGAAAAATGAAATACCCTCAGATGAAACCTGGAAAGAGGCTTTCTGAGAAAAAGCTTAGTGTTCTGTTAATCCATCTCACAGAGTTACATCTGTATTTCGTGGATCTCTTTGCTAGCCTTATTTCTGTGGAATCTGAGAACAGATATTTCGGATCCCTTTGAAGACTATAGAGCCAAAGGAAATATCCTCCGATAACAAAGAGAAATAAACTTTCTGAGAAACTTGTTTGTGTTCTGTTAAATCACCTCACATAGGTACAGCTTTCCCCTGAGGAAGCCTTTCGCTAAGACAGTTCTTGTGGAATTGGCAAAGTGATATTTGGAAGCCCATAGAGGGCTACGGTGAAAAAGGAAATACGCTCAGATGAAATCTGGAAAGAAGCTTTCTGAGAAACTGCTTAGTGTTCTGTTAATTCATCTCACAGAGTTACATCTGTATTTCGTGGATCTCTTTGCTAGTCTTATTTCTGTGGAATCTGAGAACAGATATTTCGGATCCCTTTGAAGACTATAGAGCCAAAGGAAATATCCTCCGATAACAAAGAGAAATAAACTTTCTGAGAAACTTGTTTGTGTTCTGTTAAATCACCTCACATAGGTACAGCTTTCACCTCAAGAAGCCTTTCGCTAAGACAGTTCTTGTGGAATTCGCAAAGTGATATTTGGAAGCCCATAGAGGGCTATGGTGAAAAAGGAAATATCCTCAGATGAAATCTGCAAAGAAGCTTTCTGAGAAACTGCTGAGTGTTCTGTTAATTCATCTCACAGAGTTACATCTGTATTTCGTGGATCTCTTTACTAGCCTTGTTTCTGTGGAATCTGAAAACAGATATTTCGGATCCCTTTGAAGACTATAGGGCCAAAGGAAATATCCTCCGATAACAAAGAAAAAGAAGCTTTCTGAGAAACTTCTTTGTGTTCTGTGAAATCATCTCACAGAGTCACAGCTTTCAACTCAAGAAGCCTTTCGCTAAGACAGTTCTTGTGGAATTGGCAAAGTGATATTTGGAAGGCCATAGAGGGCTATGGTGAAAAAGGAAATATCTTCAGATGAAATCTGGAAAGAAGCTTTCTGAGAAACTGCTCTGTGATGTGTGACTTCCACTCACAGAGTTACATCTGTATTTCGTGGATCTCTTTTCTAACTTTATTTCTGTGGAATCTGAAAACAGATATTTCGGATTCCTTTGAAGACTATAGGTCCAGAGGAAATATCCTCAGATAACAAAGAAAAAGAAGCTTTCTGAGAAACTTCTTTGTGTTCTGTGAAATCACCTCAAAGAGTTACAGCTTTCCTCTCAAGAAGCCTTTCGCTAAGACAGTTCTTTTGGAATTGGCAATGTGATATTTGGAAGCCCTTAGAGGGCTATGGTGAAAAAGGAAATATCCTCAGATGAAATCTGGAAAGAAGCTTTCTGAGAAACTGCTTAGTGTTCTGTTAATTCATCTCACAGAGTTACATCTGTATTTCGTGGATCTCTTTGCTAGCCTTATTTCTGTGGAATCTGAGTACAGATATTTCGGATCCCTTGGAAGACTATAGGGCCAAAGGAAATATCCTCCGATAACAAAGAGAAAGAAGCTTTCTGAGAAACTTCTTTGTGTTCTGTGAAATCATCTCACAGAGTTACAGCTTTCCTCTCAAGAAGCCTTTCGCTAAGACAGTTCTTGTGGAATTGGCAAAGTGATATTTGGAAGCCCATAGAGGGCTATGGTGAAAAAGGAAATATCCTCAGATGAAATCTGAAAAGAAGCTTTCAGAGAAACTGCTGTGTGATGTGTGACTTACACTTACAGAGTTACATCTGTATTTCGTCAATCACTTTGCTAGCCTTATTTCTGTGGAATCTGAGACCAGATATTTCTGATCCCTTTGAAGACCATAGGGCCAAAGGAAATATCCTCCGATAACAAAGAGAAAGAAGCTATCTGAGAAATTTCTTTGTGTTCTGTGAAATCATCACACAGAGTTACGGCTTTTCCCTCAAGAAGCCTTTCGCTAAGACAGTTCTTGTGGAATTGCAAAGTGATATTTGGAAGCCCATAGAGGGCTATGTTGATAAAGGAAATATCCTCAGGTGAAATCTGAAAAGAAGCTTTCAGAGAAACTGCTCTGTGATGTGTGACTTACATTCACAGAGTTACATCTGTATTTCGTGGATCTCTTTGCTAGCCTTATTTCTGTGGAATCTGAGAACAGATATTTCGGATCCCTTTGAAGTCTATAGGGACAAAGGAAATATCCTCCGATAAAAAAGAGAAAGAAGCTTTCTGAGAAACTTCTTTGGGTTCTGTGAAATCATCTCACAGAGTTACAGCTTTCCCCTGAGGAAGCCTTTCGCTAAGACAGTTCTTGTGGAATTGGCAAAGTGATATTTGGAAGCCCATAGAGGGCTATGGTGAAAAAGGAAATACCCTCAGATGAAATCTGGAAAGAAGCTTTCTGAGAAACTGCTTAGTGTTCTGTTAATTCATCTCACAGAGTTACATCTGTATTTCGTGGATCTCTTTACTAGCCTTATTTCTGTGGAATCTGAGAACAGATATTTCGGATCTCTTTGAAGACAATAGGGCCAAGGGAAATATCCTCCGATAACAAAGAAAAAGAAGCTTTCTGAGAAACTTCTTTGTGTTCTGTGAAATCATCTCACAGAGTCACAGCTTTCAACTCAAGAAGCCTTTCGCTAAGACAGTTCTTGTGGAATTGGCAAAGTGATATTTGGGAGGCCATAGAGGGCTATGGTGAAAAAGGAAATATCCTCAGATGAAATCTGGAAAGAAGCTTTCTGAGAAAATGCTAAGTGTTCTGTTATTTCATCTCACAGAGTTACATCTGTATTCGTGGATCACTTTGCAAGCCTTATTTCTGTGGAATCTGAGAACAGATATTTCGGATCCCTTTGAAGACTATAGGGCCAAAGGAAATATCCTCCGATAACAAAGAGAAAGAAGCTTTCTGAGAAACTTCTTTGTGTTCTGTGAAATCATTTCAGAGAGTTACAGCTTTCCCCTCAAGAAGCCTTTCGCTAAGACAGTTCTTGTGGAATTGGCAAAGTGATATTTGGAAGCCCATAGAGGGCTAAGGTGAAAAAGGAAATACCCTCAGATGAAATCTGGAAAGAAGCTTGCTGAGAAACTGCTTAGTGTTCTGTTAATTCATCTCACAGAGTTACATCTGTATTTCGTGGATCTCTTTGCCAGCCTTATTTCTGCGGAATCTGAGAACAGATATTTCGGATCCCTTTGAAGACTATAGGGCCAAGGGAAATATCCTCCGATAACAAAGAGAAAGAAGCTTTCTGAGAAACTTGTTTGTGTTCTGTGAAATCACCTCACAGAGTTACAACTTTCACCTCAAGAAGCCTTTCGCTTAGATAGTTCTTGTGGAATTGGCAAAGTGATATTTGGAAGCCCATAGAGGGCTATGGTGAAAAAGGAAATACCCTCAGATAAAATCTGGAAAGAAGCTTTCTGAGAAACTGCTTAGTGTTCTGTTAATTCATCTCACAGAGTTACATCTGTATTTCGTGGATCTCTTTGCTAGCCTTATTTCTGTGGAATCTGAGAGCAGATATTTCGGATCCCTTTAAAGACTATAGAGCCAAAGGAAATATCCTCCGATAACAAAGAGAAGGAAGCTTTCTGAGAAACTTCTTTGTGTTCTGTGAAATAATCTCACAGAGTTACAGGTTTCCCCTCAAGAAGCCTTTCGCTAAGACAGTTCTTGTGGAATTGGAAAGTGATATTTGGAATCCCATAGAGGGCTATGGTGAAAAAGGAAATATTCTCAGATGAAATCTGAAAAGAAGCTTTCAGAGAAACTACTCTGAGATGTGTGACTTACACTCACAGAGTTACATCTGTATTTCGTGGATCTCTTTGCTAGCCTCATTTCTGTGAAATCTGAGAACAGATATTTCAGATCCCTTTGAAGACTATAGGGCCAAAGGAAATATCCTCCGATAACAAAGAGAAAGAAGCTTTCTGAGAAAGTTCTTTGTGTTCTCTGAAATCATCTCACAGAGTTACAGCTTTCCCCTCAAGAAGCCTTTCGCTAAGACAGTTCTTGTGGAATTGGCAAAGTGATATTTTGAAGCCCTCAGTGGGCTATGGTGAAAAAGGAAATAACCTCAGATGAAATCTGGAAAGAAGCTTTCTGAGAAACTGCTAAGTGTTCTGTTAATTCATCTCACAGAGATAAATCTGTATTTCGTGGATCTCTTTGCTCGCCTTATTTCTGTGGAATCTGAGAACAGGTATTTCAGATCCCTTTGAAGACTATAGGGCCAAAGGAAATATCCTCCGATAACAAAGAGAAAGAAGCTTTCTGAGAACGTTCTTTGTGTTCTGTGAAATCATGTCACAGAGTTACAGCTTTCCCCTCAAGAAGCCTTTCGCTAAGACGGTTTTTGTGGAATTGGCAAATTGATATTTTGAAGGCCATAGAGGGCTATGGTGAAAAAGGAAATATCCTCGGATGAAATCTGCAAAGAAGTTTTCTGAGAAACTGCTAAGTGTTCTGTTAATTCATCTCACAGAGTTACATCTGTTTTTCGTGGATCTCTTTACTAGCCTTATTTCTGTGGAATCTGAGAACAGATATTTCGGATCCCTTTGAAGACTATAGGGCCAAAGGAAATATCCTCCGATAACAAAGAAATAGAAGCTTTCTGAGGAACTTCTTTGTGTTCTGTGAAATCATCTCACAGAGTCACAGCTTTCAACTCAAGAAGCCTTTCGCTAAGACAGTTCTTGTGGAATTGGCAAAGTGATATTTGGAAGCCCATAGAGGGCTATGGTGAAAAAGGAAATATCTTCAGATGAAATCTGGAAAGAAGCTTTCTGAGAAAATGTTCTGTGATGTGTGACTTCCACTCACAGAGTTACATGTGTATTTCGTGGATCTCTTTGCTAGCCTTATTTCTGTGGAATCTGAGAACAGATATTTCGGAACCCTTTGAAGACTATAGGGCCAAAGGAAATATCCTCCGATAACAAAGAGAAAGAAGCTTTCTGAGAAAATTCTTTGTGTTCTGTGAAACCATCTCACAGAGTTACAGCTTTCCCCTCAAGAAGCCTTTCGCTAAGACAGTTCTTGTGGAATTGGCAAAGTGATATTTGGAAACCCATAGAGGGATATGGTGAAAAAGGAAATATCCTCAGTTGAAATCTGGAAAGAAGCTTTCTGAGAAACTGCTTAGTGTTCTGTTAATTCATCTCACAGAGTTACATCTGTATTTCGTGGATCTCTTTGCTAGCCTTATTTCTGTGGAATCTGAGAGCAGATATTTCAGATCCCTTTGAAGACTATAGGGCCAAAGGAAATATCCTCCGATAACAAAGAGAAAGAAGCTTTCTAAGAAACTTGTCTGTGTTCTGTGAAATCATCTCACAGAGTTACAGCTTTCACCTCAAGAAGCCTTTCGCTAAGATAGTTCTTGTGGAATTGGCAAAGTGATATTTGGAAGCCCATAGAGGGCTATGGTGAAAAAGGAAATATCCTCAGATGAAATCTGCAAAGAAGTTTTCTGAGAAACTGCTAAGTATTCTGTTAATTAATCTCACAGAGTTACATCTGTATTTCGTGGATCTCTTTACTAGCCTTATTTCTGTGGAATCTGAGAACAGATATTTCGGATCCCTTTGAAGACTATAGGGCCAAAGGAAATATCCTCCGATAACAAAGAGAAAGAAGCTTTCTGAGAAACTTCTTTGTGTTCTGTGAAATCATCTCACAGAGTCACAGCTTTCCCCTCAAGAAGCCTTTCGCTAAGACAGGTCTTGTGGAATTGGCAAAGTGATATTTGGAAGCCCATAGAGGGATATGGTGAAAAAGGAAATATCCTCAGAAAATCTGTAAAGAAGCTTTCTGAGAAACTGCTTAGTGTTCTGTTAATTCATCTCACAGAGTTACATCTGTATTTCGTGGATTTCTTTGCTAGCCTTATTTCTGAGGAATCTGAGAACAGATATTTCTGATCCCTTTGAAGACTATAGGGCCAAAGGAAATATCCTCCGATAACAAAGAGAAAGAAGCTTTCTGAGAAACTTCTTTGTGTTCTGTGAAATCATCTCACAGAGTCACAGCTTTCAACTCAAGAAGCCTTTCGCTAAGACAGTTCTTGTGGAATTGGCAAAGTGATATTTGGAAGCCCATAGAGGGCTATGGTGAAAAAGGAAATATCCTCAGATGAAATCTGGAAAGAAGCTTTCTGAGAAAATGCTAAGTGTTCTGTTATTTCATCTCACAGAGTTACATCTGTATTCGTGGATCTCTTTGCTAGCCTTATTTCTGTGGAATCTGAGAACAGATATTTCGGATCCCTTTGAAGACTATAGGGCCAAAGGAAATATCCTCCGAGAACAAAGAGAAAGAAGTTTTCTGAGAAACTGCTCTGTGATGTGTGACTTCCACTCACAGAGTTACATCTGTATTTCGTGGATCTCTTTGCTAACCTTATTTCTGAGGAATCTGAGAACAGATATTTTGGATCCCTTTGAAGAGTATAGGGCCAAAGGAAATATCCTCCGAGAACAAAGAGAAAGAAGCTTTCTGAGAAACTTCTTTGTGTTCTGTGAAATCATCTCTCGGAGTTACAGCTTTTCCCTTAAGAAGCCTTTCGCTAAGACAGTTCTTGTGGAATTGGAAAAGTGATATTTGGAAGCCCATAGAGGGCTTTGGTGAAAAAGGAAATATCCTCAGATGAAATCTGGAAAGAAGCTTTCTGAGAAACTGCTCTGCGATGTGAGACATCCACTCACAGAGGTACATCTGTATTTCGAGGATCTCTTTGCTAGCCTTATTTCTGTGGAATCTGAGAACTGATATTTCTGGTCCCTTTGAAGACTATAGGGCCAAAGGAAATATCCTCCGATAACAAAGAGAAAGAAGCTTTCTGAGAAACTTCTTTGTGTTCTGTGAAATCATCTCTCAGAGTTACAGCTTTCCCCTCATGAAGCCTTTCGCTAAGACAGTTTTTGTGGAATTGGCAAAGTGATATTTGGAATCCCATAGAGGGCTATGGTGAAAAAGGAAATATCCTCAGATGAAATCTGGAAAGAAGCTTTCTGAGAAACTGCTTAGTGTTCTGTTAATTCATCTCACAGAGCTACATCTGTATTTCGTGGATCTCTTTGCTAGCCTTATTTCTGTGGAATCTGAGAACAGATATTTCGGATCCCTTTGAAGACTATAGGGCCAAAGGAAATATCCTCCGATAACAAAGAGAAAGAAGCTTTCTGAGAAACTTGTTTGTGTTCTGTGAAATCACCTCACAGAGTTACAGCTTTCCCCTCAAGAAGCCTTTCGCTAAGACAGTTCTTGTGGAGTTGGCAAAGTGACATTTGGAAGCGCATACAGGGCAACGGTGAAAAAGGAAACATCCTCAGATGAAAAATGGAAAGAAGCTTTCTGAGAAACTGCTTAGTGTTCTGTTAATTCATCTCACAGACTTACATCGGCATTTCGTTGATCTCTTTGCTAGCCTTATTTCTGTGGGATCTGAGAACAGATATTTCGGATCCCTTTGAAGACTATAGGGCCATAGGAAATATCCTCTTATAACAAAGAGAAAGAAGCTTTCTGAGAAAGATCTTTGTGTTCTGTGAAATCATCTCACAGAGGTACAAATTTCCCCTCAAGAAGCCATTCGCTAAGACAGTTCTTGTGGAATTGGCAAAGTGATATTTGGAAGCCCATAGAGGTCTATCGTGAAAAAGGAAATATCCTCAGATGAAATCTGTAAAGAAGGTTTCTGAGAAACTGCTCTGTGATGTGTGACTTCCACTCACAGAGTTACATCTCTATTTCGTGGATCTCTTTGCGAACTTTATTTCTTTGGAATCTGAAAACAGATATTTCGGATCCCTTTGAAGACTATAGGGCCAGAGGAAATATCCTCCGATAACAAAGAGAAAGAAGCTTTCTGAGAAACTTCTTTGTGTTCTGTGAAATCATCTCAAAGGGTTACAGCTTTCCTCTCAAGAAGCCTTTCGCTAAGACAGTTCTTGTAGAATTGGCAAAGTGATATTTGGAAACCGATAGAGGGATATGGTGAAAAAGGAAATATCCTCAGATGAAATCTGGAAAGAAGCATTCAGAGAAACTGCTCTGTGATGTGTGACTTCCACTCACAGAGTTACATCTGTATTTCGTGGATCTCTTTGCTAGCCTTATTTCTGTGGAATCTGAGAAAAGATATTTCGGATCCCTTTGAAGACTATAGGGCCAGAGGAAATATCCTCCGATAACAAAGAGACACAAGCTTTCTGAGAAACTTCTTTGTGTTCTGTGAAATCATCTCACAGAGTTACAGCTTTCCCATCAAGAAGCATTTCGCTAAGACGGTTCTTTTGGAATTGGCAAAGTGACCTTTGGAAGCCCTTAGAAGTCTATGGTGAAAAAGGAAATATCCTCAGATGAAATCTGGAAAGAAGCTTTCTGAGAAACTGCTCTGTGATGTGTGACTTCCACTCACAGAGTTACACCTGTATTTCGTGGATCTCTTTGCTAGCCTTATTTCTGTGGAATCTGAGAACAGATATTTCGGATCCCTTTGAGGACTATAGGGTCAAAGGAAATATCCTCCTAGCACAAAGAGAAAGAAGCTTTCTGAGAAACTTCTTTGTGTTCTGTGAAATCATCTCACAGAGTTACAGCTTTCTCCTCAAGAAGCCTTTCGTAAGATAGTTCTTGAGGAATTGGCAAATTCATATTTGGAAGAACATAGAGGGCTATGGTGAAAAAGGAAATATCCTCAGATGAAATCTGGAAAGAAGCTTTCTGAGAAACTGCTGTGTGATGTGTGACTTCCACTGAAAGAGTTACATCTGTATTTCGTGGATCCCTTTGCTAGCCTAATTTCTGTGGAATCTGAGAACAGATATTTCGGATCCCTTTGAAGACTATAGGGCCAAAGGAAATATCCTCCGATAACAAAGAGAAAGAAGCTTTCTGAGAAACTTCTTTGTGTTCTGTGAAATCATCTCACAAAGTTACAGCTTTCAACTCAAGAAGCCTTTCGCTAAGACAGTTCTTGTGGAATTGGAAAAGTGATATTTGGAAGCCCATAGAGGGCTATGGTGAAAAAGGAAATATCCTCAGATGAAATCTGGAAACAAGCTTTCTGAGAAAATGCTTAGTGTTCTGTTCATTCATCTTACAGAGTTACATTTGTATTTCGTGGATCTCTTTGCTGGCCTAATTTCTGTGGAATCTGAGAACAGATATTTCGGATCCCTTTGAAGCCTATAGGGCAAAAGGAAATATCCTCTTATAACAAAGAGAAAGAAGCTTTATGAGAAACTTCTTTGTGTTCTGTGAAATCATCTCAGAGTTACATCTTTCCCCTCAAGAAGCCTATCGCTAAGACAGTTCTTGCGGAATTGGCAAAGTGATATTTGGAAGCCCATAGAGGGCTATGGTGAAAAAGAAAATATCCTCAGATGAAATTTGGAAAGAAGCTTTCTGAGAGACAGCTTAGTGTTCTGTTAATTAATCTCACAGAGTTACATGTGTATTTTGTGGATCTCTTTGCTAGCCTTATTTCTGTGGAATCTGAGAACCGATATTTCGCATCCCTCTGAAGACTATAGGGCCAAAGGAAATATCCTCCGATAACAAAGAGAAAGAAGCTTTCTGAGAAACTTCTTTGTGTTCTGTGAAATCATCTCACAGAGTTACAGCTTTCCCCTGAGGAAGCCTTTCGCTAAGACAGTTCTTGTGGAATTGGCAAAGTGATATTTGGAAGCCCAGAGTGGGCAATGGTGAAAAAGGAAATATCCTCAGATGAAATCTGGAAAGAAGCTTTCTGAGAAACTGCTTAGTGTTCTGTTAATTCATCTCACAGAGATACATCTGTATTTCGTTGATCTCTTTGATAGCCTTATTTCTGTGGAATCTGAGAACAGATATTTCGGATCCCTTTGAAGACTATAGGACCAAAGGAAATATCCTCCGATAACAAAGAGAAAGAAGCTTTCTGAGAAACTTCTTTGTGTTCTGTGAAATCATCTCACAGAGGTACAGCTTTCCCTTCAAGAAGCCTTACGCTAAGACATTTCTTGTGGAATTGGCAAAGTGATATTTGGTAGCCCATAGAGGGCTATGGTGAAAAAGGAAATATCCTCAGATGAAATCTGGAAAGAAGCTTTCTGAGAAACTGCTCTGTGATGTGTGACTTCCACTCACAGAGTTACACCTGTATTTCGTGGATCTCTTTGCTAGCCTTATTTCTGTGGAACCTGAGAACAGATATTTCGGATACCTTTGAAGAAAATAGGGCCAAAGGAAATATCCTCCGATAACAAAGAGAAAGAAGCTTTCTGAGTAACTTCTTTGTGTTCTGTGAAATCATCTCACAGATTTACAGCTTTCCCCTCAAGAAGCCTTTCGCTAAGACAGTTCTTGTGGAATTGGCAAAGTGATATGTGGAAGCCCATAGAGGGCTATGGTGAAAAAGGAAATATCCTCAGATGAAATCTGGAAAGAAGCTTTCTGAGAAACTGCTTAGTGTTCTGTTAATTCATCTCACAGAGTTACATCGGTATTTCGTTGATCTGTTTGCTAGCCTTATTTCTGTGGAATCTGAGAACAGATATTTCGGATCCCTTTGAAGACTATAGGGCCAAAGGAACTATCCTCCGATAACAAAGAGAAAGAAGCTCTCTCAGAAACTTCTTTGTGTTCTGTGAAATCATCTCACCGAGTTACTGCTTTCCCCTCAAGAAGCCTTTCGCTAAGACAGTTCTTGTGGAATTGGCAAAGTGATATTTGGAAGCCCAAAGAGGGCAATGGTGAAAAAGGAAATATCCTCAGATGAAATCTGGAAAGAAGCTTTCTGAGAAACTGCTTAGTGTTCTGTTAATTCATCTCACAGTTTTACATCTGTATTTCGTGGAACTCTTTGCTAGCCTTATTTCTGTGGAACCTGAGAAGAGATATTTCGGATCCCTTTGAAGAAAATAGGGCCAAAGGAAATATCCTCCGATAACAAAGAGAAAGAAGCTTTCTGAGTAACTTCTTTGTGTTCTGTGAAATCATCTCACACAGTTACAGCTTTCCCCTCAAGAAGCCTTTCGCTAAGACAGTTCTTGTGGAATTGGCAAAGTGATATGTGGAAGCCCATAGAGGGCTATGGTGAAAAAGGAAATATCCTCAGATGAAATCTGGAAAGAAGCTTTCTGAGAAACTGCACTGTGATGTGTGACTTCCACTCACAGAGTTACATCTGTATTTCGTGGATCTCTTTGGTAGCCTTATTTCTGTGGAATCTGAGTACAGATATTTCGGTTCCCTTTGAAGACTATAGGGCCAAAGGAAATATCCTCCGATAACAAAGAGAAAGAAGCTTTCTGAGAAACTTCGTTGTGTTCTGTGAAATCATCTGAAAAAGTTACAGCTTTCCCCTCAAGAAGCCTTTCGCTAAGACAGTTCTTGTGGAATTGGCAAAGTGATATTAGGAAGTCCATAGAGGGCTATGGTGAAAAAAGAAATATCCTCAGATGAAATCTGGAAAGAAGCTTTCTGAGAAACTGCTTAGTGTTCTGTAAATTCATCTCACAGAGTTACATCTGTATTTCGTGGATCTCTTTGCTAGCCTTATTGCTGTGCAATCTGAGAACAGATACTTCAGATCCCTTTGAAGACTATAGGGCCAAAGGAAATATCCTCCGATAACAAAGAGAAAGAAGCTTTCTGAGAAACTTCCTTGTGTTCTGTGAAATCATCTCACAGAGTTACAGCTTTCCCCTCAAGAAGCCTTTCGCTAAGACAGCTCTTGTGGAATTGTCAAAGTGATATTTGGAAGCACATAGAGGGCTATGGTGAAAAAGGAAATATCCTCAGATGAAATCTGGAAAGAAGCTTTCTGAGAAACTGCTGAGTGTTCTGTTAATTCATCTCACAAAGTTACATCTGTATTTCGTGGATTTCTTTGCTAGCCTTATTTCTATGGAATCTGAGAACAGATACTTCGGATCCCTTTGAAGACTATAGGGCCAAAGGAAATATCCTCCGATAACAAAGAGAAAGAAGCTTTCTGAGAAACTTCTTTGTGTTCTGTGAAATCATCTCACAGAGTTACAGCTTTCCCCTCAAGAAGCCTTTCGGTAAGACAGTTCTTGTGGAATTGGCAAAGTGATATTTGGAAGCCCATAGAGGGCTATGGTGAAAAAGGAAATATCCTCAGATGAAATCTGGAAAGAAGATTTCTGAGAAACTGCTCTGTGATGTGTGACTTCCACTCACAGAGTTACATCTGTATTTCGTGGATCTCTTTGCTAGCCTTATTTATGTGGAATCTGAGAACAGATACTTCGGATCTCTTTGAAAAATCTAGGGTCAAAGGAAATATCCTCCGAGAACAAAGAAAAAGAAACTTTCTGAGAAACTTCTTTGTGTTCTGTGAAATCATCTCACAGAGTTACAGCTTTCCCCTCAAGAAGCCTTTCGCTAAGAGAGTGCTTGTGTAATTGGCAAAGTGATATTTGGAAGCCCACAGAGGGCTAAGATGAAAAAGGAAATATCCTCAGATGAAATCTGGAAAGAAACTTTCTGAGAAACTGCTCTGTGATGTGTGACTTCCACTCACAGAGTTCCATCTTTATTTCGTGGATCTCTTTGCTAGCCTTATATCTGTGGAATCTGAGATCAGATACTTCGGATCCCTTTGAAGACTATAGGGCCAAAGGAAATATCCTCCGATAACAAAGAGAAAGAAGCTTTCTGAGACATTTCTTTGTGTTCTGTGAAATCATCTCAGGGAGTTACAGCTTTCCCTTCAAGAAGCCTTTAGCTAAGACAGTTCTTGTGGAATTGACAAAGTGATATTTGGAAGCCCACAAAGGGCTATGATGAAAAAGGAAATATCCTCAGATGAAATCTGGAAAGAAGCTTTCTGAGAAACTGCTTAGTGTTCTTTTAGTTCATCTCACAGAGTTACATCTGTATTTCGTGGATCTCTTTGCTAGCCTTATATCTGTGGAATGTGAGAACAGATATTTCGGATCCCTTTGAAGACTATAGGGCCAAAGGAAATATCCTCCGATAACAAAGAGAAAGAAGCTTTCTGAGAAACTTCTTTGTGTTCTGTGAAATCATCTCACAGAGTTACAGCTTTCCCCTCAAGAAGCCTTTCGGTAAGACAGTTCTTGTGGAATTGGCAAAGTGATATTTGGAAGCCCATAGAGGGCTATAGTGAAAAAGCAAATATCCTCAGATGAAATCTGGAAAGAAGCTTTCTGAGAAACTGCTCTGTGATGTGTGACTTCCACTCAAAGAGTTACATCTGTATTTCGTGGATCTCTTTGCTATCCTTATTTCTGTGGAATCTGAGAACAGATACTTCGGATCTCTTTGAAAACTATAGGGGCAAAGGAAATATCCTCCGAGAACAAAGAAAAAGAAGCTTTCTGAGAAACTTCTTTGTGTTCTGTGAAATCATCTCACAGAGTTACAGATTTCCCCTCAAGAAGCCTTTCGCTAAGAGAGTGCTTGTGTAATTGGCAAAGTGATATTTGGAAGCCCACAGAGGGCTAAGATGAAAAAGGAAATATCCTCAGACGAAATCTGGAAAGAAACTTTCTGAGAAACTGCTCTGTGATGTGTGACTTCCACTCACTGAGTTACATCTTTATTTCGTGGATCTTTTTGCTAGCCTTATATCTGTGGAATCTGAGAACAGATATTTCGGATCCCTTTGAAAACTATAGGGCCAAAGGAAATATCCTCCGATAACAAAGAGAAAGAAGCTTTCTGAGTAACTTCTTTGTGTTCTGTGAAATCATCTCGCAGAGTTTCAGCTTTCCCCTCAAGAAGCGCTAAGACAGTTCTTGTGGAATTGGCAAAGTGATATTTGGAAGCCCAGAGTGGGAAATGGTGAAAAAGGAAATATCCTCAGATGAAATCTGGAAAGAAGCTTTCTGAGAAACTGCTTAGTGTTCTGTTAATTCATCTCACAGAGATACATCTGTATTTCGTTGATCTCTTTGATAGCCTTATCTCTGTGGAATCTGAGAACAGATATTTCGGATCCCTTTGAAGACTATAGGACCAAAGGAAATATCCTCCGATAACAAAGAGAAAGAAGCTTTCTGAGAAACTTCTTTGTGTTCTGTGAAATCATCTCACAGAGGTACAGCTTTCCCTTCAAGAAGCCTTACGCTAAGACATTTCTTGTGGAATTGGCAAAGTGATATTTGGTAGCCCATAGAGGGCTATGGTGAAAAAGGAAATATCCTCAGATGAAATCTGGAAAGAAGCTTTCTGAGAAACTGCTCTGTGATGTGTGACTTCCACTCACAGAGTTACACCTGTATTTCGTGGATCTCTTTGCTAGCCTTATTTCTGTGGAACCTGAGAACAGATATTTCGGATACCTTTGAAGAAAATAGGGCCAAAGGAAATATCCTCCGATAACAAAGAGAAAGAAGCTTTCTGAGTAACTTCTTTGTGTTCTGTGAAATCATCTCACAGATTTACAGCTTTCCCCTCAAGAAGCCTTTCGCTAAGACAGTTCTTGTGGAATTGGCAAAGTGATATGTGGAAGCCCATAGAGGGCTATGGTGAAAAAGGAAATATCCTCAGATGAAATCTGGAAAGAAGCTTTCTGAGAAACTGCTTAGTGTTCTGTTAATTCATCTCACAGAGTTACATCGGTATTTCGTTGATCTCTTTGCTAGCCTTATTTCTGTGGAATCTGAGAACAGATATTTCGGATCCCTTTGAAGACTATAGGGCCAAAGGAACTATCCTCCGATAACAAAGAGAAAGAAGCTCTCTCAGAAACTTCTTTGTGTTCTGTGAAATCATCTCACCGAGTTACTGCTTTCCCCTCAAGAAGCCTTTCGCTAAGACAGTTCTTGTGGAATTGGCAAAGTGATATTTGGAAGCCCAAAGAGGGCAATGGTGAAAAAGGAAATATCCTCAGATGAAATCTGGAAAGAAGCTTTCTGAGAAACTGCTTAGTGTTCTGTTAATTCATCTCACAGTTTTACATCTGTATTTCGTGGAACTCTTTGCTAGCCTTATTTCTGTGGAACCTGAGAAGAGATATTTCGGATCCCTTTGAAGAAAATAGGGCCAAAGGAAATATCCTCCGATAACAAAGAGAAAGAAGCTTTCTGAGTAACTTCTTTGTGTTCTGTGAAATCATCTCACACAGTTACAGCTTTCCCCTCAAGAAGCCTTTCGCTAAGACAGTTCTTGTGGAATTGGCAAAGTGATATGTGGAAGCCCATAGAGGGCTATGGTGAAAAAGGAAATATCCTCAGATGAAATCTGGAAAGAAGCTTTCTGAGAAACTGCACTGTGATGTGTGACTTCCACTCACAGAGTTACATCTGTATTTCGTGGATCTCTTTGGTAGCCTTATTTCTGTGGAATCTGAGTACAGATATTTCGGTTCCCTTTGAAGACTATAGGGCCAAAGGAAATATCCTCCGATAACAAAGAGAAAGAAGCTTTCTGAGAAACTTCGTTGTGTTCTGTGAAATCATCTGAAAAAGTTACAGCTTTCCCCTCAAGAAGCCTTTCGCTAAGACAGTTCTTGTGGAATTGGCAAAGTGATATTAGGAAGTCCATAGAGGGCTATGGTGAAAAAAGAAATATCCTCAGATGAAATCTGGAAAGAAGCTTTCTGAGAAACTGCTTAGTGTTCTGTAAATTCATCTCACAGAGTTACATCTGTATTTCGTGGATCTCTTTGCTAGCCTTATTGCTGTGCAATCTGAGAACAGATACTTCAGATCCCTTTGAAGACTATAGGGCCAAAGGAAATATCCTCCGATAACAAAGAGAAAGAAGCTTTCTGAGAAACTTCCTTGTGTTCTGTGAAATCATCTCACAGAGTTACAGCTTTCCCCTCAAGAAGCCTTTCGCTAAGACAGCTCTTGTGGAATTGTCAAAGTGATATTTGGAAGCACATAGAGGGCTATGGTGAAAAAGGAAATATCCTTAGATGAAATCTGGAAAGAAGCTTTCTGAGAAACTGCTGAGTGTTCTGTTAATTCATCTCACAAAGTTACATCTGTATTTCGTGGATTTCTTTGCTAGCCTTATTTCTATGGAATCTGAGAACAGATACTTCGGATCCCTTTGAAGACTATAGGGCCAAAGGAAATATCCTCCGATAACAAAGAGAAAGAAGCTTTCTGAGAAACTTCTTTGTGTTCTGTGAAATCATCTCACAGAGTTACAGCTTTCCCCTCAAGAAGCCTTTCGGTAAGACAGTTCTTGTGGAATTGGCAAAGTGATATTTGGAAGCCCATAGAGGGCTATGGTGAAAAAGGAAATATCCTCAGATGAAATCTGGAAAGAAGATTTCTGAGAAACTGCTCTGTGATGTGTGACTTCCACTCACAGAGTTACATCTGTATTTCGTGGATCTCTTTGCTAGCCTTATTTATGTGGAATCTGAGAACAGATACTTCGGATCTCTTTGAAAAATCTAGGGTCAAAGGAAATATCCTCCGAGAACAAAGAAAAAGAAACTTTCTGAGAAACTTCTTTGTGTTCTGTGAAATCATCTCACAGAGTTACAGCTTTCCCCTCAAGAAGCCTTTCGCTAAGAGAGTGCTTGTGTAATTGGCAAAGTGATATTTGGAAGCCCACAGAGGGCTAAGATGAAAAAGGAAATATCCTCAGATGAAATCTGGAAAGAAACTTTCTGAGAAACTGCTCTGTGATGTGTGACTTCCACTCACAGAGTTCCATCTTTATTTCGTGGATCTCTTTGCTAGCCTTATATCTGTGGAATCTGAGATCAGATACTTCGGATCCCTTTGAAGACTATAGGGCCAAAGGAAATATCCTCCGATAACAAAGAGAAAGAAGCTTTCTGAGACATTTCTTTGTGTTCTGTGAAATCATCTCAGGGAGTTACAGCTTTCCCTTCAAGAAGCCTTTAGCTAAGACAGTTCTTGTGGAATTGACAAAGTGATATTTGGAAGCCCACAAAGGGCTATGATGAAAAAGGAAATATCCTCAGATGAAATCTGGAAAGAAGCTTTCTGAGAAACTGCTTAGTGTTCTTTTAGTTCATCTCACAGAGTTACATCTGTATTTCGTGGATCTCTTTGCTAGCCTTATATCTGTGGAATGTGAGAACAGATATTTCGGATCCCTTTGAAGACTATAGGGCCAAAGGAAATATCCTCCGATAACAAAGAGAAAGAAGCTTTCTGAGAAACTTCTTTGTGTTCTGTGAAATCATCTCACAGAGTTACAGCTTTCCCCTCAAGAAGCCTTTCGGTAAGACAGTTCTTGTGGAATTGGCAAAGTGATATTTGGAAGCCCATAGAGGGCTATAGTGAAAAAGCAAATATCCTCAGATGAAATCTGGAAAGAAGCTTTCTGAGAAACTGCTCTGTGATGTGTGACTTCCACTCAAAGAGTTACATCTGTATTTCGTGGATCTCTTTGCTATCCTTATTTCTGTGGAATCTGAGAACAGATACTTCGGATCTCTTTGAAAACTATAGGGGCAAAGGAAATATCCTCCGAGAACAAAGAAAAAGAAGCTTTCTGAGAAACTTCTTTGTGTTCTGTGAAATCATCTCACAGAGTTACAGATTTCCCCTCAAGAAGCCTTTCGCTAAGAGAGTGCTTGTGTAATTGGCAAAGTGATATTTGGAAGCCCACAGAGGGCTAAGATGAAAAAGGAAATATCCTCAGACGAAATCTGGAAAGAAACTTTCTGAGAAACTGCTCTGTGATGTGTGACTTCCACTCACTGAGTTACATCTTTATTTCGTGGATCTTTTTGCTAGCCTTATATCTGTGGAATCTGAGAACAGATATTTCGGATCCCTTTGAAAACTATAGGGCCAAAGGAAATATCCTCCGATAACAAAGAGAAAGAAGCTTTCTGAGTAACTTCTTTGTGTTCTGTGAAATCATCTCGCAGAGTTTCAGCTTTCCCCTCAAGAAGCGCTAAGACAGTTCTTGTGGAATTGGCAAAGTGATATTTGGAAGCCCAGAGTGGGAAATGGTGAAAAAGGAAATATCCTCAGATGAAATCTGGAAAGAAGCTTTCTGAGAAACTGCTTAGTGTTCTGTTAATTCATCTCACAGAGATACATCTGTATTTCGTTGATCTCTTTGATAGCCTTATCTCTGTGGAATCTGAGAACAGATATTTCGGATCCCTTTGAAGACTATAGGACCAAAGGAAATATCCTCCGATAACAAAGAGAAAGAAGCTTTCTGAGAAACTTCTTTGTGTTCTGTGAAATCATCTCACAGAGGTACAGCTTTCCCTTCAAGAAGCCTTACGCTAAGACATTTCTTGTGGAATTGGCAAAGTGATATTTGGTAGCCCATAGAGGGCTATGGTGAAAAAGGAAATATCCTCAGATGAAATCTGGAAAGAAGCTTTCTGAGAAACTGCTCTGTGATGTGTGACTTCCACTCACAGAGTTACACCTGTATTTCGTGGATCTCTTTGCTAGCCTTATTTCTGTGGAACCTGAGAACAGATATTTCGGATACCTTTGAAGAAAATAGGGCCAAAGGAAATATCCTCCGATAACAAAGAGAAAGAAGCTTTCTGAGTAACTTCTTTGTGTTCTGTGAAATCATCTCACAGATTTACAGCTTTCCCCTCAAGAAGCCTTTCGCTAAGACAGTTCTTGTGGAATTGGCAAAGTGATATGTGGAAGCCCATAGAGGGCTATGGTGAAAAAGGAAATATCCTCAGATGAAATCTGGAAAGAAGCTTTCTGAGAAACTGCTTAGTGTTCTGTTAATTCATCTCACAGAGTTACATCGGTATTTCGTTGATCTCTTTGCTAGCCTTATTTCTGTGGAATCTGAGAACAGATATTTCGGATCCCTTTGAAGACTATAGGGCCAAAGGAACTATCCTCCGATAACAAAGAGAAAGAAGCTCTCTCAGAAACTTCTTTGTGTTCTGTGAAATCATCTCACCGAGTTACTGCTTTCCCCTCAAGAAGCCTTTCGCTAAGACAGTTCTTGTGGAATTGGCAAAGTGATATTTGGAAGCCCAAAGAGGGCAATGGTGAAAAAGGAAATATCCTCAGATGAAATCTGGAAAGAAGCTTTCTGAGAAACTGCTTAGTGTTCTGTTAATTCATCTCACAGTTTTACATCTGTATTTCGTGGAACTCTTTGCTAGCCTTATTTCTGTGGAACCTGAGAAGAGATATTTCGGATCCCTTTGAAGAAAATAGGGCCAAAGGAAATATCCTCCGATAACAAAGAGAAAGAAGCTTTCTGAGTAACTTCTTTGTGTTCTGTGAAATCATCTCACACAGTTACAGCTTTCCCCTCAAGAAGCCTTTCGCTAAGACAGTTCTTGTGGAATTGGCAAAGTGATATGTGGAAGCCCATAGAGGGCTATGGTGAAAAAGGAAATATCCTCAGATGAAATCTGGAAAGAAGCTTTCTGAGAAACTGCACTGTGATGTGTGACTTCCACTCACAGAGTTACATCTGTATTTCGTGGATCTCTTTGGTAGCCTTATTTCTGTGGAATCTGAGTACAGATATTTCGGTTCCCTTTGAAGACTATAGGGCCAAAGGAAATATCCTCCGATAACAAAGAGAAAGAAGCTTTCTGAGAAACTTCGTTGTGTTCTGTGAAATCATCTGAAAAAGTTACAGCTTTCCCCTCAAGAAGCCTTTCGCTAAGACAGTTCTTGTGGAATTGGCAAAGTGATATTAGGAAGTCCATAGAGGGCTATGGTGAAAAAAGAAATATCCTCAGATGAAATCTGGAAAGAAGCTTTCTGAGAAACTGCTTAGTGTTCTGTAAATTCATCTCACAGAGTTACATCTGTATTTCGTGGATCTCTTTGCTAGCCTTATTGCTGTGCAATCTGAGAACAGATACTTCAGATCCCTTTGAAGACTATAGGGCCAAAGGAAATATCCTCCGATAACAAAGAGAAAGAAGCTTTCTGAGAAACTTCCTTGTGTTCTGTGAAATCATCTCACAGAGTTACAGCTTTCCCCTCAAGAAGCCTTTCGCTAAGACAGCTCTTGTGGAATTGTCAAAGTGATATTTGGAAGCACATAGAGGGCTATGGTGAAAAAGGAAATATCCTCAGATGAAATCTGGAAAGAAGCTTTCTGAGAAACTGCTGAGTGTTCTGTTAATTCATCTCACAAAGTTACATCTGTATTTCGTGGATTTCTTTGCTAGCCTTATTTCTATGGAATCTGAGAACAGATACTTCGGATCCCTTTGAAGACTATAGGGCCAAAGGAAATATCCTCCGATAACAAAGAGAAAGAAGCTTTCTGAGAAACTTCTTTGTGTTCTGTGAAATCATCTCACAGAGTTACAGCTTTCCCCTCAAGAAGCCTTTCGGTAAGACAGTTCTTGTGGAATTGGCAAAGTGATATTTGGAAGCCCATAGAGGGCTATGGTGAAAAAGGAAATATCCTCAGATGAAATCTGGAAAGAAGATTTCTGAGAAACTGCTCTGTGATGTGTGACTTCCACTCACAGAGTTACATCTGTATTTCGTGGATCTCTTTGCTAGCCTTATTTATGTGGAATCTGAGAACAGATACTTCGGATCTCTTTGAAAAATCTAGGGTCAAAGGAAATATCCTCCGAGAACAAAGAAAAAGAAACTTTCTGAGAAACTTCTTTGTGTTCTGTGAAATCATCTCACAGAGTTACAGCTTTCCCCTCAAGAAGCCTTTCGCTAAGAGAGTGCTTGTGTAATTGGCAAAGTGATATTTGGAAGCCCACAGAGGGCTAAGATGAAAAAGGAAATATCCTCAGATGAAATCTGGAAAGAAACTTTCTGAGAAACTGCTCTGTGATGTGTGACTTCCACTCACAGAGTTCCATCTTTATTTCGTGGATCTCTTTGCTAGCCTTATATCTGTGGAATCTGAGATCAGATACTTCGGATCCCTTTGAAGACTATAGGGCCAAAGGAAATATCCTCCGATAACAAAGAGAAAGAAGCTTTCTGAGACATTTCTTTGTGTTCTGTGAAATCATCTCAGGGAGTTACAGCTTTCCCTTCAAGAAGCCTTTAGCTAAGACAGTTCTTGTGGAATTGACAAAGTGATATTTGGAAGCCCACAAAGGGCTATGATGAAAAAGGAAATATCCTCAGATGAAATCTGGAAAGAAGCTTTCTGAGAAACTGCTTAGTGTTCTTTTAGTTCATCTCACAGAGTTACATCTGTATTTCGTGGATCTCTTTGCTAGCCTTATATCTGTGGAATGTGAGAACAGATATTTCGGATCCCTTTGAAGACTATAGGGCCAAAGGAAATATCCTCCGATAACAAAGAGAAAGAAGCTTTCTGAGAAACTTCTTTGTGTTCTGTGAAATCATCTCACAGAGTTACAGCTTTCCCCTCAAGAAGCCTTTCGGTAAGACAGTTCTTGTGGAATTGGCAAAGTGATATTTGGAAGCCCATAGAGGGCTATAGTGAAAAAGCAAATATCCTCAGATGAAATCTGGAAAGAAGCTTTCTGAGAAACTGCTCTGTGATGTGTGACTTCCACTCAAAGAGTTACATCTGTATTTCGTGGATCTCTTTGCTATCCTTATTTCTGTGGAATCTGAGAACAGATACTTCGGATCTCTTTGAAAACTATAGGGGCAAAGGAAATATCCTCCGAGAACAAAGAAAAAGAAGCTTTCTGAGAAACTTCTTTGTGTTCTGTGAAATCATCTCACAGAGTTACAGATTTCCCCTCAAGAAGCCTTTCGCTAAGAGAGTGCTTGTGTAATTGGCAAAGTGATATTTGGAAGCCCACAGAGGGCTAAGATGAAAAAGGAAATATCCTCAGACGAAATCTGGAAAGAAACTTTCTGAGAAACTGCTCTGTGATGTGTGACTTCCACTCACTGAGTTACATCTTTATTTCGTGGATCTTTTTGCTAGCCTTATATCTGTGGAATCTGAGAACAGATATTTCGGATCCCTTTGAAAACTATAGGGCCAAAGGAAATATCCTCCGATAACAAAGAGAAAGAAGCTTTCTGAGAAAGTTCTTTGTGTTCTGTGAAATCATCTCACACAGTTACAGCTTTCCCCTCAAGAAGCCTTTCGCTAAGACAGTTCTTGTGGAATTGGCAAAGTGATATGTGGAAGCCCATAGAGGGCTATGGTGAAAAAGGAAATATCCTCAGATGAAATCTGGAAAGAAGCTTTCTGAGAAACTGCACTGTGATGTGTGACTTCCACTCACAGAGTTACATCTGTATTTCGTGGATCTCTTTGGTAGCCTTATTTCTGTGGAATCTGAGTACAGATATTTCGGTTCCCTTTGAAGACTATAGGGCCAAAGGAAATATCCTCCGATAACAAAGAGAAAGAAGCTTTCTGAGAAACTTCGTTGTGTTCTGTGAAATCATCTGAAAAAGTTACAGCTTTCCCCTCAAGAAGCCTTTCGCTAAGACAGTTCTTGTGGAATTGGCAAAGTGATATTAGGAAGTCCATAGAGGGCTATGGTGAAAAAAGAAATATCCTCAGATGAAATCTGGAAAGAAGCTTTCTGAGAAACTGCTTAGTGTTCTGTAAATTCATCTCACAGAGTTACATCTGTATTTCGTGGATCTCTTTGCTAGCCTTATTGCTGTGCAATCTGAGAACAGATACTTCAGATCCCTTTGAAGACTATAGGGCCAAAGGAAATATCCTCCGATAACAAAGAGAAAGAAGCTTTCTGAGAAACTTCCTTGTGTTCTGTGAAATCATCTCACAGAGTTACAGCTTTCCCCTCAAGAAGCCTTTCGCTAAGACAGCTCTTGTGGAATTGTCAAAGTGATATTTGGAAGCACATAGAGGGCTATGGTGAAAAAGGAAATATCCTTAGATGAAATCTGGAAAGAAGCTTTCTGAGAAACTGCTGAGTGTTCTGTTAATTCATCTCACAAAGTTACATCTGTATTTCGTGGATTTCTTTGCTAGCCTTATTTCTATGGAATCTGAGAACAGATACTTCGGATCCCTTTGAAGACTATAGGGCCAAAGGAAATATCCTCCGATAACAAAGAGAAAGAAGCTTTCTGAGAAACTTCTTTGTGTTCTGTGAAATCATCTCACAGAGTTACAGCTTTCCCCTCAAGAAGCCTTTCGGTAAGACAGTTCTTGTGGAATTGGCAAAGTGATATTTGGAAGCCCATAGAGGGCTATGGTGAAAAAGGAAATATCCTCAGATGAAATCTGGAAAGAAGATTTCTGAGAAACTGCTCTGTGATGTGTGACTTCCACTCACAGAGTTACATCTGTATTTCGTGGATCTCTTTGCTAGCCTTATTTATGTGGAATCTGAGAACAGATACTTCGGATCTCTTTGAAAAATCTAGGGTCAAAGGAAATATCCTCCGAGAACAAAGAAAAAGAAACTTTCTGAGAAACTTCTTTGTGTTCTGTGAAATCATCTCACAGAGTTACAGCTTTCCCCTCAAGAAGCCTTTCGCTAAGAGAGTGCTTGTGTAATTGGCAAAGTGATATTTGGAAGCCCACAGAGGGCTAAGATGAAAAAGGAAATATCCTCAGATGAAATCTGGAAAGAAACTTTCTGAGAAACTGCTCTGTGATGTGTGACTTCCACTCACAGAGTTCCATCTTTATTTCGTGGATCTCTTTGCTAGCCTTATATCTGTGGAATCTGAGATCAGATACTTCGGATCCCTTTGAAGACTATAGGGCCAAAGGAAATATCCTCCGATAACAAAGAGAAAGAAGCTTTCTGAGACATTTCTTTGTGTTCTGTGAAATCATCTCAGGGAGTTACAGCTTTCCCTTCAAGAAGCCTTTAGCTAAGACAGTTCTTGTGGAATTGACAAAGTGATATTTGGAAGCCCACAAAGGGCTATGATGAAAAAGGAAATATCCTCAGATGAAATCTGGAAAGAAGCTTTCTGAGAAACTGCTTAGTGTTCTTTTAGTTCATCTCACAGAGTTACATCTGTATTTCGTGGATCTCTTTGCTAGCCTTATATCTGTGGAATGTGAGAACAGATATTTCGGATCCCTTTGAAGACTATAGGGCCAAAGGAAATATCCTCCGATAACAAAGAGAAAGAAGCTTTCTGAGAAACTTCTTTGTGTTCTGTGAAATCATCTCACAGAGTTACAGCTTTCCCCTCAAGAAGCCTTTCGGTAAGACAGTTCTTGTGGAATTGGCAAAGTGATATTTGGAAGCCCATAGAGGGCTATAGTGAAAAAGCAAATATCCTCAGATGAAATCTGGAAAGAAGCTTTCTGAGAAACTGCTCTGTGATGTGTGACTTCCACTCAAAGAGTTACATCTGTATTTCGTGGATCTCTTTGCTATCCTTATTTCTGTGGAATCTGAGAACAGATACTTCGGATCTCTTTGAAAACTATAGGGGCAAAGGAAATATCCTCCGAGAACAAAGAAAAAGAAGCTTTCTGAGAAACTTCTTTGTGTTCTGTGAAATCATCTCACAGAGTTACAGATTTCCCCTCAAGAAGCCTTTCGCTAAGAGAGTGCTTGTGTAATTGGCAAAGTGATATTTGGAAGCCCACAGAGGGCTAAGATGAAAAAGGAAATATCCTCAGACGAAATCTGGAAAGAAACTTTCTGAGAAACTGCTCTGTGATGTGTGACTTCCACTCACTGAGTTACATCTTTATTTCGTGGATCTTTTTGCTAGCCTTATATCTGTGGAATCTGAGAACAGATATTTCGGATCCCTTTGAAAACTATAGGGCCAAAGGAAATATCCTCCGATAACAAAGAGAAAGAAGCTTTCTGAGTAACTTCTTTGTGTTCTGTGAAATCATCTCGCAGAGTTTCAGCTTTCCCCTCAAGAAGCGCTAAGACAGTTCTTGTGGAATTGGCAAAATGATATTTGGAAGCCCATAGAGGGCTATGGTGAAAAAGGAAATATCCTCAGGTGAAATCTGGAAAGAAGCTTTCTGAGAATCTGCTTAGTGTTCTGTTAATTCATCTCACAGAGTTACATCTGTATTTCGTGGATCTCTTTGCTAGCCTTATTGCTGTGGAATCTGAGAACAGATACTTCGGATCCCTTTGAAGAATATAGGGCCAAAGGAAATATCCTCCGATAACAAAGAGAAAGAAGCTTTCTGAGACATTTCTTTGTGTTCTGTGAAATCATCTCAGGGAGTTACAGCTTTCCTTCAAGAAGCCTTTCGCTAAGACAGTTCTTGTGGAATTGGCAAAGTGATATTTGGAAGCCCACAGAGGGCTATGATGAAAAAGGAAATATCCTCAGATGAAATCTGGAAAGAAGCTTTCTGAGAGACTGCTTAGTGTTCTTTTAGTTCATCTCACAGAGTTACATCTGTATTTCGTGGATCTCTTTGCTAGCCTTATTTCTGTGGAATCTGAGAACAGATATTTCGGATCCCTTTGAAGACTATAGGGCCAAATTAAATATCCTCCGATAACAAAGAGAAAGAAGCTTTCTGAGAAACATCGTTGTGTTCTGTGAAATCATCTGAAAAAGTTACAGCTTTCCCCTCAAGAAGCCTTTCGCTAAGACAGTTCTTGTGGAATTGGCAAAGTGATAATTGGAAGTCCATAGAGGGCTACGGTGAAAAAAGAAATATCCTCAGATGAAATCTGGAAGAAGCTTTCTGAGAAACTGCTTAGTGTTCTGTAAATTCATCTCACAGAGTTACATCTGTATTTCGTGGATCTCTTTGCTAGCCTTATTGCTGTGGAATCTGAGAACAGATACTTCGGATCCCTTTGAAGACTATAGGGCCAAAGGAAATATCCTCCGATAACAAAGAGAAAGAAGCTTTCTGAGAAATTTCTTTGTGTTCTCTGAAATCATCTCACAGAGTTACAGCTTTCCCCTCAAGAATCCTTTCGCTAAGACAGTTCTTGTGGAATTGGCAAAGTGATATTTGGAAGCCCATAGAGGGCTATGGTGATAAAGGATATATCCTCAGATGAAATCTGGAAAGAAGCTTTCTGAGAAACTGCTCTGTGATGTGTGACTTCCAGTCACAGTGTTACATCTTTATTTCGTGTATCTCTTTGCTAGCCTTATTTCTGTGGAATCTGAGAACATATATTTCGGATCCCTTTGAAGACTATAGGGTCAAAGGAAATATCCTCCGATAACAAAGAGAAAGAAGCTTTCTGAGAAACTTCTTTGTGTTCTGTGAAATCATCTCACAGAGTTACAGCTTTCCATTCAAGAAGCCTTTCGCTAAGACAGTTCTTGTGGAATTGGCAAAGTGATATTTGGAAGCCCACAGAGGGCTATGATGAAAAAGGGAATATCCTCAGTTGGAATCTGGAAAGAAGCTTTCTGAGAAACTGCTTATTGTTTTTTAATTCATCTCACCGAGTTACATCTGTATTTCGTGGATCTCTTTGCTAGCCTTATATCTGTGGAATATGAGAACAGGTATTTCGGATCCATTTGAAGTTATAGGGCCAAAGGAAATATCCTCCGATAACAAAGAGAAAGAAACTTTCTGAAAAACTTCGTTGTGTTCTGTGAAATCATCTGAAAAAGTTACAGCTTTCCCCTCAAGAAGCCTTTCGCTAAGACAGTTCTTGTGGAATTGGCAAAGTGATATTTGGAAGTCCATAGAGGGCTACGGTGAAAAAAGAAATATCCTCAGATGAAATCTGGAAAGAAGCTTTCTGAGAAACTGCTTAGTGTTCTGATAATTCATCTCACAGTGTTACATCTGCATTTCGTGGATCTCTTTGCTAGCCTTATTTCTGTGGAATCTGAGAACAGATATTTCGGATCCCTTTGAAGACTATTGGGCCAAAGGAAATATCCTCCGATAACAAAGAGAAAGAAGCTTTCTGAGAAACTTCTTTGTGTTCTGTGAAATCATCTCACAGAGTTACAGCTTTCCCCTGAAGAAGCGCTAAGTCAGTTCTTGTGGAATTGGCAAAATGATATTTGGAAGCCCATAGAGGGCTATGGTGAAAAAGGAAATATCCTCAGATGAAATCTGGAAAGAAGCTCTCTGAGAAACTGCTCAGTGTTCTGTTAATTCACCTCACAGAGTTACATCTGTATTTCGTGGATCTCTTTTCTAGCCTTATATCTGTGGAATCTGAGAACAGATATTTCGGATCCCTTTGAAGGCTATAGGGCCAAAGGAAATATCCTCCGATAACAAAGAGAAAGAAGCTTCCTGAGACATTTCTTTGTGTTCTCTGAAATCATCTCAGGGAATTACAGCTTTCCCTTCAAGAAGCCTTTCGCTAAGACAGGTCTTGTGGAATTGGCAAAGTGATATTTGGAAGCCCACAGAGGGCTATGGTGAAAAAGGAAATATTCTCAGATGAAATCTGGAAAGAAGGTTTCTGAGAAACTGCTTAGTGTTCTCTTAATTCAGCTCACAGAGTTACATCTGTATTTCGTGGATCTCTTTGCTAGCCTTTTTTCTGTGGAATCTCAGAACAGATATTTCGGATCCCTTTGAAGACTATAGGGCCAAAGGAAATATCCTCCGATAACAAAGACAAAGAAGCTTTCTGAGAAACTTCGTTGTGTTCTGTGAAATCATCTGAAAAAGTTACAGCTTTCCCCTCAAGAAGCATTTCGCTAAGACAGTTCTTGTGGAATTGGCAAAGTGATATTTGGAAGTCCATAGAGGGCTATGGTGGAAAAGGAAATATCCTCAGATGAAATCTGGAAAGAAGCTTTCTGAGAAACTGCTCTGTGATGTGTGACTTCCACTCACAGAGATACATCTGTATTTCGTGGATCTCTTTTCTAGCCTTATTTCTGTGGAATCTGAGAGCAGATATTTCGGATCCCTTTGAAGACTATAGGGCCAAAGAAAATATCCTCCGATAACAAAGGGAAAGAAGCTTTCTGAGAAACTTCTTTGTGTTCTGTGAAATCATCTCACAGAGTTACAGCTTTCCCCTCAAGAAGCCTTTGGCTAAGACAGTTCTTGTGGAATTGGCAAAGTGATATTTGGAATCCCTTAGAGGTCTATGGTGAAAAAGGAAATATCCTCAGATGAAATCTGGAAAGAAGCTTTCTGAGAAACTGCTGAGTGTTCTGTTAATTCATCTCACAGAGTTACATCTGTATTTCGTGGATCTCTTTGCTAGCCTTATTTCTGTGGAATCTGAGAACAGATATTTCGGATCCCTTTGAAGACTATTGGGTCAAAGGAAATATCCTCCGATAACAAAGAGAAAGAAGCTTTCTGAGAAACTTCTTTGTGTTCTGTGAAATCATCTCAGAGATTTACAGCTTTCCCCTGAAGAAGCCTTTCGCTAAGACAGTTCTTGTGGAATTGGCAAAGTGATATTTAGAAGCCCATAGAGGGCTATGGTGAAAAAGGAAATATCCTCAGATGAAATCTGGAAAGAAGCTTTCTGAGAAACTGCTGAGTGTTCTGTTAATTCATCTCACAGAGTTACATCTGTATTTCGTGGATCTCTTTGCTAGCCTTATTTCTGTGGAATCTGAGAACAGATATTTCGGATCCCTTTGAAGACTATTGGGTCAAAGGAAATATCCTCCGATAACAAAGAGAAAGAAGCTTTCTGAGAAACTTCTTTGTGTTCTGTGAAATCATCTCACAGAGTTACAGCTTTCCCCTGAAGAAGCCTTTCACTAACACAGTTCTTGTGGAATTGGCAAAGTGATATTTGGAAGCCCATAGAGGGCTACGGTGAAAAAGGAAATATCCTCAGATGAAATCTGGAAAGAAGCTTTCTGAGAAACTGCTCTGTGATGTGTGACTTCCACTCACAGAGTTACATCTGTATTTCGTGGATCTCTTTGCTATCCTTATTTCTGTGGAATCTGAGAACAGATATTTCTGTTCTATTTGAAAACTATAGGGTCAAAGGAATTATCCTCCGAGAACAAAGAGAAAGAAGCTTTCTGAGAAACTTCTTTGTGTTCTCTGAAATCATCTCACAGAGTTACAGCTTTCCCCTCAAGAAGCCTTTCGCTAAGACAGTTCTTGTGGAATTGGCAAAGTGATATTTGGAAGCTGATAGTGGGTTATGGTGAAAAAGGAAATATCCTCAGATGAAATCTGGAAAGAAGCTTTCTGAGAAAATGTTCTGCGATGTGTGACTTCCACTCACAGAGTTACATCTGTATTTCGTGGATCTCTTTGCTAGCCTTATTTCTGTGGAATCTGAGAACAGATATTTCGGATCCCTTTGAAGACTATAGGGCCAAAGGAAATATCCTCCGATAACAAAGAGAAAGAATCTTTCTGAGAAACTTCTTTGTGTTCTGTGAAATCATCTCACAGAGTTACAGCTTTCCCCTCAAGAAGCCTTTCGCTAAGACAGTTCTTGTGGAATTGGCAAAGTGATATTTGGAAGCCCATAGAGGGCTATGGTGAAAAAGGAAATATTCTCAGATGAAATCTGGAAAGAAGGTTTCTGAGAAACTGCTTAGTGTTCTCTTAATTCAGCTCACAGAGTTACATCTGTATTTCGTGGATCTCTTTGCTAGCCTTTTTTCTGTGGAATCTGAGAACAGATATTTCGGATCCCTTTGAAGACTATAGGGCCAAAGGAAATATCCTCCGATAACAAAGAGAAAGAAGCTTTCTGAGAAACTTCGTTGTGTTCTGTGAAATCATCTGAAAAAGTTACAGCTTTCCCCTCAAGAAGCATTTCGCTAAGACAGTTCTTGTGGAATTGGCAAAGTGATATTTGGAAGTCCATAGAGGGCTATGGTGGAAAAGGAAATATCCTCAGATGAAATCTGGAAAGAAGCTTTCTGAGAAACTGCTCTGTGATGTGTGACTTCCACTCACAGAGATACATCTGTATTTCGTGGATCTCTTTTCTAGCCTTATTTCTGTGGAATCTGAGAGCAGATATTTCGGATCCCTTTGAAGACTATAGGGCCAAAGAAAATATCCTCCGATAACAAAGGGAAAGAAGCTTTCTGAGAAACTTCTTTGTGTTCTGTGAAATCATCTCACAGAGTTACAGCTTTCCCCTCAAGAAGCCTTTGGCTAAGACAGTTCTTGTGGAATTGGCAAAGTGATATTTGGAATCCCTTAGAGGTCTATGGTGAAAAAGGAAATATCCTCAGATGAAATCTGGAAAGAAGCTTTCTGAGAAACTGCTGAGTGTTCTGTTAATTCATCTCACAGAGTTACATCTGTATTTCGTGGATCTCTTTGCTAGCCTTATTTCTGTGGAATCTGAGAACAGATATTTCGGATCCCTTTGAAGACTATTGGGTCAAAGGAAATATCCTCCGATAACAAAGAGAAAGAAGCTTTCTGAGAAACTTCTTTGTGTTCTGTGAAATCATCTCAGAGATTTACAGCTTTCCCCTGAAGAAGCCTTTCGCTAAGACAGTTCTTGTGGAATTGGCAAAGTGATATTTAGAAGCCCATAGAGGGCTATGGTGAAAAAGGAAATATCCTAAGATGAAATCTGGAAAGAAGCTTTCTGAGAAACTGCTCTGTGATGTGTGACTTCCACTCACAGAGTTACATCTGTATTTCGTGGATCTCTTTGCTATCCTTATTTCTGTGGAATCTGAGAACAGATATTTCTGATCTGTTTGAAAACTATAGGGTCAAAGGAAATATCCTCCGAGAACAAAGAGAAAGAAGCTTTCTGAGAAACTTCTTTGTGTTCTCTGAAATCATTTCACAGAGTTACAGCTTTCCCCTCAAGAAGCCTTTCGCTAAGACAGTTCTTGTGGAATTGACAAAGTGATATTTGGAAGCCCATAGAGGGCGATGGTGAAAAAGGAAATATCCTCAGATGAACTCTGAAAAGAGGCTTTCTGAGAAACTGCTCTGTGATGTGTGACTTCCAATCAGAGTTACATCTGTATTTCGTGGATCTCTTTGCTAGCCTTATTTCTGTGGAATCTGAGAACAGATAATTCGGATCCCTTTGAAGATTATAGGGCCAAAGGAAATATCCTCCGAGAACAAAGAGAAAGAAGCTTTCTGAGAAACTTCTTTGTGTTCTGTGAAATAATCTCACAGAGTTACAGCTTTCCCATCAAGAGGCCTTTCGCTAAGACAGTTCTTGTGGAATTGGCAAAGTGATATTTGGATGCCCATAGAGGGTTATGGTGAAAAAGGAAATATCCTCAGATGAAATCTGGAAACAAGCTTTCTGAGAAAATGCTCTGCGATGTGTGACTTCCACTCACAGAGTTACATCTGTATTTCGTGGATCTCTTTGCTAGCGTTATTTCTGTGGAATCTGAGAACAGATAATTCGGATCCCTTTGAAGACTATAGGGCCAAAGGAAATATCCTCCGATAACAAAGAGAAAGAGGCTTTCTGAGAAACTTCTTTGTGTTCTGTGATATCATCTCACAGAGGTACAGCTTTACCCTGAGGAAGCCTTTCGCTAAGACAGTTCTTGTGGAATTGGCAAAGTCATATTTGGAAGCCTATAGAGGGCTAAGGTGAAAAAGGAAATATCCTCAGATGAAATCGGGAAAGAAACTTTCTGAGAAACTGCTTAGTGTTCTGCTAATTCATCTCACAGAGTCACATCTGTATTTCGTGGATCTCTTTGCTAGCCTTATTTCTGTGGAATCTGAGAACAGATATTTCGGATCCCTTTGAAGACTATAGGGCCTAAGGAAATATCCTCCGATAACAAAGAGAAAGAAGCTTTCTGAGAAACTGCTCTGTGATGTGTGACTTCCACTCACAGAGTTACATCCGTATTTCTTGGATCTCTTTGCTACCCTTATTTCTGTGGAATCTGAGAACAGATATTTCGGATCCCTTGGAAGACTAAAGGGCCAAAGGAAATATCCTCCGATAACAAAGAGAAAGAAGCTTTCTGATAACTTCGTTGTGTTCTGTGAAATCATCTCACAGAGTTACAGCTTTCCCCTCAAGAAGCCTTTCGGTAAGAGAGTTCTTGTGGAATTGGCAAAGTGATATTTGGAAGCGCTTAGAGGGCGATGGTGAAAAAGGAAGTATCCTCAGATGAAATCTGGAAAGAAGCTTTCTGAGAAACTGCTTAGTGTTCTGTTAATTCATCTCACAGAGTTACATCTGTATTTCGTGGATCTCTTTGCTAGCCTTATTTCTGTGGAATCTGAGAACAGATATTTCGAATCCCTTTGAAGACTATAGGGCCAAAGGAAATATCCTCCGATAACAAAGAGAAAGAAGCTTTCTGAGAAACTTCGTTGTGTTCTGTGAAATCATCTCACAGAGTTACAGCTTTCCCCTCAAGAAGCATTTCGCTAAGACAGTTCTTGTGGAATTGGCAAAGTGATATTTGGAAGTCCATAGAGGGCTACGGTGAAAAAAGAAATATCCTCAGATGAATTCGGGAAAGAAGCTTTCTGAGAAACTGCTTAGTGTTCTGCTAATTCATCTCACAGAGTTACATCTGTATTTCGTGGATCTCTTTGCTAGCCTTATTTCTGTGGAATCTGAGAACAGATATTTCGGATCCCTTTGAAGACTATTGGGCCAAAGGAAATATCCTCCGATAACAAAGAGAAAGAAGCTTTCTGAGAAACTTCCTTCTATTCTGTGAAATCGTCTCAAAGAGTTACAGCTTTCACCTCAAGAAGCCTTTCGCTAAGACAGTTCTTGTGTAATTGGCAAAATGATATTTGGAAGCCCATAGAGGGCTATGGTGAAAAAGGAAATATCCTCAGATGAAATATGGAAAGATGCTTTCTGAGAAACTGCTCTGAGATGTGTGACTTCCACTCACAGAGTTACATCTGTATTTCGTGGATCTCTTTGCTATCCTTATTTCCGTGGAATCTGAGAACAGATATTTCTGATCTCTTTGAAAACTATAGGGTCAAAGGAAATATCCTCCGATAACAAAGAGAAAGAAGCTTTCTGAAAAAGTTCTTTCTGTTCTGTGAAATCATGTCACAGAGTTACAGCTTTCCCCTCAAGAAGCCTTTCGCTAAGACAGTTCTTGTGGAATTGGCAAAGGGATATTTGGAAGCCCATAGAGGGCTATGGTGAAAAAGGAAATATCCTCAGATGAAATCTGGAAAGAAGCTTTCTGAGAAACTGCTTAGTGTTCTGTTAATTAATTTCACAGAGTTACATCTGTATTTCGTGGATCTCTTTGCTAGCCTTATATCTGTGGAATCTGAGAACAGATATTTCGGATCCCTTTGAAGACTATAGGGACAAAGGAAATATCCTCCGATAACAAAGAGAAAGAAGCTTTCTGAGAAACTTCTTTGTGTTCTGTGAAATCATCTCACAGAGTTACAGCATTCCCCTCAAGAAGCCTTTGGCTAAGACAGTTCTTGTGGAATTGGCAAAGTGATATTTGGAAGTCCTTAGGGGACTATGGCGAAAAAGGAAATATCCTCAGATGAAATCTGGAAAGAAGCTTTCAGAGAAACTGCTCTGTTATGTGTGTCTTCCACTACAGAGTTACATCTGTTTTTCGTGGATCTCTTTGGTAGCCTTATTTCTGTGGAATCTGAGATAAGATGTTTCTGATCCCTTTGAAGACTATAGGGTCAAAGGAAATATCCTCCGAGAAGAAAGAGAAAGAAGCATTCTGAGAAACTTCTTTGTCTACTGTGAAATCATCTCACAGAGTTACAGCTTTCCCCTCAAGAAGCCTTTCGCTAAGACAGTTCTTGAGGAAGTGGCAAAATGATATTTGGAAACCCATAGAGGGCTATGGTGTAAAAGGAAATATCCTCAGATGAAATCTGGAAAGAAGCTTTCTGAGAAACTGCTTAGTGTTCTGTTAATTCATCTCACAGAGTTACATCTGTATTTCGTGGATCTCTTTGCTAGCCTTATTTCTGTGGAATCTGAGAACATATATTTCGGATCCCTTTGAAGACTCTAGGGTCAAAGGAAATATCCTCCGAGAACAAAGAGAAAGAAGCTTTCTGAGAAACTTCTTTTGTTCTGTGAAATCATCTCACAGAGTTACAGCTTTCCCCTCAAGAAGCCTTTCGCTAAGACAGTTCTTGTGGAATTGGCAAAGTGATATTTGGAAGCCCTTAGAGGGAGATGGTGAAAAAGGAAATATCCTCAGATGAAATCTGGAAAGAAGCTTTCTGAGAAACTGCTTAGTTTTCTGTTAATTCATCTCACAGAGTTACATCTGTATTTCGGGGATCTCTCTGCTAGCCTTATTTCTGTGGGATCTGAGAACAGATATTTCGGATCCCTTTGAAGACTATAGGGACAAAGGAAATATCCTCCGATAACAAAGAGAAAGAAGCTTTCTGAGAAACTTCTTTGTGTTCTGTGAAATCATCTCACAGAGTTACAGCTTTCCCCTCAAGAAGCCTTTCGCTAAGAGAGTTCTTGTGGAATTGGCAAAGTGATATTTGGAAGCCCTTAGAGGGCGATGGTGAAAAAGTAAGTATCCTCAGATGAAATCTGGACAGAAGCTTTCTGAGAAACTGCTTAGTGTTCTGTTAATTCATCTCACAGAGTTACATCTGTATTTCGTGGACCTCTTTGCTAGCCTTATTGCTGTGGAATCTGAGAACTGATACTTCGGATCCCTATGAAGACTATAGGGCCAAAGGAAATATCCTCCGATAAAAAAGAGAAAGAAGCTTTCTGAGACATTTCTTTGTGTTCTGTGAAATCCTCTCACAGAGTTACAGCTTTCTCCTCAAGAAGACTTTCGCTAAGACAGTTCTTTTGGAATTGGCAAAGTGATATTTGGAAGCCCACAGAGGGCTATGATGAAAAAGGAAATATCCTCAGATGGAATCTGGACAGTAGTTTTCTGAGAAACTGCTTAGTGTTCTTTTAATTCATCTCACAGAGTTACATCTGTATTTCGTGGATCTCTTTGCTAGCCTTATTTCTGTGGAATCTGAGAACAGATATTTCGGATATCTTTGAAAACTATAGGGTCAAAGGAAATACCCTCCGAGAACAAAGAGAAAGAAGCTTTCTGAGAAACTTCTTTGTGTTCTGTGAAATCATCTCACAGGGTTACAGCTTTCCCCTCAAGAAGCCTTTCGCTAAGACAGTTCTTGTGGAATTGGCAAAGTGATATTTGGAAGCCCACAGAGGGCTAAGATGAGAAAGGAACTATCCTCTAATGAAATCTGGAAAGAAGCTTTCTGAGAAACTGCTCTGTGATGTGTGACTTCCACACACAGAGTTACTTTTGTTTTTCGTGGATCTCTTTGCTAGCCTTATTTCTGTGGGACCTGAGAACAGATATTTCGGATCAGTTTGAAGACTATAGGGCCAAAGGAAATATCCTCCGAGAACAAAGAGAAAGAAGCTTTCTGAGAAACTTCTTTGTGTTCTGTGAAATCATCTCACAGAGTTACAGCTTTCCCCTCAAGAAGCCTTTCGCTAAGACAGTTCTAGTGGAATTGGCAAAGTGATATTTGGAAGCCCTTAGAGGGCGATGGTTAAAAAGGAAGTATCCTCAGATGAAATCTGGGAAGAAGCTTTCTGAGAAACTGCTTAGGGTTCTGTTAATTCGTCTCACAGAGTTACATCTGTATTAAGTGGATCTCTTTGCTAGCCTTATTTCTGTGGAATCTGAGAACAGATATTTCGCATCCCTTTGAAGACTATAGGGCCAAAGCAAACATCCTCCGATAACAAAGAGAAAGAAGCTTTCTGAGAAACTTCTTTGTGTTCTGTGAAATCATCCCACAGAGTTACAGCTTTCCTCTCAAGAAGCCTTTCGTAACACAGTTCTTGTGGAATTGGCAAAGTGATATTTGGAAGCCCATAGAGGGAAATGGTGAAAAAGGAAATATCCTCAGATGAAATCTGGAATGAAGTATTCTGAGAAACTGCTTAATGTTCTGTTAATTCATCTCACAGAGTTACATCTGTATTTCGTGGATCTCTTTGCTAGCCTTATTTCTGTGGAATCTGAGAACAGATATTTCGGATCCCTTTGAAGAAAATAGGGCCAAAGGAAATATCCTCGGATAACAAAGAGAAAGAAGCTTTCTGAGAAACTTCTTTGTGTTCTGTGAAATCATCTCACAGAGTTACAGTATTCCCCTCAAGAAGCCTTTCGCTAAGACTGTTCTTGTGGAATTGGCAAAATGATATTTGGAAGCCCATAGAGGGCTATGGTGAAAAAGGAAATATACTCAGATGAAATCTGGAAAGAAGCTTTCTGAGAAACTGCTCTGTGATGTGTGACTTCCACTCACAAAGTTACATCTGTATTTCGTGCATCTCTTTGCTAGCCTTATTTCTGTGGAATCTGAGAACAGATATTTCGGATCCCTTTGAAAACTATAGGGTCAAAGGAAATATCTTCCGAGAACAAAGAGAAAGAAGCTTTCTGAGAAACTTCTTTCTGTTCTGTGAAATCATCTCACAGAGTTACAGCTTTCCCCTCAAGAAGCCTTTCGCTAAGACAGTTCTTGTGGAATTGCAAAAGTGATATTTGGAAGCCCTTAGAGGGGGATGGTGAAAAAGGAAATATCCTCAGATGAAATCTGGAAAGAAGCTTTCTGAGAAACTGCTTAGTGTTCTGTTAATTCATCTCACAGAGTTACATCTGTATTTCGTGGATCTCTTTGATAGCCTTATTGCTGTGGATCTGAGAACAGATACTTCGGATCCCTTTGAAGACTATAGGGCCAAAGGAAATATCCTCCGTTAAAAAAGAGAAAGAAGCTTTCTGAGATATTTCTTTGTGTTCTGTGAAATCATCTCACAGAGTTACAGCTCTCCTCTCAAGAAGCCTCTCGTTAAGAGAGTTCCTGTGGAATTGTCAAAGTGATATTTGGAAGCCCTTAGAGGGCGATGGTGAAAAAGGAAGTATCCTTAGTTGAAATCTGGAAAGAAGCTTTCGGAGCAACTGCTTAGTGTTCTGTTAATTCGTCTCACAGAGTTACATCTGTATTTCGTGGAACTCTTTGCTAGCCTTATTTCTGTGGAATCTGATAACAGATATTTCTGATCCCTTTGAAGAATATAGGGCCAAAGGAAACATCCTCCGATAACAAAGAGAAAGTAGCGTTCTGAGAAACTTCTTTGTGTTCTGTGAAATCATCTCACAGAGTTACAGCTTTCCTCTCAAGAAGCCTTTCGTAAGACAGTTCTTGTGGAATTGGCAAAGTGATATTTGGAAGCCCATAGAGGGCATTGGTGAAAAAGGAAATATCCTCAGATGAAATCTGGAAAGAAGCTTTCTGAGAAACTGCTTAGTGTTCAGTTATTTCGTCTCACAGAGTTACATCTGTATTTAGTGGATCTCTTTGCTAGCCTTATTTCTGTGGAACCTGAGAACAGATATTTCGGATCCCTTTGAAGAAAATAGGGCCAAAGGAAATATCCTCCGATAACAAAGAGAAAGAAGCTTTCTGAGAAACTACTTTGTGTTCTGTGAAATCATGTCACAGAGTTACAGCATTCCCCTCAAGAAGCCTTTCGCTAAGACAGTTCTTGTGGAATTGGCAGAATGATATTTGGAAGCCCATAGAGGGCTATGGTGAAAAAGGAAATATCCTTAGATGAAGTCTGGAAAGAAGCTTTCTGAGAAACTCCTCTATGATGTGTGACTTCCACTCACAGAGTTACATCTGTATTTCGTGGATCTCTTTGCTATCCTTATTTCTGTGGAATCTGAGAACAGATATTGCGGATCTCTTTGAAGACTATAGGGTCAAAGGAAATATCCTCCGAGAACAAAGAAAAAGAAGCTTTCTGAGAAACTTCTTTGTGTTCTGTGAAATCATCTCAACAGTTACAGCTTTCCCCTTAAGAAACCTTTCGCTAAGACAGTTCTTGTGGAATTGGAAAAATGATATGTGGAAGCCCTCAGAGGGCTATGATGAAAAAGGGAATATCCTCAGATGAAATCTGGAAAGAAGCTTTCTGAGAAACTGCTTAGTGTTCTTTTAATTCAACTCACAGAGTTACATCTGTATTTCGTGGATCTCTTTGCTAGCCTTATATCTGTGGAATCTGAGAACAGATATTTCGGATCCCTTTGAAGACTATAGGGACAAAGGAAATATCCTCCGATAACAAAGAGAAAGAAGCTTTCTGAGAAACTTCTTTGTGTTCTGTGAAATCATCTCACAGAGTTACAGCATTCCCCTCAAGAAGCCTTTGGCTAAGACAGTTCTTGTGGAATTGGCAAAGTGATATTTGGAAGCCCTTAGGGGACTATTGCGAAAAAGGAAATATCCTCAGATGAAATCTGGAAAGAAGCTTTCAGAGAAACTGCTCTGTTATGTGTGTCTTCCACTCACAGAGTTATATCTGTATTTCGTGGATCTCTTTGGTAGCCTTATTTCTGTGGAATCTGTGATAAGATGTTTCGGATCCCTTTGAAGACTATAGGGTCAAAGGAAATATCCTCCGAGAACAAAGAGAAAGAAGCTTTCTGAGAAACTTCTTTGTCTACGGTGAAATCATCTCACAGAGTTACAGCTTTCCCCTCAAGAAGCCTTTCGCTAAGACAGTTCTTGAGAAATTGGCAAAATGATATTTGGAAACCCATAGAGGGCTATGGTGTAAAAGGAAATATCCTCAGATGAAATCTGGAAAGAAGCTTTCTGAGAAACTGCTTAGTGTTCTGTTAATTCATCTCACAGAGTTACATCTGTATTTTGTGGATCTCTTTGCTAGCCTTATTTCTGTGGAATCTGAGAACAGATATTTCGGATCCCTTTAAAGACTATAGGGTCAAAGGAAATATCCTCCGAGAACAAAGAGAAAGAAGCTTTCTGAGAAACTTCTTTTGTTCTGTGAAATCATCTCACAGAGTTACTGCTTTCCCCTCAAGAAGCCTTTCGCTAAGACAGTTCTTGTGGAATTGGCAAAGTGATATTTGGAAGCCCTTAGAGGGAGATGGTGAAAAAGGAAATACCTTCAGATGAAATCTGGAAAGAAGCTTTCTGAGAAACTGCTTAGTGTTCTGTTAATTCATCTCACAGAGTTACATCTGTATTTCGGGGATCTCTCTGCTGGCCTTATTTCTGTGGGATCTGAGAACAGATATTTCGGATCCCTTTGAAGACTATAGGGACAAAGGAAATATCCTCCGATAACAAAGAGAAAGAAGCTTTCTGAGAAACTTCTTTGTGTTCTGTGAAATCATCTCACAGAGTTACAGCTTTCCCCTCAAGAAGCCTTTCGCTAAGAGGGTTCTTGTGGAATTGGCAAAGTGATATTTGGAAGCCCTTAGAGGGCGATGGTGAAAAAGTAAGTATCCTCAGATGAAATCTGGAAAGAAGCTTTCTGAGAAACTGCTTAGTGTTCTGTTAATTCATCTCACAGAGTTACATCTGTATTTCGTGGATCTCTTTGCTAGCCTTATTGCTGTGGAATCTGAGAACAGATACTTCGGATCCCTATGAAGACTATAGGGTCAAAGGAAATATCCTCCGATAACAAAGAGAAAGAAGCTTTCTGAGACATTTCTTTGTGTTCTGTGAAATCCTCTCACAGAGTTACAGCTTTCTCCTCAAGAAGACTTTCGCTAAGACAGTTGTTGTGGAATTGGGAAAGTGATATTTAGAAGCCCACAGAGGGCTATGATGAAAAAGGAAATATCCTCAGATGGAATCTGGACAGTAGTTTTCTGAGAAACTGCTTAGTGTTCTTTTAATTCATCTCACAGAGTTACATCTGTATTTCGTGGATCTCTTTGCTAGCCTTATTTCTGTGGAATCTGAGAACAGATATTTCGGATCCCTTTGAAGACTATAGGGTCAAATAAATATCCTCCGATAACAAAGAGAAGGAAGCTTTCTGAGAAACTTCTTTGTGTTTTGTGAGCTCACCTCTCAGAGTTGGAGCTTTCCCCTCAAGAAGGCTTTCGCTAAGACAGTTCTTGTGGAATTGGCAAAGTGATATTTGGAAGCCCATAGAGGGCTATGGTGAAAAAGGAAATATCCTCAGATGAAATCTGAAAGTAGCATTCTGAGAAACTGCTCTGTGATGTGTGACTTCCACTCACAGAGTTACATCTGTATTTCGTGGATCCCTTTGATAGCCTTATTCCTGTGGAATCTGAGATCAGATATTTCGGATCCCTTTGAAGACTATAGGGCCAAAGGAAATATCCTCCGATAACAAAGAGAAAGAAGCTTTCTCAGAAACTTCTTTGTGTTCTGTGAAATCATCTCACAGAGTTACAGCTTTCCCCTCAAGAAGCCTTTCGCCAAGGCAGTTCTTGTGGAATTGGCAAAGTGATATTTGGAAGACCATCGAGGGATATGGTGAAAAAGGAAATATCCTCAGATGAAATCTGGAAGAAGCTTTCTGAGAAACTGCTTAGTGTTCTGTTAATTCATCTCACAGAGTTACATTTGTATTTCGTGGATCTCTTTGCTAGCCTTATTTCTTTGGAATCTGAGAACAGGTATTTCAGATCCCTTTGAAGACTATAGGGCCAAAGGAAATATCCTCCGATAACAAACAGAAAGAAGCTTTCTGAGAAACTTTTTTGTGTTCCGTGAAATCATCTCACAGATTTGCAGCTTTCCCCTCAAGAAGCCTTTCGCTAAGACAGTTCTTGTGGAATTTGCAAAGGGATATTTGGAAGCCCATAGAGGTCTATGGTGAAAAAGGAAATATCCTCAGATGAAATCTGAAAGTAGCTTTCTGAGAAACTGCTCTGTGATGTGTGACTTTCACTCACAGAGTTACATCTGTATTTCGTAGATCCCTTTGCTAGCCTTATTTCTGTGGAATCTGATAAGAGATATTTCGGATCCCTTTGCAGACTATAGGGCCAAAGGAAATATCCTCCGATAACAAAGAGAAAGAAGCTTTCTGAGAAACTTCTTTGTGTTCTGTGAAATCATCTCACAGAGTTACAGCTTTTCCCTCAAGAAGCCTTTCGCTAAGACAGTTCTTGTGGAATTGGCAAAGTGATATTTGGAAGCCCATAGAGGGCTATGGTGAAAAAGGAAATATCCTCAGATGAAATCTGAAAGAAGCTTTCTGAGAAACTGCTTAGTGTTCTGCTAATTCAGCTCACAGAGTTACATCTGTATTTCGTGGATCTCTTTGCTAGCCTTATATCTGTGGAATCTGAGAACAGATATTTCGGATCCCTTTGAAAACTATGGGGCCAAAGGAAATATCCTCCGATAACAAAGAGAAAGAATCTTTCTGAGAAACTTCTTTGTGTTCTGTGAAATCATCTCACAGAGTTACTGCTTTCCTCTCAAGAAACCTTTCGTAACACAGTTCTTGTGGAATCGGCAAAGTGATATTTGGAAGCCCATAGAGGGAAATGGTGAAAAAGGAAATATCCTCAGATGAAACCTGGAAAGAAGTTTTCTGAGAAACTGCTTACTGTTCTGTTAATTCATCTCACAGAGTTACATCTCTATTTCGTGGATCTCTTTGCTAGCCTTATTTCTGTGGAACCTGAGAACAGATATTTCGGATCCCTTTAAAGAAAATAGGGCCAAAGGAAATATCCTCCGATAACAAAGAGAAAGAAGCTTTCTGAGAAACTTCTATGTGTTCTATGAAATCATCTCACAGAGTTACAGCATTCCCCTCAAGAAGCCTTTCGCTAAGACAGTTCTTGTGGAATTGGAAAAGTGAAATTTGGAAGCCCTTAGAGGGCGATGGTGAAAAAGGAAATATCGTCAGATGAAATCTGGAAAGAAGCTTTCTGAGAAACTGCTTAGTGTTCTGTTAATTCATCTCACAGAGTTACATCTGTGTTTCGTTGATCTCTTTGCTAGCCTTATTTCTGTGGAATCTGAGAAATGATATTTCGGATCCCTTTGAAGACTATAGGGCCAAAGGAAATGTCCTCCCATTAGAAAGAGAAAGAAGCTTTCTGAGAGACTTCTTTGTCTACTGTGAAATCATCTCACAGAGTTACAGCTTTCCCCTCAAGAAGCCTTTCGCTAAGACAGTTTTTGTGGAATTCGCAAAGTGATATTTGGAAGCCCTTAGAGGGCTATGGTGAAAAAGGAAATATCCTCAGATGAAATCTGGAAAGAAGCTTTCTCAGAAACTGCTCTGTGATGTGTGACTTCCACTCACAGAGTTACATCTGTATTTCGTGGATCTTTTTGCTAGCCTTATTTCTGTGGAATCTGAGAACAGATATTTCGGATCCCTTTGAAGACTATTGGGCCAAAGGAAATATCCTCCGATAACAAAGAGAAAGAAGCTTTCTGAGAAACTTCTTTGTGTTCTGTGAAATCGTCTCACAGAGTTACAGCTTTCCCCTCAACAAGCCTTTCGCTAAGACAGTTCTTGTGGAATTGGCAAAGTGATATTTGGAAGCCCATAGAGGGCTACGGTGAAAAAGGAAATATCCTGAGATGAAATCTGGAAAGAAGCTTTCTGAGAAACTGCTTAGTGTTCTGTTAATTCGTCTCACAGAGTTACATCTGTATTTCGTGGATCTCTTTGCTAGCCTTATTGCTGTGGAATCTGAGAACAGATATTTCGGATCCCTTTGAAGACTATTGAGCCAAAGGAAATATCCTCCGATAACAAAGAGAAAGAAGCTTTCTGAGAAACTTCTTTGTGTTCTGTGAAATCATCTCACAGAGCTACAGCTTTCCCCGCAAAAAGCGTTTCCCTACGACAGTTCTTGTGGAAATGGCAAAGTGATATTTGGAAGCCCATAGAGGGCTACGGTGAAAAAGGAAATATCCTCAGATGAAATCTGGAAAGAAGCTTTCTGAGAAACTGCTTAGTGTTCTGTAAATTCATCTCACAGAGTTACATCTGTATTTCGTGGATCTCTTTGCTAGCCTTATTTCTGTGGAATCTGAGAAGAGATATTTCGGATCCTTTTGAAGACTATAGGGCCACAGAAATATCCTCCGATAACAAAGAGAAAGAAGCTTTCTGAGAAACTTCTTTGTGTTCTGTGAAATCGTCTCACAGAGTTACAGCTTTCCCCTCAACAAGCCTTTCGCTAAGACAGTTCTTGTGGAATTGGCAAAGTGATATTTGGAAGTCCATAGAGGGCTATAATGAAAAAGGAAATATCCTCAGATGAAAACGGGAAAGAACCTTTCTGAGAAACTGCTTAGTGTTCTGCTAATTCATCTCACAGAGTTACATCTGTATTTCGTGGATCTCTTTGCTAGCCTTATTTCTGTGGAATCTGAGAAGAGATATTTCGGATCCCTTTGAAGACTATTGGGCCAAAGGAAATATCCTCCGATAACAAAGAGAAAGAAGCTTTCTGAGAAACTTCTTTGTGTTCTGTGAAATCATCTCACAGAGTTACAGCTTTCCCCTCAAAAAGCGTTTCCCTACGACAGTTCTTGTGGAAATGGCAAAGTGATATTTGGAAGCCCATAGAGGGCTATGGTGAAAAAGGAAATATCCTCAGATGAAATCTGGAAAGAAGCTTTCTGAGAAACTGCTTAGTGTTCTGTAAATTCATCTCACAGAGTTACATCTGTATTTCGTGGATCTCTTTGCTAGCCTTATTTCTGTGGAATCTGAGAACAGATATTTCGGATCCTTTTGAAGACTCTAAGGCCACTGAAATATCCTCCGAGAACATAGAGAAAGAAGCTTTCTGAGAAACTTCTTTGTGTTCTGTGAAATCGTCTCACAGAGTTACAGCTTTCCCCTCAAGAGGCCTTTCGCTAAGACAGTTCTTGTGGAATTGGCAAAGTGATATTTGGAAGCCCATAGAGGGCTATGGTGAAAAAGGAAATATCCTCAGATGAAATCTGGAAAGAAGCTTTCTGAGAAACTGCTTAGTGTTCTGTTAATTCATCTCACAGAGTTACATCTGTATTTCGTGGATCTCTTTGCTACCCTCAATTCTGTGGAATCTGAGAACAGATATTTCAGATCCCTTTGAAGACTATAGGGCCAAAGGAAATAACCTCCGATAACAAAGAGAAAGTAGCTTTCTGAGAAACTTTTTTGTGTTCTGTGAAATCATCTAACAGAGTTACAGCTTTCCCCTCAAGAAGACTTTCGCTAAGACAGTTCTTGTGGAATAGGCAAAGTTATATTTGGAATCCCTTAGAGGGATATGCTGAAAAAGGAAATATCCTCAGATGAAATCTGGAAAGAAGTTTTCTGAGAAACTGCTTAGTGTTCTCTTAATTAATCTCACAGAGTTACATCTCTATTTCGTGGATCTCTTTGCTAGCCTTATTTCTGTGGAATCTGAGAACAGATATTTCGGATCCCTTTGAAGACTATCGGGCCAAAGGAAATATCTTCCGATAACAAAGAGAAAGAAGCTTTCTGAGAAACTTCTTTGTGTTCTGTGAAATCATCTCACAGAGTTACAGCTTTCCCCTCAAGAAGCCTTTCGCTAAGACAGTTCTTGTGGAATTGGCAAACTGATATTTGGAAGCCCATGGAGGGCTATGTTGAAAAAGGAAATATCCTCAGATGAAATCTGTAAAGAAGCTTTCTGAGAAACTGCTTTTGTTCTGTCAGTTAATCTCACAGAGTTACAAGTGTATTTCGTGGATCTTATTGCTAACCTTATTTCTGTGGAATCTGAGAACAGATATTTCGCATCCCTTTGAAGACTATAGGGCCAAAGGAAATATCCTCCGATAACAAAGAGAAAGTAGCTTTCTGAGAATCTTCTTTGTGTTCTGTGAAATCATCTCACAGAGTTACAGCTTTCCCTTCAAGAAGCCTTTCGCCAAGGCAGTTCTTGTGGAATTGGCAAAGTGATATTTGGAAGACCATCGAGGGATATGGTGAAAAAGGAAATATCCTCAGATGAAATCTGGAAGAAGCTTTCTGAGAAACTGCTTAGTGTTCTGTTAATTCATCTCACAGAGTTACATTTGTATTTCGTGGATCTCTTTGCTAGCCTTATTTCTTTGGAATCTGAGAACAGGTATTTCAGATCCCTTTGAAGACTATAGGGCCAAAGGAAATATCCTCCGATACCAAACAGAAAGAAGCTTTCTGAGAAACTTTTTTGTGTTCCGTGAAATCATCTCACAGATTTGCAGCTTTCCCCTCAAGAAGCCATTCGCTAAGACAGTTCTTGTGGAATTTGCAAAGGGATATTTGGAAGCCCATAGAGGGCTATGGTGAAAAAGGAAATATCCTCAGTTGAAATCTGGAAAGAAGCTTTCTGAGACACTGCTTAGTGTTCTGTTAATTCATCTCACAGAGTTATATCTGTATTTCCTGGATCTCTTTGCTAGCCTTATTTCTGTGGGATCTGAGAACAGATATTTCGGATCCCTTTGAAGACTATAGGGCCAAAGGAAATATCCTCCGAGAACAAAGAGAAAGAAGCTTTCTGAGAAACTTCTTTGTGTTCTGTGAAATCATCTCTCAGAGTTAGAGCATTCCCCTCAAGAAGCCTTTCGCTAAGACAGTTCTTGTGGAATTGGCAAAGTGATATTTGGAAGCCCATAGAGGGCTATGGTGAAAAAGGAAATATCCTCAGATGAAATCTGAAAGTAGCTTTCTGAGAAACTGCTCTGTGATGTGTGACTTTCACTCACAGAGTTACATCTGTATTTCGTAGATCCCTTTGCTAGCCTTCTTTCTGTGGAATCTGATAAGAGATATTTCGGATCCCTTTGCAGACTATAGGGCCAAAGGAAATATCCTCCGATAACAAAGAGAAAGAAGCTTTCTGAGAAACTTCTTTGTGTTCTGTGAAATCATCTCACAGAGTTACAGCTTTCCCCTCAAGAAGCCTTTCGCTAAGACAGTTATTGTGGAATTGGAGAAGTGATATTTGGAAGCCCTTAGAGGGCGATGGTGAAAAAGGAAATATCGTCAGATGAAATCTGGAAAGAAGCTTTCTGAGAAACTGCTTAGTGTTCTGTTAATTCATCTCACAGAGTTACATCTGTGTTTCGTTGATCTCTTTGCTAGCCTTATTTCTGTGGAATCTGAGAAATGATATTTCGGATCCCTTTGAAGACTATAGGGCCAAAGGAAATATCCTCCGATTACAAAGAGAAAGAAGCTTTCTGAGAGACTTCTTTGTCTACTGTGAAATCGTCTCACAGAGTTACAGCTTTCCCCTCAAGAAGCCTTTCGCTAAGACAGTTTTTGTGGAATTCGCAAAGTGATATTTGGAAGCCCTTAGAGGGCTATGGTGAAAAAGGAAATATCCTCAGATGAAATCTGGAAAGAAGCTTTCTCAGAAACTGCTCTGTGATGTGTGACTTCCACTCACAGAGTTACATCTGTATTTCGTGGATCTTTTTGCTAGCCTTATTTCTGTGGAATCTGAGAACAGATATTTCGGATCCCTTTGAAGACTACTGGGCCAAAGGAAATATCCTCCGATAACAAAGAGAAAGAAGCTTTCTGAGAAACTTCTTTGTGTTCTGTGAAATCATCTCACAGAGTTACAGCTTTCCCCTCAAAAAGCGTTTCCCTACGACAGTTCTTGTGATAATGGCAAAGTGATATTTGGAAGCCCATAGAGGGCTATGGTGAAAAAGGAAATATCCTCAGATGAAATCTGGAAAGAAGCTTTCTGAGAAACTGCTTAGTGTTCTGTAAATTCATCTCACAGAGTTACATCTGTATTTCGTGGATCACTTTGCTAGCCTTATTTCTGTGAAATCTGAGAAGAGATATTTCGGATCCTTTTGAAGACTATAGGGCCACAGAAATATCCTCCGAGAACAAAGAGAAAGAAGCTTTCTGAGAAACTTCTTTGTGTTCTGTGAAATCGTCTCACAGAGTTACAGCTTTCCCCTCAACAAGCCTTTCGCTAAGACAGTTCTTGTGGAATTGGCAAAGTGATATTTGGAAGCCCATAGAGGGCTATGGTGAAAAAGGAAATATCCTGAGATGAAATCTGGAAAGAAGCTTTCTGAGAAACTGCTTAGTGTTCTGTTAATTCATCTCACAGAATTACATCTGTATTTCGTGGATCTCTTTGCTACCCTTAATTCTGTGGAATCTGAGAACAGATATTTCGGATCCCTTTGAAGACTATAGGGCCAAAGGAAATATCCTCCGATAACAAAGAGAAAGAGGCTTTCTGAGAAACTTCTTTGTGTTCTGTGAAATAATCTCACAGAGTTACAGCTTTCCCCTCAAGAGGCCTTTGGCTAAGACAGTTCGTGTGGAATTGGCAAAGTAATATTTGGAAGCCCATAGAGGGCTATGGTGAAAAAGGAAATATCCTCAGATGAAATCTGGAAAGAAGCTTTCTGAGAAACTGCTCTGTGATGTGTGACTTCCACTCACAGAGTTACATCTGTATTTCGCGGATCTCTTTGCTAGCCTTATTTCTGTGGAACCTGAGAACAGATATTTCGGATCCCTTTGAAGAAAATAGGGCCAAAGGAAATATCCTCCGATAACAAAGAGAAAGAAGCTTTCTGAGAAACTTCTATGTGTTCTGTGAAATCATCTCACAGAGTTACAGCATTCCCCTCAAGAAGCCTTTCGCTAAGACAGTTCTTGTTGAATTGGAAAAGTGATATTTGGAAGCCCTTAGAGGGCGATGGTGAAAAAGGAAATATCGTCAGATGAAATCTGGAAAGAAGCTTTCTGAGAAACTGCTTAGTGTTCTGTTAATTCATCTCACAGAGTTACATCTGTGTTTCGTTGATCTCTTTGCTAGCCTTATTTCTGTGGAATCTGAGAAATGATATTTCGGATCCCTTTGAAGACTATAGGGCCAAAGGAAATGTCCTCCGATTACAAAGAGAAAGAAGCTTTCTGAGAGACTTCTTTGTCTACTGTGAAATCATTTCACAGAGTTACAGCTTTCCCCTCAAGAAGCCTTTCGCTAAGACAGTTTTTGTGGAATTCGCAAAGTGATATTTGGAAGCCCTTAGAGGGCTATGGTGAAAAAGGAAATATCCTCAGATGAAATCTGGAAAGAAGCTTTCTCAGAAACTGCTCTGTGATGTGTGACTTCCACTCACAGAGTTACATCTGTATTTCATGGATCTTTTTGCTAGCCTTATTTCTGTGGAATCTGAGAACAGATATTTCGGATCCCTTTGAAGACTATTGGACCAAAGGAAATATCCTCCGATAACAAAGAGAAAGAAGCTTTCTGAGAAACTTCTTTGTGTTCTGTGAAATCATCTCACAGAGTTACAGCTTTCCCCTCAACAAGCCTTTCGCTAAGACAGTTCTTGTGGAATTGGCAAAGTGATATTTGGAAGCCCATAGAGGGCTATGGTGAAAAAGGAAATATCCTGAGATGAAATCTGGAAAGAAGCTTTCTGAGAAACTGCTTAGTGTTCTGTTAATTCATCTCACAGAATTACATCTGTATTACGTGGATCTCTTTGCTACCCTTAATTCTGTGGAATCTGAGAACAGATATTTCGGATCCCTTTGAAGACTATAGGGCCAAAGGAAATATCCTCCGATAACAAAGAGAAAGAAGCTTTCTGAGAAACTTCTATGTGTTCTGTGAAATCATCTAACAGAGTTACAGCCCTCCCCTCAAGAAGCCTTTCGCTAAGACAGTTCTTGTGGAATTGGCAAAATGATATTTGGAAGCCCATAGAGGGCTATTTTGAAAAAGGAAATATCCTCAGATGAAATCTGGAAAGAAGCTTTCTGAGAAACTGCTCTGTGATGTGTGACTTCCACTCACAGAGATACATCTGTATTTCGTGGATCTCTTTGCTATCCTTATTTCTGTGGAATCTGAGAACAGATATTTTGGATCCCTTTGAAGACTATAGGGCCAAAGGAAATATCCTCCGATAACAAAGAGACAGAAGCTTTCTGAGAAACTTCGTTGTGTTCTGTGAAATCATCTCAGAGAGTTACAGCTTTCCCCTCAAGAAGCCTTTCGCTAAGAGAGTTCTTGTGGAATTGGCAAAGTGATATTTGGAAGCCCTTAGAGGGCGATGGTGAAAAAGGAAGTATCCTCAGATGAAATCTGGAAAGAAGCTTTCTGAGAAACTTCTTAGTGTTCTGTTAATTCGTCTCACAGAGTTACATCTGTATTTCGTGGATCTCTTTGCTAGCCTTATTGCTGTGGAATCTGAGAACAGATATTTCGGATCCCTTTGAAGACTATTGAGCCAAAGGAAATATCCTCCGATAACAAAGAGAAAGAAGCTTTCTGAGAAACTTCTTTGTGTTCTGTGAAATCATCTCACAGAGTTACAGCTTTCCCCGCAAAAAGCGTTTCCCTCCGACAGTTCTTGTGGAAATGGCAAAGTGATATTTGGAAGCCCTTAGAGGGCTATGGTGAAAAAGGAAATATCGTCAGATGAAATCTGGAAAGAAGCTTTCTGAGAAACTGCTTAGTGTTCTGTAAATTCATCTCACAGAGTTACATCTGTATTTCGTGGATCTCTTTGCTAGCCTTATTTCTGTGGAATCTGAGAACAGATATTTCGGATCCTTTTGAAGACTCTAGGGCCACTGAAATATCCTCCGAGAACATAGAGAAAGAAGCTTTCTGAGAAACTTCTTTGTGTTCTGTGAAATCGTCTCACAGAGTTACAGCTTTCCCCTCAAGAGGCCTTTCGCTAAGACAGTTCTTGTGGAATTGGCAAAGTGATATTTGGAAGCCCATAGAGGGCTATGGTGAAAAAGGAAATATCCTCAGATGAAATCTGGAAAGAAGCTTTCTGAGAAACTGCTTAGTGTTCTGTTAATTCATCTCACAGAGTTACATCTGTATTTCGTGGATCTCTTTGCTACCCTTAATTCTGTGGAATCTGAGAACAGATATTTCGGATCCCTTTGAAGACTATAGGGCCAAAGGAAATAACCTCCGATAACAAAGAGAAAGTAGCTTTCTGAGAAACTTTTTTGTGTTCTGTGAAATCATCTAACAGAGTTACAGCTTTCCCCTCAAGAAGCCTTTCGCTAAGACAGTTCTTGTGGAATAGGCAAAGTTATATTTGGAATCCCTTAGAGGGATATGGTGAAAAAGGAAATATCCTCAGATGAAATCTGAAAAGAAGTTTTCTGAGAAACTGCTTAGTGTTCTCTTAATTAATCTCACAGAGTTACATCTGTATTTCGTGGATCTCTTTGCTAGCCTTATTTCTGTGGAATCTGAGAACAGATATTTCGGATCCCTTTGAAGACTATCGGGCCAAAGGAAATATCCTCCGATAACAAAGAGAAAGAAGCTTTCTGAGAAACTTCTTTGTGTTCTGTGAAATCATCTCACAGAGTTACAGCTTTCCCCTCAAGAAGCCTTTCGCTAAGACAGTTCTTGTGGAATTGGCAAAGTGATATTTGGAAGCCCATGGAGGGCTATGTTGAAAAAGGAAATATCCTCAGATGAAATCTGTAAAGAAGCTTTCTGAGAAACTGCTTTTGTTCTGTCAGTTAATCTCACAGAGTTACAAGTGTATTTCGTGGATCTTATTGCTAACCTTATTTCTGTGGAATCTGAGAACAGATATTTCGCATCCCTTTGAAGACTATAGGGCCAAAGGAAATATCCTCCGATAACAAAGAGAAAGTAGCTTTCTGAGAATCTTCTTTGTGTTCTGTGAAATCATCTCACAGAGTTACAGCTTTCCCCTCAAGAAGCCTTTCGCCAAGGCAGTTCTTGTGGAATTGGCAAAGTGATATTCGGAAGACCATCGAGGGATATGGTGAAAAAGGAAATATCCTCAGATGAAATCTGGAAGAAGCTTTCTGAGAAACTGCTTAGTGTTCTGTTAATTCATCTCACAGAGTTACATTTGTATTTCGTGGATCTCTTTGCTAGCCTTATTTCTTTGGAATCTGAGAACAGGTATTTCAGATCCCTTTGAAGACTATAGGGCCAAAGGAAATATCCTCCGATACCAAACAGAAAGAAGCTTTCTGAGAAACTTTTTTGTGTTCCGTGAAATCATCTCACAGATTTGCAGCTTTCCCCTCAAGAAGCCATTCGCTAAGACAGTTCTTGTGGAATTTGCAAAGGGATATTTGGAAGCCCATAGAGGGCTATGGTGAAAAAGGAAATATCCTCAGTTGAAATCTGGAAAGAAGCTTTCTGAGACACTGCTTAGTGTTCTGTTAATTCATCTCACAGAGTTATATCTGTATTTCCTGGATCTCTTTGCTAGCCTTATTTCTGTGGGATCTGAGAACAGATATTTCGGATCCCTTTGAAGACTATAGGGCCAAAGGAAATATCCTCCGAGAACAAAGAGAAAGAAGCTTTCTGAGAAACTTCTTTGTGTTCTGTGAAATCATCTCTCAGAGTTAGAGCATTCCCCTCAAGAAGCCTTTCGCTAAGACAGTTCTTGTGGAATTGGCAAAGTGATATTTGGAAGCCCATAGAGGGCTATGGTGAAAAAGGAAATATCCTCAGATGAAATCTGAAAGTAGCTTTCTGAGAAACTGCTCTGTGATGTGTGACTTTCACTCACAGAGTTACATCTGTATTTCGTAGATCCCTTTGCTAGCCTTCTTTCTGTGGAATATGATAAGAGATATTTCGGATCCCTTTGCAGACTATAGGGCCAAAGGAAATATCCTCCGATAACAAAGAGAAAGAAGCTTTCTGAGAAACTTCTTTGTGTTCTGTGAAATCATCTCACAGAGTTACAGCTTTCCCCTCAAGAAGCCTTTCGCTAAGACAGTTCTTGTGGAATTGGCAAAGTGATATTTGGAACCCCATAGAGGGCTATGGTGAAAAAGGAAATATCCTCAGATGAAATCTGAAAGAAGCTTTCTGAGAAACTGCTCTGTGATGTGTGACTTTCACTCACAGAGTTACATCTGTATTTCGTAGATCCCTTTGCTAGCATTCTTTCTGTGGAATATGATAAGAGATATTTCGGATCCCTTTGCAGACTATAGGGCCAAAGGAAATATCCTCCGATAACAAAGAGAAAGAAGCTTTCTGAGAAACTTCTTTGTGTTCTGTGAAATCATCTCACAGAGTTACAGCTTTCCCCTCAAGAAGCCTTTCGCTAAGACAGTTCTTGTGGAATTGGCAAAGTGATATTTGGAAGCCCACAGAGGGCTATGGTGAAAAAGGAAATATCCTCAGATGAAATCTGGAAAGAAGCTTTCTGAGAAACTGCTTAGTGTTCCCTTAATTCATCTCACAGAGTTACATCTGTATTTCGTGGATCGCTTTGCTAGCCTTATATCTGGGGAATCTGAGAACAGATATTTCGGATCCCTTTGAAGACTATAGGGCCAAAGCAAATATCCTCGGATAACAAAGAGAAAGAAGCTTTCTGAGAAACTTCTTTGTGTTCTGTGAAATCATCTCACAGAGTTACTGCTTTCCTCTCAAGAAACCTTTCGTAACACAGTTCTTGTGGAATCGGCAAAGTGATATTTGGAAGCCCATAGAGGGAAATGGTGAAAAAGGAAATATCCTCAGATGAAATCTGGAAAGAAGTTTTCTGAGAAACTGCTTACTGTTCTGTTAATTCATCTCACAGAGTTACATCTGTATTTCGTGGATCTCTTTGCTAGCCTTATTTCTGTGGAACCTGAGAACAGATATTTCGGATCCCTTTGAAGAAAATAGGGCCAAAGGAAATATCCTCCGATAACAAAGAGAAAGAAGCTTTCTGAGAAACTTCTATGTGTTCTGTGAAATCATCTCACAGAGTTACAGCATTCCCCTCAAGAAGCCTTTCGCTAAGACAGTTCTTGTGGAATTGGAGAAGTGATATTTGGAAGCCCTTAGAGGGCGATGGTGAAAAAGGAAATATCGTCAGATGAAATCTGGAAAGAAGCTTTCTGAGAAACTGCTTAGTGTTCTGTTAATTCATCTCACAGAGTTACATCTGTGTTTCGTTGATCTCTTTGCTAGCCTTATTTCTGTGGAATCTGAGAAATGATATTTCGGATCCCTTTGAAGACTATAGGGCCAAAGGAAATATCCTCCGATTACAAAGAGAAAGAAGCTTTCTGAGAGACTTCTTTGTCTACTGTGAAATCATCTCACAGGTTTACAGCTTTCCCCTCAAGAAGCCTTTCGCTAAGACAGTTTTTGTGGAATTCGCAAAGTGATATTTGGAAGCCCTTAGAGGGCTATGGTGAAAAAGGAAATATCCTCAGATGAAATCTGGAAAGAAGTTTTCTCAGAAACTGCTCTGTGATGTGTGACTTCCACTCACAGAGTTACATCTGTATTTCGTGGATCTTTTTGCTAGCCTTATTTCTGTGGAATCTGAGAACAGATATTTCGGATCCCTTTGAAGACTACTGGGCCAAAGGAAATATCCTCCGATAACAAAGAGAAAGAAGCTTTCTGAGAAACTTCTTTGTGTTCTGTGAAATCATCTCAGAGAGTTACAGCTTTCCCCTCAAAAAGCGTTTCCCTACGACAGTTCTTGTGGAAATGGCAAAGTGATATTTGGAAGCCCATAGAGGGCTATGGTGAAAAAGGAAATATCCTCAGATGAAATCTGGAAAGAAGCCTTCTGAGAAACTGCTTAGTGTTCTGTAAATTCACCTCACAGAGTTACATCTGTATTTCGTGGATCACTTTGCTAGCCTTATTTCTGTGAAATCTGAGAAGAGATATTTCGGATCCTTTTGAAGACTATAGGGACACAGAAATATCCTCCGAGAACAAAGAGAAAGAAGCTTTCTGAGAAACTTCTTTGTGTTCTGTGAAATCGTCTCACAGAGTTACAGCTTTCCCCTCAACAAGCCTTTCCCTAAGACAGTTCTTGTGGAATTGGCAAAGTGATATTTGGAAGCCCATATAGGGCTATGGTGAAAAAGGAAATATCCTGAGATGAAATCTGGAAAGAAGCTTTCTGAGAAACTGCTTAGTGTTCTGTTAATTCATCTCACAGAATTACATCTGTATTTCGTGGATCTCTTTGCTACCCTTAATTCTGTGGAATCTGAGAACAGATATTTCGGATCCCTTTGAAGACTATAGGGCCAAAGGAAATATCCTCCGATAACAAAGAGAAAGAGGCTTTCTGAGAAACTTCTTTGTGTTCTGTGAAATAATCTCACAGAGTTACAGCTTTCCCCTCAAGAGGCCTTTGGCTAAGACAGTTCGTGTGGAATTGGCAAAGTAATATTTGGAAGCCCATAGAGGGCTATGGTGAAAAAGGAAATATCCTCAGATGAAATCTGGAAAGAAGCTTTCTGAGAAACTGCTCTGTGATGTGTGACTTCCACACACAGAGTTACATCTGTATTTCGTGGATCTCTTTGCTAGCCTTATTTCTGTGGAACCTGAGAACAGATATTTCGGATCCCTTTGAAGAAAATAGGGCCAAAGGAAATATCCTCCGATAACAAAGAGAAAGAAGCTTTCTGAGAAACTTCTATGTGTTCTGTGAAATCATCTCACAGAGTTACAGCATTCCCCTCAAGAAGCCTTTCGCTAAGACAGTTCTTGTGGAATTGGAAAAGTGATATTTGGAAGCCCTTAGAGGGCGATGGTGAAAAAGGAAATATCGTCAGATGAAATCTGGAAAGAAGCTTTCTGAGAAACTGCTTAGTGTTCTGTTAATTCATCTCACAGAGTTACATCTGTGTTTCGTTGATCTCTTTGCTAGCCTTATTTCTGTGGAATCTGAGAAATGATATTTCGGATCCCTTTGAAGACTATAGGGCCAAAGGAAATGTCCTCCGATTACAAAGAGAAAGAAGCTTTCTGAGAGACTTCTTTGTCTACTGTGAAATCATTTCACAGAGTTACAGCTTTCCCCTCAAGAAGCCTTTCGCTAAGACAGTTTTTGTGGAATTCGCAAAGTGATATTTGGAAGCCCTTAGAGGGCTATGGTGAAAAAGGAAATATCCTCAGATGAAATCTGGAAAGAAGCTTTCTCAGAAACTGCTCTGTGATGTGTGACTTCCACTCACAGAGTTACATCTGTATTTCGTGGATCTTTTTGCTAGCCTTATTTCTGTGGAATCTGAGAACAGATATTTCGGATCCCTTTGAAGACTATTGGACCAAAGGAAATATCCTCCGATAACAAAGAGAAAGAAGCTTTCTGAGAAACTTCTTTGTGTTTTGTGAAATCGTCTCACAGAGTTACAGCTTTCCCCTCAACAAGCCTTTCGCTAAGACAGTTCTTGTGGAATTGGCAAAGTGATATTTGGAAGCCCATAGAGGGCTATGGTGAAAAAGGAAATATCCTGAGATGAAATCTGGAAAGAAGCTTTCTGAGAAACTGCTTAGTGTTCTCTTAATTCATCTCACAGAATTACATCTGTATTTCGTGTATCTCTTTGCTACCCTTAATTCTGTGGAATCTGAGAACAGATATTTCGGATCCCTTTGAAGACTATAGGGCCAAAGGAAATATCCTCCGATAACAAAGAGAAAGAAGCTTTCTGAGAAACTTCTTTGTGTTCTGTGAAATAATCTCACAGAGTTACAGCTTTCCCCTCAAGAGACCTTTGGCTAAGACAGTTCGTGTGGAATTGGCAAAGTAATATTTGGAAGCCCATAGAGGGCTATGGTGAAAAAGGAAATATCCTCAGATGAAATCTGGAAAGAAGTTTTCTGAGAAACTGCTTAGTGTTCTCTTAATTAATCTCACAGAGTTACATCTGTATTTCGTGGATCTCTTTGCTAGCCTTATTTCTGTGGAATCTGAGAACACATATTTCGGATCCCTTTGAAGACTATCGGGCCAAAGGAAATATCCTCCGATAACAAAGAGAAAGAAGCTTTCTGAGAAACTTCTTTGTGTTCTGTGAAATCATCTCACAGAGTTACAGCTTTCCCCTCAAGAAGCCTTTCGCTAAGACAGTTCTTGTGGAATTGGCAAAGTGATATTTGGAAGCCCATGGAGGGCTATGTTGAAAAAGGAAATATCCTCAGATGAAATCTGTAAAGAAGCTTTCTGAGAAACTGCTTTTGTTCTGTCAGTTAATCTCACAGAGTTACAAGTGTATTTCGTGGATCTTATTGCTAACCTTATTTCTGTGGAATCTGAGAACAGATATTTCGCATCCCTTTGAAGACTATAGGGCCAAAGGAAATATCCTCCGATAACAAAGAGAAAGTAGCTTTCTGAGAATCTTCTTTGTGTTCTGTGAAATCATCTCACAGAGTTACAGCTTTCCCCTCAAGAAGCCTTTCGCCAAGGCAGTTCTTGTGGAATTGGCAAAGTGATATTCGGAAGACCATCGAGGGATATGGTGAAAAAGGAAATATCCTCAGATGAAATCTGGAAGAAGCTTTCTGAGAAACTGCTTAGTGTTCTGTTAATTCATCTCACAGAGTTACATTTGTATTTCGTGGATCTCTTTGCTAGCCTTATTACTTTGGAATCTGAGAACAGGTATTTCAGATCCCTTTGAAGAAAATAGGGCCAAAGGAAATATCCTCCGATACCAAACAGAAAGAAGCTTTCTGAGAAACTTTTTTGTGTTCCGTGAAATCATCTCACAGATTTGCAGCTTTCCCCTCAAGAAGCCATTCGCTAAGACAGTTCTTGTGGAATTTGCAAAGGGATATTTGGAAGCCCATAGAGGGCTATGGTGAAAAAGGAAATATCCTCAGTTGAAATCTGGAAAGAAGCTTTCTGAGACACTGCTTAGTGTTCTGTTAATTCATCTCACAGAGTTATATCTGTATTTCCTGGATCTCTTTGCTAGCCTTATTTCTGTGGGATCTGAGAACAGATATTTCGGATCCCTTTGAAGACTATAGGGCCAAAGGAAATATCCTCCGAGAACAAAGAGAAAGAAGCTTTCTGAGAAACTTCTTTGTGTTCTGTGAAATCATCTCTCAGAGTTAGAGCATTCCCCTCAAGAAGCCTTTCGCTAAGACAGTTCTTGTGGAATTGGCAAAGTGATATTTGGAAGCCCATAGAGGGCTATGGTGAAAAAGGAAATATCCTCAGATGAAATCTGAAAGTAGCTTTCTGAGAAACTGCTCTGTGATGTGTGACTTTCACTCACAGAGTTACATCTGTATTTCGTAGATCCCTTTGCTAGCCTTCTTTCTGTGGAATATGATAAGAGATATTTCGGATCCCTTTGCAGACTATAGGGCCAAAGGAAATATCCTCCGATAACAAAGAGAAAGAAGCTTTCTGAGAAACTTCTTTGTGTTCTGTGAAATCATCTCACAGAGTTACAGCTTTCCCCTCAAGAAGCCTTTCGCTAAGACAGTTCTTGTGGAATTGGCAAAGTGATATTTGGAAGCCCATAGAGGGCTATGGTGAAAAAGGAAATATCCTCAGATGAAATCTGAAAGAAGCTTTCTGAGAAACTGCTTAGTGTTCTGTTAATTCAGCTCACAGAGTTACATCTGTATTTCGTGGATCTCTTTGCTAGCCTTATATCTGTGGAATCTGAGAACAGATATTTCGGATCCCTTTGAAAACTATGGGGCCAAAGGAAATATCCTCTGATAACAAAGAGAAAGAGTCTTTCTGAGAAACTTCTTTGTGTTCTGTGAAATCATCTCACAGAGTTACAGCTTTCCCCTCAAGAAGCCTTTCGCTAAGACAGTTCTTGTGGAATTGGCAAAGTGATATTTGGAAGCCCACAGAGGGCTATGATGGAAAAGGACATATCCTCAGATGAAATCTGGAAAGAAGCTTTCTGAGAAACTGCTTAGTGTTCCCTTAATTCATCTCACAGAGTTACATCTGTATTTCGTGGATCGTTTTGCTAGCCTTATATCTGGGGAATCTGAGAACAGATATTTCGGATCCCTTTGAAGACTATAGGGCCAAAGCAAATATCCTCGGATAACAAAGAGAAAGAAGCTTTCTGAGAAACTTCTTTGTGTTCTGTGAAATCATCTCACAGAGTTACTGCTTTCCTCTCAAGAAACCTTTCGTAACACAGTTCTTGTGGAATCGGCAAAGTGATATTTGGAAGCCCATAGAGGGAAATGGTGAAAAAGGAAATATCCTCAGATGAAATCTGGAAAGAAGTTTTCTGAGAAACTGCTTACTGTTCTGTTAATTCATCTCACAGAGTTACATCTGTATTTCGTGGATCTCTTTGCTAACCTTATTTCTGTGGAACCTGAGAACAGATATTTCGGATCCCTTTGAAGAAAATAGGGCCAAAGGAAATATCCTCCGATAAGAAAGAGAAAGAAGCTTTCTGAGAAACTTCTATGTGTTCTGTGAAATCATCTCACAGAGTTACAGCATTCCCCTCAAGAAGCCTTTCGCTAAGACAGTTCTTGTGGAATTGGAGAAGTGATATTTGGAAGCCCTTAGAGGGCGATGGTGAAAAAGGAAATATCGTCAGATGAAATCTGGAAAGAAGCTTTCTGAGAAACTGCTTAGTGTTCTGTTAATTCATCTCACAGAGTTACATCTGTGTTTCGCTGATCTCTTTGCTAGCCTTATTTCTGTGGAATCTGAGAAATGATATTTCGGATCGCTTTGAAGACTATAGGACCAAAGGAAATATCCTCTGTTAACAAAGAGAAAGAAGCTTTCTGAGAAACTTATTTGTGTTCTGTGAAATCATCTCACAGAGTTACAGCTTTCCCCTCAAGAAGCCTTTCGCTAAGACAGTTCTTGTGGAATTGGCAAAGTGATATTTGGAAGCCCATAGAGGGCAATGGTGAAAAATGAAATATCCTCAGATGAAATCTGGAAAGAAGCTCTCTGAGAAACTGCTCTGTGATGTGTGACTTCCACTCACAGTGATACATCTGTATTTCGTGGATCTCTTTGCTAGCCTTATTTCTGTGGAATCTGAGAACAGATATTTCGGATCCCTTTGAAGACTATAGGGCCAAAGGAAATATCCTCAGATAACAAAGAGAAAGAAGCTTTCTGAGAAACTTCTTTGTGTTCTGTGAAATCATCTCACAGAGTTACAGCTTTCCCCTCAAGAAGCCTTTCGCTAAGACAGTTCTTGTGGAATTGGCAATGTGATATTTGGAAGCCCTTAGAGGTCGACGGTGAAAAAGGAAATATCCTCAGATGAAATCTGGAAAGAAGCTTTCTAAGAAACTGCTTAGTGTTCTGTTAATTCATCTCACAGAGTTACATCTGTATTTCGTGGATCTCTTTGCTAGCCTTATTTCTGTGGAATCTGAGAACAATTATTTTGGATCCCTTTGAAGACTATAGGGTCAAAGGAAATATCCTCCGATAACAAAGAGAAAGAAGCTTTCTGAGAAACTTCGTTGTGTTCTGTGAAATCATCTCACAGAGTTGCAGCTTTCCCCTCAAGAAGCCTTTCGCTAAGAGAGTTCTTGTGGAATTGGCAAAGTGATATTTGGAAGCCCTTAGAGGGCGATGGTGTAAAAGGAAATATCCTCAGATGAAATCTGGAAAGAAGCTTTCTGAGAAACTGCTTAGTGTTCCCTTAATTCATCTCACAGAGTTACATCTGTATTTCGTGGATCTCTTTGCTAGCCTTATTTCTGTGGAATCTGAGAACAGATATTTCGCATCCCCTTGAAGACTATAGGGCCAAAGGAAACATCCTCCGATAACAAAGAGGAAGAAGCTTTCTGAGAAACTTCTTTGTGTTCTGCGAAATCATCTCACAGAGTTACTGCTTTCCTCTCAAGAAACCTTTCGTAACACAGTTCTTGTGGAATCGGCAAAGTGATATTTGGAAGGCCATAGAGGGAAATGGTGAAAAAGGAAATATCCTCAGATGAAATCTGGAAAGAAGTTTTCTGAGACACTGCTTACTGTTCTGTTAATTCATCTCACAGAGTTACATCTGTATTTCGTGGATCTCTTTGCTAGCCTTATTTCTGTGGAACCTGAGAACAGATATTTCGGATCCCTTTGAAGAAAATAGGGCCAAAGGAAATATCCTCCGATAACAAAGAGAAAGAAGCTTTCTGAGAAACTTCTTTGTGTTCTGTGAAATCATCTCACAGAGTTACAGCATTCCCCTCAAGAAGCCTTTCGCTAAGACTGTTCTTGTGGAATTGGCAAAATGATATTTGGAAGCCCCTAGAGGGCTATGGTGAAAAAGGAAATATCCTCAGATGAAATATGGAAAGAAGCTTTCTGAGAATTCGCTCTGTGATGTGTGACTTAAACTCACAGAGTTACATCTGTATTTCGTGGATCTCTTTGCTAGCCTTATTTCTGTGGAATCTGAGAACAGATATTTCGGATCCCTTTGAAGACTATAGGGTCAAAGGAAATATCTTCCGAGAACAAAGAGAAAGAAGCTTTCTGAGAAACTTCTTTGTGTTCTGTGAAATAATCTCACAGAGTTACAGCTTTCCCCTCAAGAGGCCTTTGGCTAAGACAGTTCGTGTGGAATTGGCAAAGTAATATTTGGAAGCCCATAGAGGGCTATGGTTAAAAAGGAAATATCCTCAGATGAAATCTGGAAAGAAGCTTTCTGAGAAACTGCTCTGTGATGTGTGACTTTCACTCACAGAGTTACATCTGTATTTCGTGGATCTCTTTGCTAGCCTTATTTCTGTGGAATCTGAGAACAGATATTTCGGATCCCTTTGAAGACTATAGGGCCAAAGGAAATATCCTCCGATAACAAAGAGAAAGAAGCTTTCAGAGAAACTTCTATGTGTTCTTTGAAATCATCTAACAGAGTAACAGCCGTCCCCTCAAGAAGCCTTTCGCTAAGACAGTTCTTGTGGAATTGGCAAAATGATATTTGGAAGCCCATAGAGGGCTATGGTGAAAAAGGAAATATCCTCAGATGAAATCTGGAAAGAAGCTTTCCGAGAAACTGCTCTGTGATGTGTGACTTCCACTCACAGAGTTACATCTGTATTTCGTGGATCTCTTTGCTAGCCTTATTTCTGTGGAATCTGAGAACAGATATTTCGGATCCCTTTGAAGACTATAGGGCCAATGGAAATATCCTCCGATAACAAAGAGAAAGAAGCTTTCTGAGAAACTTCTATGTGTTCTGTGAAATCATCTAACGGAGTTACAGCCGTCCCCTCAAGAAGCCTTTCGCTAAGACAGTTCTTGTGGAATTGGCAAAATGATATTTGGAAGCCCATAGAGGGCTATTTTGAAAAAGGAAATATCCTCAGATGAAATCTGGAAAGAAGCTTTCTGAGAAACTGCTCTGTGATGTGTGACTTCCACTCACAGAGATACATCTGTATTTCGTGGATCTCTTTGCTACCCTTATTTCTGTGGAATCTGAGAACAGATATTTTTGATCCCTTTGAAGACTATAGGTCCAAAGGAAATATCCTCCGATAACAAAGAGAAAAAAGCTTTCTGAGAAACTTCGTTGTGTTCTGTGAAATCATCTCAGAGAGTTACAGCTTTCCCCTCAAGAAGCCTTTCGCTAAGAGAGTTCTTGTGGAATTGGCAAAGTGATATTTGGAAGCCCTTAGAGGGCGATGGTGAAAAAGGAAGTATCCTCAGATGAAATCTGGAAAGAAGCTTTCTGAGAAACTGCTTAGTGTTCTGTTAATTCGTCTCACAGAGTTACATCTGTATTTCGTGGATCTCTTTGCTAGCCTTATTGCTGTGGAATCTGAGAACAGATATTTCGGATCCCTTTGAAGACTATTGAGCCAAAGGAAATATCCTCCGATAACAAAGTGAAAGAAGCTTTCTGAGAAACTTCTTTGTGTTCTGTGAAATCATCTCACAGAGTTACAGCTTTCCCCTCAAGAAGCCTTTCGCTAAGACAGTTCTTGTGGAATAGGCAAAGTTATATTTGGAATCCCTTAGAGGGATATGGTGAAAAAGGAAATATCCTCAGATGAAATCTGGAAAGAAGTTTTCTGAGAAACTGCTTAGTGTTCTCTTAATTAATCTCACAGAGTTACATCTGTATTTCGTGGATCTCTTTGCTAGCCTTATTTCTGTGGAATCTGAGAACAGATATTTCGGATCCCTTTGAAGACTATAGGGCCAAAGGAAATATCCTCCGATAACAAAGAGAAAGAAGCTTTCTGAGAAACTTCTTTGTGTTCTGTGAAATCATCTCACAGAGTTACAGCTTTCCCCTCAAGAAGCCTTTCGCTAAGGCAGTTCTTGTGGAATTGGCAAAGTGATATTTGGAAGCCCATGGAGGGCTATGTTGAAAAAGGAAATATCCTCAGATGAAATCTGTAAAGAAGCTTTCTGAGAAACTGCTTTTGTTCTGTCAGTTAATCTCACATAGTTACAAGTGTGTTTCGTGGATCTTATTGCTAACCTTATTTCTGTGGAATCTGAGAACAGATATTTCGCATCCCTTTGAAGACTATAGGGCCAAAGGAAATATCCTCCGATAACAAAGAGAAAGTAGCTTTCTGAGAATCTTCTTTGTGTTCTGTGAAATCATCTCACAGAGTTACAGCTTTCCCCTCAAGAAGCCTTTCGCTAAGACAGTTCTTGTGGAATTGGCAAAGTGATATTTGGAAGCTATAGAGGGCTATGGTGAAAAAGGAAATATCCTCAGATGAAATCTGGAAAGAAGCTTTCTGAGAAACTGCTTAGGGTTCCGTAAATTCATCTCACAGGGTTACATCTGTATTTCGTGGATCTCTTTGCTAGCCTTATTGCTGTGGAATCTTAGAACAGATACTTCGGTTCTCTTTGAAGACTATAGGGCCAAAGGAAATTTCCTCCTATAACAAAGAGAAAGAAGCTTTCTGAGAAATTTCTTTGTGTTTTGTGAAATCATCTCACAGAGTTACAGCTTTCCCCTCAAGAAGCCATTCGCCAAGACAGTTCTTGGGGAATTGGCAAAGTGATATTTGGAAGCCCATAGATGGCGATGGTGAAAAAGGAAATATCCTCAGATGAACTCTGAAAAGAGGCTTTCTGAGAAACTGCTCTGTGATGTGTGACTTCCACTCACAGAGTTACATCTGTATTTCGTGGATCTCTTTGCTAGCCTTATTTCTGTGGAATCTGAGAACAGATATTTCGGATCCCTTTGAAGACTATAGGGCCAAAGGAAATATCCTCCGATAACAAAGAGAAAGAAGCTTTCTGAGAAACTTCTTTGTGTTCTGTGAAATCATATCTCAGAGTTAGAGCTTTCCCCTCAAGAAGCCTTTCGCTAAGACAGTTCTTGTGGAAATGGCAAAGTGATATTTGGAAGCCCTTAGAGGGCTATGGGGAAAAGGAAATATCCTCAGATGAAAACTGGAAAGAAGTTTTCTGAGAAACTGCTTAGTGTTCTGTTAATTCATCTCACAGAGTTACATCTGTATTTCGTGGATCCCTTGCAAGCCTTATTTCTGTGGAATCTGAGAACAGATATTTCGGATCCCTTTGAAGACTATAGGGCCAAAGGAAATATCCTCCGTTAACAAAGAGAAAGAAACTTTCTGAGAAACTTATTTGTGTTCTGTGAAATCATCTCACAGAGTTACAGCTTTCCCCTCAAGAAGCCTTTCGCTAAGACAGTTCTTGTGGAATTGGCAAAGTGATATTTGGAAGCCCATAGAGGGCAATGGTGAAAAATGAAATATCCTCAGATGAAATCTGGAAAGAAGCTTTCTGAGAAACTGCTCTGTGATGTGTGACTTCCACTCACAGTGATACATCTGTATTTCGTGGATCTCTTTGCTAGCCTTATTTCTGTGGAATCTGAGAACAGATATTTCGGATCCCTTTGAAGACTATAGGGCCAAAGGAAATATCCTCCGATAACAAAGAGAAAGAATCTTTCTGAGAAACTTCTTTGTGTTCTGTGAAATCATCTCACAGAGTTACAGCTTTCCCCTCAAGAAGCCTTTCGCTAAGACAGTTCTTGTGGAATTGGCAATGTGATATTTGGAAGCCCTTAGAGGTCGACGGTGAAAAAGGAAATATCCTCAGATGAAATCTGGAAAGAAGCTTTCTAAGAAACTGCTTAGTGTTCTGTTAATTCATCTCACAGAGTTACATCTGTATTTCGTGGATCTCTTTGCTAGCCTTATTTCTGTGGAATCTGAGAACAGATATTTCGCATCCCTTTGAAGACTATAGGGCCAAAGGAAATATCCTCCGATAACAAAGAGAAAGTAGCTTTCTGAGAATCTTCTATGTGTTCTGTGAAATCATCTCACAGAGTTACAGCTTTCCCCTCAAGAAGCCTTTCGCTAAGACAGTTCTTGTGGAATTGGCAAAGTGATATTTGGAAGCTATAGAGGGCTAAGGTGAAAAAGGAAATATCCTCAGATGAAATCTGGAAAGAAGCTTTCTGAGAAACTGCTTAGGGTTCCGTAAATTCATCTCACAGGGTTACATCTGTATTTCGTGGATCTCTTTGCTAGCCTTATTGCTGTGGAATCTTAGAACAGATACTTCGGTTCTCTTTGAAGACTATAGGGCCAAAGGAAATTTCCTCCGATAACAAAGAGAAAGAAGCTTTCTGAGAAATTTCTTTGTGTTTTGTGAAATCATCTCACAGAGTTACAGCTTTCCCCTCAAGAAGCCATTCGCCAAGACAGTTCTTGTGGAATTGGCAAAGTGATATTTGGAAGCCCATAGATGGCGATGGTGAAAAAGGAAATATCCTCAGATGAACTCTGAAAAGAGGCTTTCTGAGAAACTGCTCTGTGATGTGTGACTTCCACTCACAGAGTTACATCTGTATTTCGTGGATCTCTTTGCTAGCCTTATTTCTGTGGAATCTGAGAACAGATATTTCGGATCCCTTTGAAGACTATAGGGCCAAAGGAAATATCCTCCGATAACAAAGAGAAAGAAGCTTTCTGAGAAACTTCTTTGTGTTCTGTGAAATCATATCTCAGAGTTAGAGCTTTCCCCTCAAGAAGCCTTTCGCTAAGACAGTTCTTGTGGAAATGGCAAAGTGATATTTGGAAGCCCTTAGAGGGCTATGGGGAAAAGGAAATATCCTCAGATGAAAACTGGAAAGAAGTTTTCTGAGAAACTGCTTAGTGTTCTGTTAATTCATCTCACAGAGTTACATCTGTATTTCGTGGATCCCTTGCAAGCCTTATTTCTGTGGAATCTGAGAACAGATATTTCGGATCCCTTTGAAGACTATAGGGCCAAAGGAAATATCCTCCGTTAACAAAGAGAAAGAAACTTTCTGAGAAACTTATTTGTGTTCTGTGAAATCATCTCACAGAGTTACAGCTTTCCCCTCAAGAAGCCTTTCGCTAAGACAGTTCTTGTGGAATTGGCAAAGTGATATTTGGAAGCCCATAGAGGGCAATGGTGAAAAATGAAATATCCTCAGATGAAATCTGGAAAGAAGCTTTCTGAGAAACTGCTCTGTGATGTGTGACTTCCATTCACAGTGATACATCTGTATTTCGTGGATCTCTTTGCTAGCCTTATTTCTGTGGAATCTGAGAACAGATATTTCGGATCCCTTTGAAGACTATAGGGCCAAAGGAAATATCCTCCGATAACAAAGAGAAAGAATCTTTCTGAGAAACTTCTTTGTGTTCTGTGAAATCATCTCACAGAGTTACAGCTTTCCCCTCAAGAAGCCTTTCGCTAAGACAGTTCTTGTGGAATTGGCAATGTGATATTTGGAAGCCCTTAGAGGTTGACGGTGAAAAAGGAAATATCCTCAGATGAAATCTGGAAAGAAGCTTTCTAAGAAACTGCTTAGTGTTCTGTTAATTCATCTCACAGAGTTACATCTGTATTTCGTGGATCTCTTTGCTAGCCTTATTTCTGTGGAATCTGAGAACAATTATTTTGGATCCCTTTGAAGACTATAGGGTCAAAGGAAATATCCTCCGAGAACAAAGAGAAAGAAGCTTTCTGAGAAACTTCGTTGTGTTCTGTGAAATCATCTCACAGAGTTACAGCTTTCCCCTCAAGAAGCCTTTCGCTAAGAGAGTTCTTGTGGAATTGGCAAAGTGATATTTGGAAGCCCTTAGAGGGCGATGGTGAAAAAGGAAATATCCTCAGATGAAATCTGGAAAGAAGCTTTCTGAGAAACTGCTTAGGGTTCTGTTAATTCATCTCACAGAGTTACATCTGTATTCGTGGGTCTCTTTGCTAGCCTTATTTCGTTGGAATCTGAGAACAGATATTTCGAATCCCTTTGAAGACTATAGGGCCAAAGGAAATATCCTCCGATAACAAAGAGAAAGGAGCTTTCGGAGAAACTACTTTGTGTTCTGTGAAATCATCTCACAGAGTTACAGCTTTCCCATCAAGAAGCCTTTCGCTAAGACAGTTCTTGTGGAATTGGCAAAGTGATATTTGTAAGCCCATTTAGGGCTAAGGTGAAAAAGGAAATATCCTCAGATGAAATCTGGAAAGAAGCTTTCTGAGAAACTGCTTAGTGTTTTGTTAATTCATCTCACAGAGTTACATCTGTATTTCGTGGATCTCTTTGCTAGCCTTATTCCTGTGGAATCTGAGAACAGATAATTCGCATCCCTTTGAAGACTATAGGGCCAAAGGAAATATCCTCCGAAAACAAAGGGAAAGAAGCTTTCTGAGAAACTTCTTTGTGTTCTGTGAAATCATCTCACAGAGTTACAGCTTTCACCTCAAGAAGCCTTTCGCTAAGACAGTTCTTGTGGAATTGGCAAAGTGATATTTGGAAGCCCATAGAGGGCTATGTTGAAAAAGGAAATATCCTCAGATGAAATCTGAAAAGAAGCTTTCTGAGAAACTGCTCTGTGATGTGTGACTTCCACTCACAGAGTTACGTCTGTATTTCGTGGATCTCTTTGCTAGCCTTATTCCTGTGGAATCTGAGAACAGATATTTCTGATCCCTTTGAAGACTATAGGGCCAAAGGAAATATCCTACGATAACCAAGAGAAAGAAGCTTTCTGAGAAACTCCTTTGTGTTCTGTGAAATCATCTCACAGAGTTACAGCTTTCCCCTCAAGAAGCCTTTCGCTAAGACAGTTCTTGTGGAATTGGCAAAGTGATATTTGGAAGCCCATAGAGGGCAATGGTGATAGTGGAAATATCCTCAGATGAAATCTGGAAAGAAGCTTTCTGAGAAACTTCTTAGTGTTCTGTTAATTCATCTCACAGAGTTACATCTGTATTTCGTGGATCTCTTTGCTAGCCTTATATCTGTGGATTCTGAGAACAGATATTTCGGATCCCTTTGAAAACTATAGGGCCAAAGGAAATATCCTCCGATAACAAAGAGAAAGAATCTTTCTGAGAAACTTCTTTGTGTTCTGTGACACCGTCTCACAGACTTACAGCTTTCCCCTCAAGAAGCCTTTCGCTAAGACAATTCTTGTGTAATTGGCAAAGTGATATTTGGAAGCCGATAGAGGGCTACGGTGAAAAAGGAAATATCATCAGATGAAATCTGGAAAGAAGCTTTCTGAGAAACTGCTTAGTGTTCAGTTAATTCATCTCACAGAGTTACATCTGTATTTCGTGGATCTCTTTGCTAGCCTTATTTCTGTGGAATCTGAGAACAGATATTTCGGATCCCTTTGAAGACTATAGGGCCAAAGGAAATATCCTCCGATCAAAAAGAGAAAGAAGCTTTCTGAGAAACTTCTTTGTGTTCTGGGAAAACGTCTCACAGAGTTACAGCTTTCCCCTCAAGAAGCCTTTCGCTAAGACAGTTCTTGTGGAATTGGCAAAGTGATATTTGGAAACCCTTAGAGGGCTATGGTGAAAAAGGAAATATCCTCTGATGAAATCTGGAAAGAAGCTTTCTGAGAAACTGCTTAGTGTTCTCTTAATTCATCTAACAGAGTTACATCTGTATTTCGTGGATCTATTTGCAAGCCTTATTTCTGTGGAATCTGAGAACAGATATTTCGGATCCCTTTGAAGACTATAGGGCCAAAGGAAATATCCTCCGATAACAAAGAGAAAGAAGCTTTCTGAGAAACTTATTTGTGTTCTGTGAAATCATCTCACAGAGTTACAGCTTTGCCCTCAAGAAGCCTTTCGCTAAGACAGTTCTTGTGGAATTGGCATAGTGATATTTGGAAGCCCATAGAGGGCAATGGTGAAAAATGAAATATCCTCAGATGAAATCTGGAAAGAAGCTTTCTGAGAAACTGCTCTGTGATGTGTGACTTCCACTCACAGTGTTACATCTGTATTTCGTGGATCTCTTTGCTAGCCTTATTTCTGTGGAATCTGAGAACAGATATTTCGGATCCCTTTGAAGACTATTGGGCCAAAGGATATATCCTCCGATAACAAAGAGAAAGAAGCTTTCTGAGAAACTTCTTTGTGTTCTGTGAAATCATCTCACAGAGTTACAGCTTTCCCCTCATGAAGCCTTTCGGTAAGACAGTTCTTGTGGAATTGGCAATATGATATTTGGAAGCCCTTAGAGGTCGACGGTGAAAAAGGAAATATCCTCAGATGAAATCTGGAAAGAAGCTTTCTAAGAAACTGCTTAGTGTTCTGTTAATTCATCTCACAGAGTTACATCTGTATTTCGTGGATCTCTTTGCTAGCCTTATTTCTGTGGAATCTGAGAACAATTATTTTGGATCCCTTTGAAGACTATAGAGACAAAGGAAATATCCTCCGATAACAAAGAGAAAGAAGCTTTCTGAGAAACTTCGTTGTGTTCTGTGAAATCATCTCACAGAGTTACAGCTTTACCCTCAAGAAGCCTTTCGCTAAAAGAGTTCTTGTGGAATTGGCAAAGTGATATTTGGAAGCCCTTAGAGGGCGATGGTGAAAAAGGAAGTATCCTCCGATGAAATCTGTAAAGAAGCTTTCTGAGAAACTGCTTAGTGTTCTGTTAATTCATCTCACAGAGTTACATCTGTATTTCGTGGATCTCGTTGCTAGCCTTATTGCTGTTGTGTCTGAGAACAGATATTTCGAATCCCTTTGAAGACTATAGGGCCAAAGTAAATATCCTCCGATAACAAAGAGAAAGAACCTTTCTGAGAAACTTCTTTGTGTTCTGTGAAATCATCTCACAGAGTTACAGCTTTCCCCTCTAGAAGCCTTTCGCTAAGACAGTTCTTGTGGAATTGGCAAAGTGATATTTGGAAGCCCCTAGAGGGCTAAGGTGAAAAAGGAAATATCCTCAGATGAAATCTGGAAAGAAGCTTTCTGAGAAACTGCTTAGTGTTTTGTTAATTCATCTCACAGAGTTACATCTGTATTTCGTGGATCTCTTTGCTAGCCTTATTTCTGTGGAATCTGAGAACAGATATTTCAGATCCCTTTGAAGACTATAGGGCCAAAGGAAATATCCTCCGAGAACAAAGAGAAACAAGCTTTCTGAGAAACTTCTTTGTGTTCTGTGAAATCATCTCACAGAGTTATGCTTTCCCCTCAAGAAGCCTTTCGCTAAGACAGTTCTTGTGGAATTGGCAAAGTGATATTTGGAAACCCATAGAGGGCGATGGTGAAAAAGGAAATATCCTCAGATGAACTCTGAAAAGAGGCTTTCTGAGAAACTGCTCTGTGATGTGTGACTTCCACTCACAGAGTTACATCTGTATTTCGTGGATCTCTTTGCTAGCCTTATTTCTGTGGAATCTGAGAACAGATATTTCGGATCCCTTTGAAGACTATAGGGCCAAAGGAAATATCCTCCGATAACAAAGAATAAGAAGCCTTCTGAGAAACTTCTTTGTGTTCTGTGAAATCATCTCTCAGAGTTAGAGCTTTCCCTTCAAGAAGCCTTTCGCTAATACAGTTCTTGTGGAATTGGAAAAGTGATATTTGGAAGCCCCTAGAGGGCTATGGTGAAAAAGGAAATATCCTCAGATGAAATCTGAAAGTAGCTTTCAGAGAAACTGCTCTGTTATGTGTGACTTTCACTCACAGAGTTACATCTGTATTTCGTGGATCCCTTTGCTAGCCTTATTTCTGTGGAATCTGAGAACAGATATTTCGGATCCCTTTGCAGACTATAGGGCCAAAGGAAATATCCTCCGATAACAAAGAGAAAGAAGCTTTCTGAGAGACTTCTTTGTGTTCTGTGAAATCATCTCACAGAGTTACAGCTTTCCCCTCAAGAAGCCTTTCGCTAAGAGAGTTCTTGTGGAATTGGCAAAGTGATATTTGGAAGCCCTTAGAGGGCGATGGTGAAAAAGGAAATATCCTCAGATGAAATCTGGAAAGAAGCTTTCTGAGAAACTGCTTAGGGTTCTGTTAATTCATCTCACAGAGTTACATCTGTATTCGTGGATCTCTTTGCTAGCCTTTTTTCGTTGGAATCTGAGAACAGATATTTCGAATCCCTTTGAAGACTATAGGGCCAAAGGAAATATCCTCCGATAACAAAGAGAAAGAAGCTTTCGGAGAAACTACTTTGTTTTCTGTGAAATCATCTCACAGAGTTACGGCTTTCCCATCAAGAAGCCTTTCGCTAAGACAGTTCTTGTGGAATTGGCAAAGTGATATTTGGAAGCCCATAGAGGGCTATGTTGAAAAAGGAAATATCCTCAGATGAAATCTGGAAAGAAGCTTTCTGAGAAACTGCTTTGTGTTGTGTGACTTCCACTCACAGAGTTACATCTGTATTTCGTGGATCTCTTTGCTAGCCTTATTCCTGTGGAATCTGAGAACAGATATTTCGGATCCCTTTGAAGACTATAGGGCCAAAGGAAATATCCTACGATAACCAAGAGAAAGAAGCTTTCTGAGAAACTTTTTTGTGTTCTGTGAAATCATCTCACAGAGTTACAGCTTTCCCCTCAAGAAGCCTTTCGCTAAGACAGTTCTTGTGGAATTGGCAAAGTGATATTTGGAAGCCCATAGAGGGCAATGGTGATAGAGGAAATATCCTCAGATGAAATCTGGAAAGAAGCTTTCTGAGAAACTTCTTAGTGTTCTGTTAATTCATCTCACAGAGTTACATCTGTATTTCGTGGATCTGTTTCCTAGCCTTATATCTGTGGATTTTGAGAACAGATATTTCGGATCCCTTTGAAAACTATAGGGCCAAAGGAAATATCCTCCGATAACAAAGAGAAAGAATCTTTCGGAGAAACTTCTTTGTGTTCTGTGAAACCGTCTCACAGACTTACAGCTTTCCCCTCAAGAAGCCTTTCGCTAAGACAATTCTTGTGTAATTGGCAAAGTGATATTTCGAAGCCGATAGAGGGCTACGGTGAAAAAGGAAATATCATCAGATGAAATCTGGAAAGAAGCTTTCTGAGAAACTGCTTAGTGTTCAGTTAATTCATCTCACAGAGTTACATCTGTATTTCGTGGATCTCTTTGCTAGCCTTATTTCTGTGGAATATGAGAACAGATATTTCGGATCCCTTTGAAGACTATTGGGCCAAAGGAAATATCCTCCGATAACAAAGAGAAAGAAGCTTTCTGAGAAACTTCTTTGTGTTCTGTGAAATAATCTCACAGAGTTACAGCTTTCCCCTCAAGAGGCCTTTGGCTAAGACAGTTCGTGTGGAATTGGCAAAGTAATATTTGGAAGCCCTTAGAGGGCTATGGTGAAAAAGGAAATATTCTCAGATGAAATCTGGAAAGAAGCTTTCTGAGAAACTGCTCTGTGATGTGTGACTTCCACTCACAGAGTTACATCTGTATTTCGTGGATCTCTTTGCTAGCCTTATTTCTGTGGAATCTGAGAACAGATATTTCGGATCCCTTTGAAGACTATAGGGCCAAAGGAAATATCCTCCGATAACAAAGAGAAAGAAGCTTTCTGAGAAACTTCTATGTGTTCTGTGAAATCATCTAACAGAGTTACAGCCGTCCCCTCAAGAAGCCTTTCGCTAAGACAGTTCTTGTGGAATTGGCAAAATGATATTTGGAAGCCCATAGAGGGCTATTTTGAAAAAGGAAATATCCTCAGATGAAATCTGGAAAGAAGCTTTCTGAGAAACTGCTCTGTGATGTGTGACTTCCACTCACAGAGATACATCTGTATTTCGTGGATCTCTTTGCTATCCTTATTTCTGTGGAATCTGAGAACAGATATTTTGGATCCCTTTGAAGACTATAGGGCCAAAGGAAATATCCTCCGATAACAAAGAGAAAGAAGCTTTCTGAGAAACTTCGTTGTGTTCTGTGAAATCATCTCAGAGAGTTACAGCTTTCCCCTCAAGAAGCCTTTCGCTAAGAGAGTTCTTGTGGAATTGGCAAAGTGATATTTGGAAGCCCTTAGAGGGCGATGGTGAAAAAGGAAGTATCCTCAGATGAAATCTGGAAAGAAGCTTTCTGAGAAACTGCTTAGTGTTCTATTAATTCGTCTCACAGAGTTACATCTGTATTTCGTGGATCTCTTTGCTAGCCTTATTTCTGTGGAATCTGAGAACAGATATTTCGGATCCTTTTGAAGACTCTAGGGCCACTGAAATATCCTCCGAGAACATAGAGAAAGAAGCTTTCTGAGAAACTTCTTTGTGTTCTGTGAAATCGTCTCACAGAGTTACAGCTTTCCCCTCAAGAGGCCTTTCGCTAAGACAGTTCTTGTGGAATTGGCAAAGTGATATTTGGAAGCCCATAGAGGGCTATGGTGAAAAAGGAAATATCCTCAGATGAAATCTGGAAAGAAGCTTTCTGAGAAACTGCTTAGTGTTCTGTTAATTCATCTCACAGAGTTACATCTGTATTTCGTGGATCTCTTTGCTACCCTTAATTCTGTGGAATCTGAGAACAGATATTTCGGATCCCTTTGAAGACTATAGGGCCAAAGGAAATAACCTCCGATAACAAAGAGAAAGAAGCTTTCTGAGAAACTTTTTTGTGTTCTGTGAAATCATCTAACAGAGTTACAGCTTTCCCCTCAAGAAGCCTTTCGCTAAGACAGTTCTTGTGGAATAGGCAAAGTTATATTTGGAATCCCTTAGAGGGATATGGTGAAAAAGGAAATATCCTCAGATGAAATCAGGAAAGAAGTTTTCTGAGAAACTGCTTAGTGTTCTCTTAATTAATCTCACAGAGTTACATCTGTATTTCGTGTATCTCTTTGCTAGCCTTATTTCTGTGGAATCTGAGAGCAGATATTTCGGATCCCTTTGAAGACTATAGGGCCAAAGGAAATATCCTCCGATAACAAAGAGAAAGAAGCTTTCTGAGAAACTTCTTTGTGTTCTGTGAAATCATCTCACAGAGTTACAGCTTTCCCCTCAAGAAGCCTTTCGCTAAGACAGTTCTTGTGGAATTGGCAAAGTGATATTTGGAAGCCCATGGAGGGCTATGTTGAAAAAGGAAATATCCTCAGATGAAATCTGTAAAGAAGCTTTCTGAGAAACTGCTTTTGTTCTGTCAGTTAATCTCACAGAGTTTCAAGTGTATTTCGTGGATCTTATTGCTAACCTTATTTCTGTGGAATCTGAGAACAGATATTTCGCATCCCTTTGAAGACTATAGGGCCAAAGGAAATATCCTCCGATAACAAAGAGAAAGTAGCTTTCTGAGAATCTTCTTTGTGTTCTGTGAAATCATCTCACAGAGTTACAGCTTTCCCCTCAAGAAGCCTTTCGCTAAGACAGTTCTTGTGGAATTGGCAAAGTGATATTTGGAAGCTATAGAGGGCTATGGTGAAAAAGGAAATATCCTCAGATGAAATCTGGAAAGAAGCTTTCTGAGAAACTGGTTAGGGTTCCGTAAATTCATCTCACAGGGTTACATCTGTATTTCGTGGATCTCTTTGCTAGCCTTATTGATGTGGAATCTTAGAACAGATACTTCGGTTCTCTTTGAAGACTATAGGGCCAAAGGAGATTTCCTCCGATAACAAAGAGAAAGAAGCTTTCTGAGAAATTTCTTTGTGTTTTTTGAAATCATCTCACAGAGTTACAGCTTTCCCCTCAAGAAGCCATTCGCTAAGACAGTTCTTGTGGAAATGGCAATGTGATATTTGGAAGCCCATAGAGGGCGATGGTGAAAAAGGAAATATCCTCAGATGAACTCTGAAAAGAGGCTTTCTGAGAAACTCCTCTGTGATGTGTGACTTCCACTCACAGAGTTACATCTGTAATTCGTGGATCTCTGTGCTAGCCTTATTTTTGTGGAATCTGAGAACAGATATTTCGGATCCCTTTGAAGACTATAGGGCCAAAGGAAATATCCTCCGATAACAAAGAGAAAGAAGCTTTCTGAGAAACTTCTTTGTGTTCTGTGAAATCATATCTCAGAGTTAGAGCTTTCCCCTCAAGAAGCCTTTCGCTAAGACAGTTCTTGTGGAAATGGCAAAGTGATATTTGGAAGCCCTTAGAGGGCTATGGTGAAAAAGGAAATATCCTCAGATGAAATCTGGAAAGAAGTTTTCTGAGAAACTGCTTAGTGTTCTGTTAATTCATCTCACAGAGTTACATCTGTATTTCGTGGATCCCTTGCAAGCCTTATTTCTGTGGAATCTGAGAACAGATATTTCGGATCCCTTTGAAGACTATAGGGCCAAAGGAAATATCCTCCGTTAACAAAGAGAAAGAAGCTTTCTGAGAAACTTATTTGTGTTCTGTGAAATCATCTCACAGAGTTACAGCTTTCCCCTCAAGAAGCCTTTCGCTAAGACAGTTCTTGTGGAATTGGCAAAGTGATATTTGGAAGCCCATAGAGGGCAATGGTGAAAAATGAAATATCCTCAGATGAAATCTGGAAAGAAGCTTTCTGAGAAACTGCTCTGTGATGTGTGACTTCCACTCACAGTGATACATCTGTATTTAGTGGATCTCTTTGCTAGCCTTATTTCTGTGGAATCTGAGAACAGATATTTCGGATCCCTTTGAAGACTATAGGGCCAAAGGAAATATCCTCCGATAACAAAGAGAAAGAAGCTTTCTGAGAAACTTCTTTGTGTTCTGTGAAATCATCTCACAGAGTTACAGCTTTCCCCTCAAGAAGCCTTTCGCTAAGACAGTTCTTGTGGAATTGGCAAAGTGATATTTGGAAGCCCATGGAGGGCTATGTTGAAAAAGGAAATATCCTCAGATGAAATCTGTAAAGAAGCTTTCTGAGAAACTGCTTTTGTTCTGTCAGTTAATCTCACAGAGTTTCAAGTGTATTTCGTGGATCTTATTGCTAACCTTATTTCTGTGGAATCTGAGAACAGATATTTCGCATCCCTTTGAAGACTATAGGGCCAAAGGAAATATCCTCCGATAACAAAGAGAAAGTAGCTTTCTGAGAATCTTCTTTGTGTTCTGTGAAATCATCTCACAGAGTTACAGCTTTCCCCTCAAGAAGCCTTTCGCTAAGACAGTTCTTGTGGAATTGGCAAAGTGATATTTGGAAGCCCTTAGAGGGCGATGGTGAAAAAGGAAATATCCTCAGATGAAATCTGGAAAGAAGCTTTCTGAGAAACTGCTTAGGGTTCTGTTAATTCATCTCACAGAGTTACATCTGTATTCGTGGGTCTCTTTGCTAGCCTTATTTCGTTGGAATCTGAGAACAGATATTTCGAATCCCTTTGAAGAGTATAGGGCCAAAGGAAATATCCTCCGATAACAAAGAGAAAGAAGCTTTCGGAGAAACTACTTTGTGTTCTGTGAAATCATCTCACAGAGTTACAGCTTTCCCATCAAGAAGCCTTTCGCTAAGACTGTTCTTGTGGAATTGGCAAAGTGATATTTCAAAGCCCATAGAGGGCTATGGTGAAAAAGGAAATATCCTCAGATGAAATCTGGAAAGAAGCTTTCTGATAAACTGTTAGTGTTCTGTTAATCCATCTCACAGAGTTACATCTGTATTTCATGGATCTCTTTGCTCTCCTTATTTCTGTGGAATCTGAGAACAGATATTTCGGATCCCTTTGAAGGCTATAGGACCAAAGGAAATATCCTCCGATAACAAAGAGAAAGAAGCTTTCTGAGAAACTTCTTTGTGTTCTGTGAAATCATCTTTCAGATTTACATCTTTCCTCTCAAGAAGCCTTTCGCTAAGACAGTTCTTGTGGAATTGGCAAAGTGATATTTGGAAGCCCATAGAGGGGTATGGTGAAAAAGGAAATATCCTCAGATGAAATCTGGAAAGAAGCTTTCTGAGAATCTGCTTAGTGTTCTGTTAATTCATCTCACAGAGTTACATCTGTATTTCATGGATCTCTTTGCTAGCCTTATTTCTGTGGAATCTGAGAACAGATATTTCGGATCCCTTTGAAGACTATAGGGCCAAAGGAAATATCCTCCGATAACAAAGAGAAAGAAGATTTCTGAGAAACTTCTTTGTATTCTGTGAAATCATCCCACAGAGTTACAGCTTACCCCTCAAGAAGCCTTTCGCTAAGACAGTTCTTGTGGAATTGGGAAAGTGATATTTGGAAGCCCATAGAGGGCTATGGTGAAAAAGGAAATATCCTCAGATGAAATCTGGAAAGAAGCTTTCTGAGAAACTGCTCTGTGAGGTGTGACTTCCACTCACAGAGTTACATCTGTATTTCGTGGATCTCTTTGCTAGCCTTATTTCTGTGGAGTCTGAGAACAGATATTTCGGATCCCTTTGAAGACTATAGGGCCAAAGGAAATATCCTCCGAGAACAAAGAGAAAGAAGCTTTCTGAGAAACTTCTTTGTGTTCTGTGAAATTATCTCTCAGAGTTACATCTTTCCCCTCAAGAAGCCTTTCGCTAAGACTGTTCTTGTGGAATTGGCAAAGTGATATTTCAAAGCCCATAGAGGGCTATGGTGAAAAAGGAAATATCCTCAGATGAAATCTGGAAAGAAGCTTTCTGATAAACTGTTAGTGTTCTGTTAATCCATCTCACAGAGTTACATCTGTATTTCATGGATCTCTTTGCTCTCCTTATTTCTGTGGAATCTGAGAACAGATATTTCGGATCCCTTTGAAGGCTATAGGACCAAAGGAAATATCCTCCGATAACAAAGAGAAAGAAGCTTTCTGAGAAACTTCTTTGTGTTCTGTGAAATCATCTTTCAGATTTACATCTTTCCTCTCAAGAAGCCTTTCGCTAAGACAGTTCTTGTGGAATTGGCAAAGTGATATTTGGAAGCCCATAGAGGGGTATGGTGAAAAAGGAAATATCCTCAGATGAAATCTGGAAAGAAGCTTTCTGAGAATCTGCTTAGTGTTCTGTTAATTCATCTCACAGAGTTACATCTGTATTTCATGGATCTCTTTGCTAGCCTTATTTCTGTGGAATCTGAGAACAGATATTTCTGATCCCTTTGAAGACTATAGGGCCAAAGGAAATATCCTCCGATAACAAAGAGAAAGAAGATTTCTGAGAAACTTCTTTGTATTCTGTGAAATCATCCCACAGAGTTACAGCTTACCCCTCAAGAAGCCTTTCGCTAAGACAGTTCTTGTGGAATTGGGAAAGTGATATTTGGAAGCCCATAGAGGGCTATGGTGAAAAAGGAAATATCCTCAGATGAAATCTGGAAAGAAGCTTTCTGAGAAACTGCTCTGTGAGGTGTGACTTCCACTCACAGAGTTACATCTGTATTTCGTGGATCTCTTTGCTAGCCTTATTTCTGTGGAATCTGAGAACAGATATTTCGGATCCCTTTGAACACTATAGGGCCAAAGGAAATATCCTCCAATAACAAAGAGAAAGAAGCTTTCTAAGAAATTGCTTTGTGTTCTGTGAAATCATCTCACAGATTTACAGCTTTCCCTTCAAGAAGCCTTTCGCTAAGACAGTTCTTGTGGAATTGGCAAAGTGATATTTGGAAGCCCATAGAGGGCGATGGTGAAAAAGGAAATATCCTCAGATGAAATCTGGAAAGAAGCTTTCTGAGAAACTGCTTAGTGTTCTGTTCATTCATCTCACAGAGTTATATCTGTATTTCGTGGATCTCTTTGCTAGCATTTTTTCTGTGGAATCTGAGAACAGATATTTCGGATCCCTTTGAAGACTATAGGGCCAAAGGAAATATCCTCCGATAACAAAGAGAAAGAAGCTTTCTGAGAAACTTCTTGGTGTTCTGTGAAATCATCTCACAGAGTTACAGCTTTCCCCTCAAGAAGCCTTTCGCTAAGACAGTTCTTGTGGAATTGGCAAAGTGATTTTTGGAAGCCCATAGATGGCTATGGTGAAAAAGGAAATATCCTCAGATGAAATCTGGAAAGAAGCTTTCTGAGAAACTGCTTAGTGTTCTGTTAATTCATCTCACAGAGTTACATCTGTATTTGGTGGATCTCTTTGCTAGCCTTATTTCTGTGTAATCTGAGAAAAGATATTTCGGATACCTTTGAAGACTATAGGGCCAAAGGAAATATCCTCCGATAACAAAGAGAAAGAAGCTTTCTGAGAAACTTCTTTGTGTTCTGTGAAATCATCTCTCAGAGTTACAGCTTTCCCCTCAAGATGCGTTTCGCTAAGACATTTGTTGTTGAATTCGCAAAGTGATATTTCGAAGCCCATAGAAGGCTATGGTGAAAAAGGAAATATCCTCAGATGAAATCTGGAAGGAAGCTTTCTGAGAAACTGCTTAGTGTTCTGTTAATTCATCTCACAGAGTTACATCTGTATTTCGTGGATCTCTTTGCTAGCCTTATTTCTTTGGAATCTGAGAACAGATATTTCAGATCCCTTTGAAGACTATAGGGCCAAAGGAATTATCCTCCGATAACAAAGAGAAAGAAGCATTCTGAGAAACATCTTTGTGTCCTGTGAAATCATCTCACAGAGTTACAGCTTTCCCCTCAAGAAGCCTTTCGCTAAGACAGTTCTTGTGGAAATGGCAAAGTGATATTTGGAAGCCCATAGAGGGCTATGTTGAAAAAGGAAATATTCTCAGATGAAATCTGGAAAGAAGCTTTCTGAGAAACTGCTTAATGTTCTGTTAATTCATCTCACAGAGTTACATCTGAATTTCGTGGATCTCTTTGCTAGCCTTATTTCTGTGGAATCTGAGAACAGATATTTCGGATCCCTTTGAAGACTATAGGGCCAAAGGAAATATCCTACGATAACAAAGAGAAAGAAGCTTTCTGAGAAACTTCTTTGTGTTCTGTGAAATTATCTCTCAGAGTTACATCTTTCCCCTCAAGAAGCCTTTTGCTAAGACAGTTCTTGTGGAATTGGCAAAGTGATATTTCGAAGCCCATAGAGGGCTATGGTGAAAAAGGAAATATCCTCAGATGAAATCTGGAAAGAAGCTTTATGAGAAACTGTTAGTGTTCTGTTAATTCATCTCACAGACTTACATCTGTATTTCATGGGTCTCTTTGCTAGCCTTATTTCTGTGGAATCTGAGAACAGATATTTCGGATCCCTTTGAAGGCTACAGGGCCAAAGGAATTATCCTCCGATAACAAAGAGAAAGAAGCTTTCTGAGAAACTTCTTTGTGTTCTGTGAAATCATCTTTCAGATTTACATCTTTCCTCTCAAGAAGCCTTTCGCTAAGACAGTTCTTGTGGAATTGGCAAAGTGATATTTGGAAGCCCATAGAGGGGTATGGTGAAAAAGGAAATATCCTCAGATGAAATCTGGAAAGAAGCTTTCTGAGAAACTGCTTAGTGTTCTGTTAATTCATCTCACAGAGTTTCATCTGTATTTCATGGATTTCTTTGCTTGCCTTATTTCTGTGGAATCTGAGAACAGATATTTCGGATCCCTTTGAAGACTATAGAGCCGAAGGAAATATCCTCTGATAACAAAGAGAAAGAAGATTTCTGAGAAACTTCTTTGTATTCTGTGAAATCATCCCACAGAGTAACAGCTTTCCCCTCAAGAAGCCTTTCGCTAAGACAGTTCTTGTGGAATTGGGAAAGTGATATTTGGCAGCCCATAGAGGGCTATGGTGAAAAAGGAAATACCCTCAGATGAAATCTGGAAAGAAGCTCTCTGAGAAACTGCTCTGTTTTGTGTGACTTCCACTCACAGAGTTACATCTGTATTTGGTGGATCTCTTTGCTAGCCTTATTTCTGTGGAATCTGAGAGCAGATATTTCGGATCCCTTTGAAGACTATAGGGCCAAAGGAAATATCCTCCGATAACAAAGAGAAAGAAGCTTTCTGAGAAACTTCTTTGTGTTCTGTGAAATCATCTCACAGAGTTACAGCTTTCCCCTCAAGAAGCCTTTGACTAAGACAGTTCTTGTGGAATTGGCAAAGTGATATTTGGAAGCCCATAGAGGATTCAGGTGAAAAAGGAAATATCCTCAGATGAAATCTGGAAAGAAGCTTTCTGAGAAACTGCTTAGTGTTCTCTTAATTCATCCCACAGAGTTACATCTGTATTTCGAGGATCTCTTTGCTAGCCTTATTTCTATGGAATCTGAGAACAGATATTTCGGATCCCTTTGAAGACTATAGGGCCAAAGGAAATATCCTCCGAGAACAAAGAGAAAGAAGCTTTCTGAGAAACTTCTTTGTGTTCTGTGAAATCATCTCTCAGAGTTACAGCTTTCCCCTCAAGAAGCCTTTCGCTAAGACAGTTCTTGTGGAATTGGCAAAGTAATATTTGGAATCCCATAGAGGGCTATGGTGAAAAAGCAAATATTCTCAGATGAAATCTGGAAAGAAGCTTTCTGAGAAACTGCTTAGGGTTCTCTTAATTCATCTCACAGAGTTACATCTGTATTTCGTGGATCTCTTTGCTAACCTTATTTCTGTGGAATCTGAGAACAGATATTTCGGATCCCTTTGAAGACTATAGGGCCAAAAGAAATATCCTCCGATAACAAAGAGAAAGAAGCTTTCTGAGAAACTACTTTGTGTCCTTTGAAATCATCTCACAGAGTTACAGCTTTCACCTCAAGAAGCCTTTCGCTAAGACAGTTCTTGTGGAATTGGGAAAGTGATATTTGGAAGCCCATAGAGGGCTATGGTGAAAAAGGAAATATCCTCAGATGAAATCTGGGAAACTAGCTTTCTGAGAAACTGCTCTGTGATGTGTGACATCCACTCACAGAGTTACATCTGTATTTCGTGGATCTCTTTGCTAGCCTTATTTCTGTGGAATCTGAGAACAGATATTTCGGATCCCTTTGAAGACTATAGGGCCAAAGGAAATATCCTCCGAGAACAAAGAGAAGGAAGCTTTCTGAGAAACTTCTTTGTGTTCTGTGAAATCATCTCACAGAGTTACAGCTTTCCCCATAAGAAGACTTTCGCTAAGACAGTTCTTCTGGAATTGGCAAAGTGATATTTGGAAGCCCATAGAGGGCGATGGTGAAAAAGGAAATATCCTCAGATGAAATCTGGAAAGAAGCTTTCTGAGAAACTGCTTAGTGTTCTGTTAATTCATCTCACAGAGTTATATCTGTATTTCGTGGATTTCTTTGCTAGCCTTATTTCTGTGGAATCTGAGAAGTGATATTTCGGATCCCTTTGAAGACTATAGGGCCAAAGGAAATATCCTCCGATAACAAAGAGAAAGAAGCTTTCTGAGAAACTGCTTGGTGTTCTGTGAAATCATCTCACAGAGTTACAGCTTTCCCCTCAAGAAGCCTTTCGCTAAGACCGTTCTTGTGGAATTTGCAAAGTGATATTTGGAAGCCCATAGAGGGCTATGGTGAAAAAGGAAATATCCTCAGATGAAATCTGGAAAGAAGCTTTCTGAGAAACTGCTTATTGTTCTCCTAATTCATCTCACAGAGTTACATCTGTATTTGGTGGATCTCTTTGCTAGCCTTATTTCTGTGGAATCTGATAACAGATATTTCAGATATCTTTGAAGAGTATAGGGCCAAAGGAAATATCCTCCGATAACAAAGAGAAAGAAGCTTTCTAAGAAATTTCTTTGTGTTCTGTGAAATCATCTCACAGATTTACAGCTTTCCCTTCAAGAAGCCTTTCGCTAAGACAGTTCTTGTGGAATTGGCAAAGTGATATTTGGAAGCCCATAGAGGGCTATGGTGAAAAAGGAAATATCCTCAGATGAAATCTGGAAAGAAGCTTTCTGAGAAACTGCTTAGTGTTCTGTTAATTCATCTCACAGAGTTACATCTGTATTTCGTGGATCTCTTTGCTAGCATTTTTTCTGTGGAATCTGAGAACAGATATTTCGGATCCCTTTGAAGTCTAAAGGGCAAAAGGAAATATCCTCCGATAACAAAGAGAAAGAAGCTTTCTGAGAAACTTGTCTGTGTTCTGTGAAATCATCTCACAGAGTTACAGCTTTCCCCTCAAGAAGCGTTTCCCTATGACAGTTCTTGTGGAATTGGCAAAGTGATATTTGGAAGCACATAGAGGGCTATGGTGAAAAAGGAAATATCCTCAGATGAAATCTGGAAAAAAGCTTTCTGAGAAACTGCTTAGTGTTCTGTTAATTCATCTCACAGAGTTACATCTGTATTTCGTGGATTTCTTTGCTAGCCTTATTTCTGTGGAATCTGAGAAGAGATATTTCGGATCCCTTTGAAAACTATAGGGCCAAAGGAAATATCCTCCGATAACAAAGACAAAGAAGCTTTCTGAGAAACTTCTTTGTGTTCTGTGAAATCATCTCACAGAGTTACAGCTTTCCCCTCAAGAAGCCTTTGAGTATGACAGTTCTTGTGGAATTGGCAAAGTGATATTTGGAAGTCCATAGAGGACTAAGGTGAAAAAGGAAATATCCTCAGATGAAATCTGGAAAGAAGCTTTCTGAGAAACTGCTTAGTGTTCTGTTAATTCATCTCAGAGAGTTACATCTGTATTTCGTGGATCTCTTTGCTAGCCTTATTTCTGTGGAATCAGAGAAGAGATATTTCGGATCCCTTTGAAGACTATAGGGCCAAAGGAAATATCCTCCGATAACAAAGAGAAAGAAGCTTTCTGAGAAACTTCATTGTGTTCTGTGAAATCATCTCACAGAATTACAGCTTTCCCCTCAAGAAGCCTTTGACTAAGACAGTTCTTGTGGAATTGGCAAAGTGATATTTGGAAGCCCATAGAGGACTAAGGTGAAAAAGGAAATATCCTCAGATGAAATCTGGAAAGAAGCTTTCTGAGAAACTGCTTAGTGTTCTGTTAATTCATCTGACAGAGTTACATCTGTATTTCCTGGATCTCTTTGCTAGCCTTATTTCTGTGGAATCAGAGAACAGATATTTCGGATCCCTTTGAAGACTATAGGGCCAAAGGAAATATCCTTCGATAACAAAGAGAAAGAAGCTTTCTGAGAAACTTCTTTGTGTTCTTTGAAATCATCTCACAGAGTTACAGCTTTCACCTCAAGAAGCCATTCGCTAAGACCGTTCTTGTGGAATTGGGAAAGTGATATTTGGAAGCCCATAGAGGGCTATGGTGAAAAAGGAAATATCCTCAGATGAAATCTGGAAACTAGCTTTCTGAGAAACTGCTCTGTGATGTGTGACTTCCACTCACAGAGTTACATCTGTATTTCGTGGATCTCTTTGCTAGTCTTATTTCTGTGGAATCTGAGAACAGATATTTCGGATCCCTTTGAAGACTATAGGGCCAAAGGAAATATCCTCCGATAACAAAGAGAAAGAAGCTTTCTGAGAAACTTCTTGGTGTTCTTTGAAATCATCTCACAGAGTTACAGCTTTCCCCTCAAGAAGCCTTTCGCTAAGACAGTTCTCGTGGAATTGGCAAAGTGATATTTGGAAGCCCTTAGAGAGCAATGGTGAAAAAGGAAATATCCTCAGATGAAATCTGGAAAGAAGCTTTCTGAGAAAATGCTCTGTGATGTGTGACTTCCACTCACAGAAGTACATCTGTATTTCGAGGATCTCTTTGCTAGCCTTATTTCCGTGGAATCTGAGAACATATATTTCGGGTCCCTTTGAAGACTATAGGGCCAAAGGAAATATCCTCCGAGAACAAAGAGAAAGAAGCTTTCTGAGAAACTTCTTTGTGTTCTGTGAAATCATCTCTCAGAGTTACAGCTTTCCCCTCAAGAAGCCTTTCGCTAAGACCGTTCTTGTGGAATTGGCAAAGTGATATTTGGAAGCCCATAGAGGGGTATGGTGAAAAAGGAAATATCCTCAGATGAAATCTGCAAAGAAGCTTTCTGAGAAACTGTTAGTGTTCTGTTATTTCATCTCACAGAGTTACATCTGTATTTCATGGGTCTCTTTGCTAGCCTTATTTCTGTGGAATCTGAGAACAGATATTTCGGATCCCTTTGAAGGCTATAGGGCCAAAGGAATTATCCTCCGATAACAAAGAGAAAGAAGCTTTCTGAGAAACTTCTTTGTGTTCTGTGAAATCATCTTTCAGATTTACATCTTTCCTCTCAAGAAGCCTTTCGCTAAGACAGTTCTTGTGGAATTGGCAAAGTGATATTTGGAAGCCCATAGAGGGGTATGGTGAAAAAGGAAATATCCTCAGATGAAATCTGGAAAGAAGCTTTCTGAGAAACTGCTTAGTGTTCTGTTAATTTATCTCACGGAGTTTCATCTGTATTTCATGGATTTCTTTGCTAGCCTTATTACTGTGGAATCTGAGAACAGATATTTCGGATCCCTTTGAAGACTATAGAGCCAAAGGAAATATCCTCTGATAACAAAGAGAAAGAAGATTTCTGAGAAACTTCTTTGTATTCTGTGAAATCATCCCACAGAGTTACAGCTTTCCCCTCAAGAAGCCTTTCGCTAAGACAGTTCTTGTGGAATTGGGAAAGTGATATTTGGCAGCCCATAGAGGGCTATGGTGAAAAAGGAAATACCCTCAGATGAAATCTGGAAAGAAGCTTTCTGAGAAACTGCTCTGTTTTGTGTGACTTCCACTCACAGAGTTACATCTGTATTTCGTGGATCTCTTTGCTAGCCTTATTTCTGTGGAATCTGAGAACAGATATTTCGGATCCCTTTGAAGACTATAGGGCCAAAGGAAATATCCTGCGATAACAAAGAGAAGGAAGCTTTCTGAGAAACTTCTTTGTATTCTGTGAAATCATCCCACAGAGTTACAGCTTTCCTCTCAAGAAGCCTTTCGCTAAGACAGTTCTTGTGGAATTGGCAAAGTGATATTTGGATACCCATAGAGGGCTATGGTGAAAAAGGAAATATCCTCAGATGAAATCTGGAAAGAAGCTTTCTGAGAAACTGCTTAGTGTTCTGTTAATTCATCTCGCAGAGTTACATCTGTATTTCGTGGATCTCTTTGCTAGCCTTATTTCTGTGGAATCTGAGAACAGATATTTCGGATCCCTTTGAAGACTATAGGGCCAAAGGAAATATCCTCCGGTAACAAAGAGAAAGAAGCTTTCTAAGAAATTTCTTTGTGTTCTGTGAAATCATCTCACAGATTTACAGCTTTCCCCTCAAGAAGCCTTTCGCTAAGACAGTTCTTGTGGAATTGGCAAAGTGATATTCGGAAGCCCATAGAGGGCTATGGTGAAAAAGGAAATATCCTCAGATGAAATCTGGAAAGAAGCTTTATGAGAAACTGCTTAGTGTTCTGTTAATTCATCTCACAGAGTTACATCTGTATTTCGTGGATCTCTTTGCTAGCACTTTTTCTGTGGAATCTGAGAACAGATATTTCGGATCCCTTTGAAGACTAAAGGGCCAGAGGAAATATCCTCCGATAACAAGGAGAAAGAAGCTTTCTGAGAAACTTCTTTGTGTTCTGTGAAATAATCTAAGAGAGCTACAGCTTTCCCCTCAAGAAGCCTTTCGCTAAGACAGTTCTTGTGGAATTGGCAAAGTGATATTTGGAAGCCCATAGAGGGCGATGGTGAAAAAGGAAATATCCTCAGATGAAATCTGGAAAGAAGCTTTCTGAGAAACTACTTAGTGTTCTGTTAATTCATCTCACAGAGTTACATCTGTATTTCGTGGATTTCTTTGCTAGCCTTATTTCTGTGGAATCTGAGAACAGATATTTCGGATCCCTTTGAAGTATAGGGCCAAAGGAAATATCCTCCGATAACAAAGAGAAAGAAGCTTTCTGAGAAACTTCTTGGTGTTCTGAGAAATCATCTCACAGAGTTACAGCTTTCCCCTCAAGAAGCCTTTCGCTAAGACAGTTCCTGTGGAATTGGCAAAGTGATATTTTGAAGCCCGTAGAGGGCTGTGGTGAAAAAGGAAATATACTCAGATGAAATCTGGAAAGAAGCTTTCTGAGAAACTGCTTATTGTTCTGTTAATTCATCTCACAGAGTTACATCTGTATTTGGTGGATCTCTTTGCTAGCCTTATTTCTGTGGAATCTGAGAAGAGATATTTCGGATCCCTTTGAAGACTATAGGGCCAAAGGAAATATCCTCCGATAACAAAGAGAAAGAAGCTTTCTGAGAAACTTCTTTGTGTTCTGTGAAATCATCTCTCAGAGTTACAGCTTTCCCCTCAAGAAGCCTTTCGCTAAGAAAGTTCTTGTGGAATTGGCAAAGTGATATTTGGAATCCCATAGAGGGCTATGGTGAAAAAGCAAATATTCTCAGATGAAATCTGGAAAGAAGCTTTCTGAGAAACTGCTTAGGGTTCTGTTAATTCATCTCACAGAGTTACATCTGTATTTGGTGGATCTCTTTGCTAGCCTTATTTCTGTGGAATCTGAGAACCGATATTTCGGATCCCTTTGAAGACTATAGGGCCAAAAGAAATATCCTCCGATAACAAAGAGAAAGAAGCTTTCTGAGAAACTACTTTGTCCTTTGAAATCATCTCACAGAGTTACAGCTTTCACCTCAAGAAGCCTTTCGCTAAGACAGTTCTTGTGGAATTGGGAAAGTGATATTTGGAAGCCCATAGAGGGCTATGGTGAAAAAGGAAATATCCTCAGATGAAATCTGGAAAGAAGCTTTCTGAGAAACTGCTTAGTGTTCTGTTAATTCATCTCACAGTGTTACATCTGTATTTCGTGGATCTCTTTGCTAGCATTTTTCTGTGGAATCTGAGAACAGATATTTCGGATCCCTTTGAAGTCTAAAGGGCAAAAGGAAATATCCTCCGATAACAAAGAGAAAGAAGCTTTCTGAGAAACTTGTCTGTGTTCTGTGAAATCATCTCACAGAGTTACAGCTTTCCCCTCAAGAAGCGTTTCCCTATGACAGTTCTTGTGGAATTGGCAAAGTGATATTTGGAAGCACATAGAGGGCTATGGTGAAAAAGGAAATATCCTCAGATGAAATCTGGAAAAAAGCTTTCTGAGAAACTGCTTAGTGTTCTGTTAATTCATCTCACAGAGTTACATCTGTATTTCGTGGATTTCTTTGCTAGCCTTATTTCTGTGGAATCTGAGAAGAGATATTTCGGATCCCTTTGAAAACTATAGGGCCAAAGGAAATATCCTCCGATAACAAAGACAAAGAAGCTTTCTGAGAAACTTCTTTGTGTTCTGTGAAATCATCTCACAGAGTTACAGCTTTCCCCTCAAGAAGCCTTTGAGTATGACAGTTCTTGTGGAATTGGCAAAGTGATATTTGGAAGTCCATAGAGGACTAAGGTGAAAAAGGAAATATCCTCAGATGAAATCTGGAAAGAAGCTTTCTGAGAAACTGCTTAGTGTTCTGTTAATTCATCTCAGAGAGTTACATCTGTATTTCGTGGATCTCTTTGCTAGCCTTATTTCTGTGGAATCAGAGAAGAGATATTTCGGATCCCTTTGAAGACTATAGGGCCAAAGGAAATATCCTCCGATAACAAAGAGAAAGAAGCTTTCTGAGAAACTTCATTGTGTTCTGTGAAATCATCTCACAGAATTACAGCTTTCCCCTCAAGAAGCCTTTGACTAAGACAGTTCTTGTGGAATTGGCAAAGTGATATTTGGAAGCCCATAGAGGACTAAGGTGAAAAAGGAAATATCCTCAGATGAAATCTGGAAAGAAGCTTTCTGAGAAACTGCTTAGTGTTCTGTTAATTCATCTGACAGAGTTACATCTGTATTTCCTGGATCTCTTTGCTAGCCTTATTTCTGTGGAATCAGAGAACAGATATTTCGGATCCCTTTGAAGACTATAGGGCCAAAGGAAATATCCTTCGATAACAAAGAGAAAGAAGCTTTCTGAGAAACTTCTTTGTGTTCTTTGAAATCATCTCACAGAGTTACAGCTTTCACCTCAAGAAGCCATTCGCTAAGACCGTTCTTGTGGAATTGGGAAAGTGATATTTGGAAGCCCATAGAGGGCTATGGTGAAAAAGGAAATATCCTCAGATGAAATCTGGAAACTAGCTTTCTGAGAAACTGCTCTGTGATGTGTGACTTCCACTCACAGAGTTACATCTGTATTTCGTGGATCTCTTTGCTAGTCTTATTTCTGTGGAATCTGAGAACAGATATTTCGGATCCCTTTGAAGACTATAGGGCCAAAGGAAATATCCTCCGATAACAAAGAGAAAGAAGCTTTCTGAGAAACTTCTTGGTGTTCTTTGAAATCATCTCACAGAGTTACAGCTTTCCCCTCAAGAAGCCTTTCGCTAAGACAGTTCTCGTGGAATTGGCAAAGTGATATTTGGAAGCCCTTAGAGAGCAATGGTGAAAAAGGAAATATCCTCAGATGAAATCTGGAAAGAAGCTTTCTGAGAAAATGCTCTGTGATGTGTGACTTCCACTCACAGAAGTACATCTGTATTTCGAGGATCTCTTTGCTAGCCTTATTTCCGTGGAATCTGAGAACATATATTTCGGGTCCCTTTGAAGACTATAGGGCCAAAGGAAATATCCTCCGAGAACAAAGAGAAAGAAGCTTTCTGAGAAACTTCTTTGTGTTCTGTGAAATCATCTCTCAGAGTTACAGCTTTCCCCTCAAGAAGCCTTTCGCTAAGACCGTTCTTGTGGAATTGGCAAAGTGATATTTGGAAGCCCATAGAGGGGTATGGTGAAAAAGGAAATATCCTCAGATGAAATCTGGAAAGAAGCTTTCTGAGAAACTGTTAGTGTTCTGTTATTTCATCTCACAGAGTTACATCTGTATTTCATGGGTCTCTTTGCTAGCCTTATTTCTGTGGAATCTGAGAACAGATATTTCGGATCCCTTTGAAGGCTATAGGGCCAAAGGAATTATCCTCCGATAACAAAGAGAAAGAAGCTTTCTGAGAAACTTCTTTGTGTTCTGTGAAATCATCTTTCAGATTTACATCTTTCCTCTCAAGAAGCCTTTCGCTAAGACAGTTCTTGTGGAATTGGCAAAGTGATATTTGGAAGCCCTTAGAGGGGTATGGTGAAAAAGGAAATATCCTCAGATGAAATCTGGAAAGAAGCTTTCTGAGAAACTGCTTAGTGTTCTGTTAATTTATCTCACGGAGTTTCATCTGTATTTCATGGATTTCTTTGCTAGCCTTATTACTGTGGAATCTGAGAACAGATATTTCGGATCCCTTTGAAGACTATAGAGCCAAAGGAAATATCCTCTGATAACAAAGAGAAAGAAGATTTCTGAGAAACTTCTTTGTATTCTGTGAAATCATCCCACAGAGTTACAGCTTTCCCCTCAAGAAGCCTTTCGCTAAGACAGTTCTTGTGGAATTGGGAAAGTGATATTTGGCAGCCCATAGAGGGCTATGGTGAAAAAGGAAATACCCTCAGATGAAATCTGGAAAGAAGCTTTCTGAGAAACTGCTCTGTTTTGTGTGACTTCCACTCACAGAGTTACATCTGTATTTCGTGGATCTCTTTGCTAGCCTTATTTCTGTGGAATCTGAGAACAGATATTTCGGATCCCTTTGAAGACTATAGGGCCAAAGGAAATATCCTGCGATAACAAAGAGAAGGAAGCTTTCTGAGAAACTTCTTTGTATTCTGTGAAATCATCCCACAGAGTTACAGCTTTCCTCTCAAGAAGCCTTTCGCTAAGACAGTTCTTGTGGAATTGGCAAAGTGATATTTGGATACCCATAGAGGGCTATGGTGAAAAAGGAAATATCCTCAGATGAAATCTGGAAAGAAGCTTTCTGAGAAACTGCTTAGTGTTCTGTTAATTCATCTCGCAGAGTTACATCTGTATTTCGTGGATCTCTTTGCTAGCCTTATATCTGTGGAATCTGAGAACAGATATTTCGGATCCCTTTGAAGACTATAGGGCCAAAGGAAATATCCTCCGGTAACAAAGAGAAAGAAGCTTTCTAAGAAATTTCTTTGTGTTCTGTGAAATCATCTCACAGATTTACAGCTTTCCCCTCAAGAAGCCTTTCGCTAAGACAGTTCTTGTGGAATTGGCAAAGTGATATTCGGAAGCCCATAGAGGGCTATGGTGAAAAAGGAAATATCCTCAGATGAAATCTGGAAAGAAGCTTTATGAGAAACTGCTTAGTGTTCTGTTAATTCATCTCACAGAGTTACATCTGTATTTCGTGGATCTCTTTGCTAGCACTTTTTCTGTGGAATCTGAGAACAGATATTTCGGATCCCTTTGAAGACTAAAGGGCCAGAGGAAATATCCTCCGATAACAAAGAGAAAGAAGCTTTCTGAAAAACTTCTTTGTGTTCTGTGAAATCATCTCACAGAGTTACAGCTTTCCCCTCAAGAAGCGTTTCCCTATGACAGTTCTTCTGGAATTGGCAAAGTGATATTTGGAAGCCTATAAAGGGCTATGGTGAAAAAGGAAATATCCTCAGATGAAATCTGGAAAGAAGCTTTCTGAGAAACTGCTTAGTGTTCTGTTAATTCACCTCACAGAGTTACATCTGTATTTCGTGGATCTCTTTGCTAGCCGTATTTCTGTGGAATCTGAGAAGAGATATTTCGGATCCCTTTGAAGACTATAGAGCCAAAGGAAACATACTCCGTTAACAAAGAGAAAGAAGCTTTCTGAGAAACTTCTTTGTGTTCTGTGAAATAATCTAAGAGAGCTACAGCTTTCCCCTCAAGAAGCCTTTCGCTAAGACAGTTCTTGTGGAAATGGCAAAGTGATATTTGGAAGCCCATAGAGGGCTATGTTGAAAAAGGAAATATTCTCAGATGAAATCTGGAAAGAAGCTTTCTGAGAAACTGCTTAATGTTCTGTTAATTCATCTCACAGAGTTACATCTGAATTTCGTGGATCTCTTTGCTAGCCTTATTTCTGTGGAATCTGAGAACAGATATTTCGGATCCCTTTGAAGACTATAGGGCCAAAGGAAATATCCTACGATAACAAAGAGAAAGAAGCTTTCTGAGAAACTTCTTTGTGTTCTGTGAAATTATCTCTCAGAGTTACATCTTTCCCCTCAAGAAGCCTTTTGCTAAGACAGTTCTTGTGGAATTGGCAAAGTGATATTTCGAAGCCCATAGAGGGCTATGGTGAAAAAGGAAATATCCTCAGATGAAATCTGGAAAGAAGCTTTATGAGAAACTGTTAGTGTTCTGTTAATTCATCTCACAGACTTACATCTGTATTTCATGGGTCTCTTTGCTAGCCTTATTTCTGTGGAATCTGAGAACAGATATTTCGGATCCCTTTGAAGGCTACAGGGCCAAAGGAATTATCCTCCGATAACAAAGAGAAAGAAGCTTTCTGAGAAACTTCTTTGTGTTCTGTGAAATCATCTTTCAGATTTACATCTTTCCTCTCAAGAAGCCTTTCGCTAAGACAGTTCTTGTGGAATTGGCAAAGTGATATTTGGAAGCCCATAGAGGGGTATGGTGAAAAAGGAAATATCCTCAGATGAAATCTGGAAAGAAGCTTTCTGAGAAACTGCTTAGTGTTCTGTTAATTCATCTCACAGAGTTTCATCTGTATTTCATGGATTTCTTTGCTTGCCTTATTTCTGTGGAATCTGAGAACAGATATTTCGGATCCCTTTGAAGACTATAGAGCCGAAGGAAATATCCTCTGATAACAAAGAGAAAGAAGATTTCTGAGAAACTTCTTTGTATTCTGTGAAATCATCCCACAGAGTAACAGCTTTCCCCTCAAGAAGCCTTTCGCTAAGACAGTTCTTGTGGAATTGGGAAAGTGATATTTGGCAGCCCATAGAGGGCTATGGTGAAAAAGGAAATACCCTCAGATGAAATCTGGAAAGAAGCTCTCTGAGAAACTGCTCTGTTTTGTGTGACTTCCACTCACAGAGTTACATCTGTATTTGGTGGATCTCTTTGCTAGCCTTATTTCTGTGGAATCTGAGAACAGATATTTCGGATCCCTTTGAAGACTATAGGGCCAAAGGAAATATCCTCCGATAACAAAGAGAAAGAAGCTTTCTGAGAAACTTCTTTGTGTTCTGTGAAATCATCTCACAGAGTTACAGCTTTCCCCTCAAGAAGCCTTTGACTAAGACAGTTCTTGTGGAATTGGCAAAGTGATATTTGGAAGCCCATAGAGGATTCAGGTGAAAAAGGAAATATCCTCAGATGAAATCTGGAAAGAAGCTTTCTGAGAAACTGCTTAGTGTTCTCTTAATTCATCCCACAGAGTTACATCTGTATTTCGAGGATCTCTTTGCTAGCCTTATTTCTATGGAATCTGAGAACAGATATTTCGGATCCCTTTGAAGACTATAGGGCCAAAGGAAATATCCTCCGAGAACAAAGAGAAAGAAGCTTTCTGAGAAACTTCTTTGTGTTCTGTGAAATCATCTCTCAGAGTTACAGCTTTCCCCTCAAGAAGCCTTTCGCTAAGACAGTTCTTGTGGAATTGGCAAAGTAATATTTGGAATCCCATAGAGGGCTATGGTGAAAAAGCAAATATTCTCAGATGAAATCTGGAAAGAAGCTTTCTGAGAAACTGCTTAGGGTTCTCTTAATTCATCTCACAGAGTTACATCTGTATTTCGTGGATCTCTTTGCTAACCTTATTTCTGTGGAATCTGAGAACAGATATTTCGGATCCCTTTGAAGACTATAGGGCCAAAAGAAATATCCTCCGATAACAAAGAGAAAGAAGCTTTCTGAGAAACTACTTTGTGTCCTTTGAAATCATCTCACAGAGTTACAGCTTTCACCTCAAGAAGCCTTTCGCTAAGACAGTTCTTGTGGAATTGGGAAAGTGATATTTGGAAGCCCATAGAGGGCTATGGTGAAAAAGGAAATATCCTCAGATGAAATCTGGGAAACTAGCTTTCTGAGAAACTGCTCTGTGATGTGTGACATCCACTCACAGAGTTACATCTGTATTTCGTGGATCTCTTTGCTAGCCTTATTTCTGTGGAATCTGAGAACAGATATTTCGGATCCCTTTGAAGACTATAGGGCCAAAGGAAATATCCTCCGAGAACAAAGAGAAGGAAGCTTTCTGAGAAACTTCTTTGTGTTCTGTGAAATCATCTCACAGAGTTACAGCTTTCCCCATAAGAAGACTTTCGCTAAGACAGTTCTTCTGGAATTGGCAAAGTGATATTTGGAAGCCCATAGAGGGCGATGGTGAAAAAGGAAATATCCTCAGATGAAATCTGGAAAGAAGCTTTCTGAGAAACTGCTTAGTGTTCTGTTAATTCATCTCACAGAGTTATATCTGTATTTCGTGGATTTCTTTGCTAGCCTTATTTCTGTGGAATCTGAGAAGAGATATTTCGGATCCCTTTGAAGACTATAGGGCCAAAGGAAATATCCTCCGATAACAAAGAGAAAGAAGCTTTCTGAGAAACTGCTTGGTGTTCTGTGAAATCATCTCACAGAGTTACAGCTTTCCCCTCAAGAAGCCTTTCGCTAAGACAGTTCTTGTGGAATTTGCAAAGTGATATTTGGAAGCCCATAGAGGGCTATGGTGAAAAAGGAAATATCCTCAGATGAAATCTGGAAAGAAGCTTTCTGAGAAACTGCTTATTGTTCTCCTAATTCATCTCACAGAGTTACATCTGTATTTGGTGGATCTCTTTGCTAGCCTTATTTCTGTGGAATCTGATAACAGATATTTCAGATATCTTTGAAGAGTATAGGGCCAAAGGAAATATCCTCCGATAACAAAGAGAAAGAAGCTTTCTAAGAAATTTCTTTGTGTTCTGTGAAATCATCTCACAGATTTACAGCTTTCCCTTCAAGAAGCCTTTCGCTAAGACAGTTCTTGTGGAATTGGCAAAGTGATATTTGGAAGCCCATAGAGGGCTATGGTGAAAAAGGAAATATCCTCAGATGAAATCTGGAAAGAAGCTTTCTGAGAAACTGCTTAGTGTTCTGTTAATTCATCTCACAGAGTTACATCTGTATTTCGTGGATCTCTTTGCTAGCATTTTTTCTGTGGAATCTGAGAACAGATATTTCGGATCCCTTTGAAGTCTAAAGGGCAAAAGGAAATATCCTCCGATAACAAAGAGAAAGAAGCTTTCTGAGAAACTTGTCTGTGTTCTGTGAAATCATCTCACAGAGTTACAGCTTTCCCCTCAAGAAGCGTTTCCCTATGACAGTTCTTGTGGAATTGGCAAAGTGATATTTGGAAGCACATAGAGGGCTATGGTGAAAAAGGAAATATCCTCAGATGAAATCTGGAAAAAAGCTTTCTGAGAAACTGCTTAGTGTTCTGTTAATTCATCTCACAGAGTTACATCTGTATTTCGTGGATTTCTTTGCTAGCCTTATTTCTGTGGAATCTGAGAAGAGATATTTCGGATCCCTTTGAAAACTATAGGGCCAAAGGAAATATCCTCCGATAACAAAGACAAAGAAGCTTTCTGAGAAACTTCTTTGTGTTCTGTGAAATCATCTCACAGAGTTACAGCTTTCCCCTCAAGAAGCCTTTGAGTATGACAGTTCTTGTGGAATTGGCAAAGTGATATTTGGAAGTCCATAGAGGACTAAGGTGAAAAAGGAAATATCCTCAGATGAAATCTGGAAAGAAGCTTTCTGAGAAACTGCTTAGTGTTCTGTTAATTCATCTCAGAGAGTTACATCTGTATTTCGTGGATCTCTTTGCTAGCCTTATTTCTGTGGAATCAGAGAAGAGATATTTCGGATCCCTTTGAAGACTATAGGGCCAAAGGAAATATCCTCCGATAACAAAGAGAAAGAAGCTTTCTGAGAAACTTCATTGTGTTCTGTGAAATCATCTCACAGAATTACAGCTTTCCCCTCAAGAAGCCTTTGACTAAGACAGTTCTTGTGGAATTGGCAAAGTGATATTTGGAAGCCCATAGAGGACTAAGGTGAAAAAGGAAATATCCTCAGATGAAATCTGGAAAGAAGCTTTCTGAGAAACTGCTTAGTGTTCTGTTAATTCATCTGACAGAGTTACATCTGTATTTCCTGGATCTCTTTGCTAGCCTTATTTCTGTGGAATCAGAGAACAGATATTTCGGATCCCTTTGAAGACTATAGGGCCAAAGGAAATATCCTTCGATAACAAAGAGAAAGAAGCTTTCTGAGAAACTTCTTTGTGTTCTTTGAAATCATCTCACAGAGTTACAGCTTTCACCTCAAGAAGCCATTCGCTAAGACCGTTCTTGTGGAATTGGGAAAGTGATATTTGGAAGCCCATAGAGGGCTATGGTGAAAAAGGAAATATCCTCAGATGAAATCTGGAAACTAGCTTTCTGAGAAACTGCTCTGTGATGTGTGACTTCCACTCACAGAGTTACATCTGTATTTCGTGGATCTCTTTGCTAGTCTTATTTCTGTGGAATCTGAGAACAGATATTTCGGATCCCTTTGAAGACTATAGGGCCAAAGGAAATATCCTCCGATAACAAAGAGAAAGAAGCTTTCTGAGAAACTTCTTGGTGTTCTTTGAAATCATCTCACAGAGTTACAGCTTTCCCCTCAAGAAGCCTTTCGCTAAGACAGTTCTCGTGGAATTGGCAAAGTGATATTTGGAAGCCCTTAGAGAGCAATGGTGAAAAAGGAAATATCCTCAGATGAAATCTGGAAAGAAGCTTTCTGAGAAAATGCTCTGTGATGTGTGACTTCCACTCACAGAAGTACATCTGTATTTCGAGGATCTCTTTGCTAGCCTTATTTCCGTGGAATCTGAGAACATATATTTCGGGTCCCTTTGAAGACTATAGGGCCAAAGGAAATATCCTCCGAGAACAAAGAGAAAGAAGCTTTCTGAGAAACTTCTTTGTGTTCTGTGAAATCATGTCTCAGAGTTACAGCTTTCCCCTCAAGAAGCCTTTCGCTAAGACCGTTCTTGTGGAATTGGCAAAGTGATATTTGGAAGCCCATAGAGGGGTATGGTGAAAAAGGAAATATCCTCAGATGAAATCTGCAAAGAAGCTTTCTGAGAAACTGTTAGTGTTCTGTTATTTCATCTCACAGAGTTACATCTGTATTTCATGGGTCTCTTTGCTAGCCTTATTTCTGTGGAATCTGAGAACAGATATTTCGGATCCCTTTGAAGGCTATAGGGCCAAAGGAATTATCCTCCGATAACAAAGAGAAAGAAGCTTTCTGAGAAACTTCTTTGTGTTCTGTGAAATCATCTTTCAGATTTACATCTTTCCTCTCAAGAAGCCTTTCGCTAAGACAGTTCTTGTGGAATTGGCAAAGTGATATTTGGAAGCCCATAGAGGGGTATGGTGAAAAAGGAAATATCCTCAGATGAAATCTGGAAAGAAGCTTTCTGAGAAACTGCTTAGTGTTCTGTTAATTTATCTCACGGAGTTTCATCTGTATTTCATGGATTTCTTTGCTAGCCTTATTACTGTGGAATCTGAGAACAGATATTTCGGATCCCTTTGAAGACTATAGAGCCAAAGGAAATATCCTCTGATAACAAAGAGAAAGAAGATTTCTGAGAAACTTCTTTGTATTCTGTGAAATCATCCCACAGAGTTACAGCTTTCCCCTCAAGAAGCCTTTCGCTAAGACAGTTCTTGTGGAATTGGGAAAGTGATATTTGGCAGCCCATAGAGGGCTATGGTGAAAAAGGAAATACCCTCAGATGAAATCTGGAAAGAAGCTTTCTGAGAAACTGCTCTGTTTTGTGTGACTTCCACTCACAGAGTTACATCTGTATTTCGTGGATCTCTTTGCTAGCCTTATTTCTGTGGAATCTGAGAACAGATATTTCGGATCCCTTTGAAGACTATAGGGCCAAAGGAAATATCCTGCGATAACAAAGAGAAGGAAGCTTTCTGAGAAACTTCTTTGTATTCTGTGAAATCATCCCACAGAGTTACAGCTTTCCTCTCAAGAAGCCTTTCGCTAAGACAGTTCTTGTGGAATTGGCAAAGTGATATTTGGATACCCATAGAGGGCTATGGTGAAAAAGGAAATATCCTCAGATGAAATCTGGAAAGAAGCTTTCTGAGAAACTGCTTAGTGTTCTGTTAATTCATCTCGCAGAGTTACATCTGTATTTCGTGGATCTCTTTGCTAGCCTTATTTCTGTGGAATCTGAGAACAGATATTTCGGATCCCTTTGAAGACTATAGGGCCAAAGGAAATATCCTCCGGTAACAAAGAGAAAGAAGCTTTCTAAGAAATTTCTTTGTGTTCTGTGAAATCATCTCACAGATTTACAGCTTTCCCCTCAAGAAGCCTTTCGCTAAGACAGTTCTTGTGGAATTGGCAAAGTGATATTCGGAAGCCCATAGAGGGCTATGGTGAAAAAGGAAATATCCTCAGATGAAATCTGGAAAGAAGCTTTATGAGAAACTGCTTAGTGTTCTGTTAATTCATCTCACAGAGTTACATCTGTATTTCGTGGATCTCTTTGCTAGCACTTTTTCTGTGGAATCTGAGAACAGATATTTCGGATCCCTTTGAAGACTAAAGGGCCAGAGGAAATATCCTCCGATAACAAGGAGAAAGAAGCTTTCTGAGAAACTTCTTTGTGTTCTGTGAAATCATCTCACAGAGTTACAGCTTTCCCCTCAAGAAGCGTTTCCCTATGACAGTTCTTCTGGAATTGGCAAAGTGATATTTGGAAGCCTATAAAGGGCTATGGTGAAAAAGGAAATATCCTCAGATGAAATCTGGAAAGAAGCTTTCTGAGAAACTGCTTAGTGTTCTGTTAATTCACCTCACAGAGTTACATCTGTATTTCGTGGATCTCTTTGCTAGCCGTATTTCTGTGGAATCTGAGAAGAGATATTTCGGATCCCTTTGAAGACTATAGAGCCAAAGGAAACATACTCCGTTAACAAAGAGAAAGAAGCTTTCTGAGAAACTTCTTTGTGTTCTGTGAAATAATCTAAGAGAGCTACAGCTTTCCCCTCAAGAAGCCTTTCGCTAAGACAGTTCTTGTGGAATTGGCAAAGTGATATTTGGAAGCCCATAGAGGGCGATGGTGAAAAAGGAAATATCCTCAGATGAAATCTGGAAAGAAGCTTTCTGAGAAACTACTTAGTGTTCTGTTAATTCATCTCACAGAGTTACATCTGTATTTCGTGGATTTCTTTGCTAGCCTTATTTCTGTGGAATCTGAGAACAGATATTTCGGATCCCTTTGAAGTCTATAGGGCCAAAGGAAATATCCTCCGATAACAAAGAGAAAGAAGCTTTCTGAGAAACTTCTTGGTGTTCTGAGAAATCATCTCACAGAGTTACAGCTTTCCCCTCAAGAAGCCTTTCGCTAAGACAGTTCCTGTGGAATTGGCAAAGTGATATTTTGAAGCCCATAGAGGGCTGTGGTGAAAAAGGAAATATACTCAGATGAAATCTGGAAAGAAGCTTTCTGAGAAACTGCTTAGTGTTCTGTTAATTCATCTCACAGAGTTACATCTGTATTTGGTGGATCTCTTTGCTAGCCTTATTTCTGTGGAATCTGAGAAGAGATATTTCGGATCCCTTTGAAGACTATAGGGCCAAAGGAAATATCCTCCGATAACAAAGAGAAAGAAGCTTTCTGAGAAACTTCTTTGTGTTCTGTGAAATCATCTCTCAGAGTTACAGCTTTCCCCTCAAGAAGCCTTTCGCTAAGAAAGTTCTTGTGGAATTGGCAAAGTGATATTTGGAATCCCATAGAGGGCTATGGTGAAAAAGCAAATATTCTCAGATGAAATCTGGAAAGAAGCTTTCTGAGAAACTGCTTAGGGTTCTGTTAATTCATCTCACAGAGTTACATCTGTATTTGGTGGATCTCTTTGCTAGCCTTATTTCTGTGGAATCTGAGAACCGATATTTCGGATCCCTTTGAAGACTATAGGGCCAAAAGAAATATCCTCCGATAACAAAGAGAAAGAAGCTTTCTGAGAAACTACTTTGTCCTTTGAAATCATCTCACAGAGTTACAGCTTTCACCTCAAGAAGCCTTTCGCTAAGACAGTTCTTGTGGAATTGGGAAAGTGATATTTGGAAGCCCATAGAGGGCTATGGTGAAAAAGGAAATATCCTCAGATGAAATCTGGAAACTAGCTTTCTGAGAAACTGCTCTGTGATGTGTGACTTCCACTCACAGAGTTACATCTGTATTTCGTGGATCTCTTTGCTAGCCTTATTTCTGTGGAATCTGAGAACAGATATTTCGGATCCCGTTGAAGACTATAGGGCCAAAGGAAATATCCTCCGAGAACAAAGAGAAGGAAGCTTTCTGAGAAACTTCTTTGTGTTCTGTGAAATCATCTCACAGAGTTACAGCTTTCCCCTCAAGAAGACTTTCGCTAAGACAGTTCTTCTGGAATTGGCAAAGTGATATTTGGAAGCCCATAGAGGGCGATGGTGAAAAAGGAAATATCCTCAGATGAAATCTGGAAAGAAGCTTTCTGAGAAACTGCTTAATGTTCCGTTAATTCATCTCACAGAGTTACATCTGTATTTCGTGGATCTCTTTGCTAGTCTTATTTCTGTGGAATCTGAGAACAGATATTTCGGATCCCTTTGAAGACTATAGGGCCAAAGGAAATATCCTCCGATAACAAAGAGAAAGAAGCTTTCTGAGAAACTTCTCTGTGTTCTTTGAAATCATCTCACAGAGTTACAGATTTCACCTCAAGAAGCCTTTCGCTAAGACAGTTCTTGTGGAATTGGGAAAGTGATATTTGGAAGCCCATAGAGGGCTATGGTGAAAAAGGAAATATCCTTAGATGAAATCTGGAAACTAGCTTTCTGAGAAACTGCTCTGTGATGTGTGACTTCCACTCACAGAGTTACATCTGTATTTCCTGGATCTCTTTGCCAGCCTTATTTCTGTGGAATCTGAGAACAGATATTTCGGATCCCTTTGAAGACTATAGGGCCAAAGGAAATATCCTCTGATAACAAAGAGAAAGAAGCTTTCTGAGAAACTTCTATGTATTCTGTGAAATCATCTCACAGAGTTGCAGCTTTCCCCTCAAGAAGCCTTTGAGTAAGACAGTTCTTGTGGAATTGGCAAAGTGATATTTGGAAGCCCATACAGGACTAAGGTGAAAAAGGAAATATCCTCATATGAAATCTGGAAAGAAGCTTTCTAAGAAACTGCTTAGTGTTCTGTTAATTCATCTCACAGAGTTACATCTGTATTTCGTGGATCTCTTTGCTAGCCTTATTTCTGTGTAATCAGAGAAGAGATATTTCGGATCCCTTTGAAGACTATAGGGCCAAAGGAAATATCCTCCGATAACAAAGAGAAAGAAGCTTTCTGAGAAACTTCTTTGTGTTCTGTGAAATCATCTCACAGAATTACAGCTTTCCCCTCAAGAAGCCTTTGACTAAGGCAGTTCTTGTGGAATTGGCAAAGTGATATTTGGAAGCCCTTAGAGGACTAAGGTGAAAAAGGAAATATCCTCAGATGAAATCTGGAAAGAAGCTTTCTGAGAAACTGCTTAGGGTTCTGTTAATTCATCTCACAGAGTTACATCTGTATTTCGTGGATCTCTTTGCTAGTCTTATTTCTGTGGAATCTGAGAACAGATATTTCGGATCCCTTTGAAGACAATAGGGCCAAAGGAAATATCCTCCGACAACAAAGAGAAAGAAGCTTTCTGAGAAACTTCTTTGTGTTCTTTGAAATCATCTCACAGAGTTACAGCTTTCCCCCCAAGAAGCCTTTCGCTAAGACAGTTCTTGTGGAATTGGCAAAGTGATATTTGGAAGCCCTTAGAGAGCAATGGTGAAAAAGGAAATATCCTCAGATGAAATCTGGAAAGAAGCTTTCTGAGAAAATGCTCTGTGATGTGTGACTTCCACTCACAGAGGTACATCTGTATTTCGAGGATCTCTTTGCTAGCCTTATTTCTGTGGAATCTGAGAACAGATATTTTGGATCCCATTGAAGACTATAGGGCCAAAGGAAATATCCTCCGAGAACAAAGAGAAAGAAGCTTTCTGAGAAACTTCTTTGTGTTCTGTGAAATCATCTCTCAGAGTTACAGCTTTCCCCTCAAGAAGCCTTTCGCTGAGACAGTTCTTGTGGAATTGACAAAGTGATATTTGGAATCCCATAGAGGGCTATGCTGAAAAAGCAAATATTCTCAGATGAAATCTGGAAAGAAGCTTTCTGAGAAACTGCTTAGGGTTCTGTTAATTCATCTCACAGAGTTGCATCTGTATTTCGTGGATCTCTTTGCTAGCCTTATTTCTGTGGAATCTGAGAAGAGATATTTCGGATCCCTTTGAAGACTATAGGGCCAAAGGAAATATCCTCCGATAACAAAGAGAAAGAAGCTTTCTGAGAAATTTCTTTGTGTTCTGTGAAATCATCTCACAGAGTTACAGCTTTCCCCTCAAGAAGCCTTGACTAAGACAGTTCTTGTGGAATTGGCAAAGTGATATTTGAGAGCCCATAGAGGACTAAGGTGAAAAAGGAAATATCCTCAGATGAAATCTGGAAAGAAGCTTTCTGAGAAACTGCTTAGTGTTCTGTTAATTCATCTCACAGAGTTACATCTGTATTTCGTGGATCTCTTTGCTAGCCTTATTTCTGTGGAATCAGAGAACAGATATTTCGGAACCCTTTGAAGACTATAGGGCCAAAGGAAATATCCTCCGATAACAAAGAGAAAGAAGCTTTCTGAGAAACTTCTTTGTGTTCTTTGAAATCATCTCACAGAGTTACAGCTTTCACCTCAAGAAGCCTTTCGCTAAGACAGTTCTTGTGGAATTGGGAAAGTGATATTTGGAAGCCCATAGAGGGCTATGGTGAAAAAGGAAATATCCTCACATGAAATCTGGAAACTAGCTTTCTGAGAAACAGCTCTGTGATGTGTGACTTCCACTCACAGAGTTACATCTGTATTTCGTGGATCTCTTTGCTAGTCTTATTTCTGTGGAATCTGAGAACAGATATTTCGGATCCCTTTGAAGACTATAGGGCCAAAGGAAATATCCTCCGATAACAAAGAGAAAGAAGCTCTCTGAGAAACTTCTTTGTGTTCTTTGAAATCATCTCACAGAGTTACAACTTTCCCCCAAAGAAGCCTTTCGCTAAGACAGTTCTTGTGGAATTGGCAAAGTGATATTTGGAAGCCCTTAGAGAGCAATGGTGAAAAAGGAAATATCCTCAGATGAAATCTGGAAAGAAGCTTTCTGAGAAAATGCTCTGTGATGTGTGACTTCCACTCACAGAGGTACATCTGTATTTCGAGGATCTCTTTGCTAGCCTTATTTCTGTGGAATCTGAGAACATATATTTCGGGTCCCTTTGAAGACTATAGGGCCAAAGGAAATATCCTCCGAGAACAAAGAGAAAGAAGCTTTCTGAGAAACTTCTTTGTGTTCTGTGAAATCATCTCTCAGAGTTACAGCTTTGCCCTCAAGAAGCCTTTCGCTAAGACAGTTCTTGTGGAATTGGCAAAGTGATATTTGGAATCCCATAGAGGGCTATGGTGAAAAAGCAAATGTTCTCAGATGAAATCTGGAAAGAAGCTTTCTGAGAAACTGCTTAGGGTTCTGTTAATTCATCTCACAGAGTTGCATCTGTATTTCGTGGATCTCTTTGCTAGCCTTATTTCTGTGGAATCTGAGAAGAGATATTTCGGATCCCTTTGAAGACTATAGGGCCAAAGGAAATATCCTCCGATAACAAAGAGAAAGAAGCTTTCTGAGAAACTTCTTTGTGTTCTTTGAAATCATCTCACAGAGTTACAGCTTTCACCTCAAGAAGCCTTTCGCTAAGACAGTTCTTGTGGAATTGGGAAAGTGATATTTGGAAGCCCATAGAGGTCTATGGTGAAAAAGGAAATATCCTCAGATGAAATCTGGAAACTAGCTTTCTGAGAAACTTCTCTGTGATGTGAGACTTCCACTCACAGAGTTACATCTGTATTTCGTGGATCTCTTTGCTAGCCTTAATTCTGTGTAATCTGAGAGCAGATATTTCGGATCCCATTGAAGACTATAGGGCCAAAGGAAATATCCTCCGATAACAAAGAGAAAGAAGCTTTCTGAGAACGTTCTTTGTGTTCTGTGAAATCATCTCACAGAGTTACAGTTTTCCCCTCAAGAAGCTTTCGCTAAGACAGTTCTTGTGGAATTGGCAAAGTGATATTTGGAGGCCCATAGAGGGCTATCCTGAAAAAGGAAATATCCTCAGATGAAATCTGGAAAGAAGCGTTCTGAGAGACTGCTTAGTGTTCTGTTAATTCATCTCACAGAGTTACATCTCTATTTCGTGGATCTCTTTGCTAGCCTTATTTCTGTGGAATCTGAGAAGAGATATTTCGGATCCCTTTGAAGTCGATAGGGGCAAAGGAAATATCCTCCGATAACAAAAAGAAAGAAGCTTTCTGAGAAACTTCTTTGTGTTCAGTGAAATCATCTCACAGAGTTACAGCTTTCCCCTCAAGAAGCCTTTCGCTCAGACAGTTCTTGTGGAATTGGCAAAGTGATATTTGGAAGCCCATAGAGGGCTATGGTGAAAAAGCAAATATCCTCAGATGAAATCTGGAAAGAAGCTTTCTGAGAAAATGCTTAGTGTTCTGTTCATTCATGTCACGGAGTTACATTTGTATTTCGTGGATCTCTTTACTAGCCTTATTTCTGTGGAATCTGAGAACAGATATTTCGGATCCCTTTGAAGTCTATAGGGCCAAAGGAAATATCCTCTTATAACAAAGAGAAAGAAGCTTTATGAGAAACTTCTTTGTGTTCTGGGAAATCATCTCACAGAGTTACAGCTTTCCCCTGAGGAAGCCTTTCGCTAAGACAGTTCTTATGGAATTGGCAAAGTGATATTTGGAAGCCCATACAGGGCTACGGTGAAAAAGAAAATATCCTCAGATGAAATCTGAAAAGAAGCTTTCTGAGAGACTGCTTCGTGTTCTGTTAATTCATCTCACAGAATTACATGTGTATTTTGTGGATCTCTTTGATAGCCTTATTTTTGTGGAATCTGAGAACAGATATTTCGGATCCCTTTGAAGACTATAGGGCCAAAGGAAATATCCTCCGATAAGAAAGAGAAAGAAGCTTTCTGAGAAACTTCTTTGTGATCAGTGAAATCATCTCACAGATTTGCAGCTTTCCCCTCAATAAGACTTTCGCTAAGACAGTTCTTGTGGAATTGCAAAGTGATATTTTGAAGCCCATAGAGGGCTACGGTGAAAAAGGAAATATCCTCAGATGAAATCTGGAAAGAAGCTTTCTGAGAAACTGCTTAGTGTTCTGTTAATTCATCTCACAGAATTACATCTGTATTTCGTGGATCACTTTGCTAGCCTTATTTCTGGGGAATCTGAGAACAGATATTTCAGATCCCTTTGAAGACTATAGGGCCAAAGGAAATATCCTCCGATAACAAGGAGAAAGAAATTTTCTGAGAAACTTCTTTGTGTTCTGTGAAATCATCTCACAGGGTTACAGCTTTCCCCTCAAGAAACCTTTCGCTAAGACAGTTCTTGTGGAATTGGCAAAGTGATATTTGGAAGCCCTTAGAGGGCTATGGTGAAAAAGAAAATATCTTCAGATGAAATCGGGAAAGAAGCTTTCTGAGAAAATGTTCTGTTATGTGTGACTTCCACTCACAGAGTTACATCTGTATTTCGTGGATCTCTTTGCTAGCCTTATTTCTGTGGAATCTGAGAACAGATATTTCGTATCCCTTTGAAGACTATAGGGCCAAAGGAAATATCCTCCGATAACAAAGAGAAGAAGCTTTCTGAGAAACTTCTTTGTGTTCTGTGAAATCATCTCACAGAGTTACAGCTTTCCCCTGAGGAAGCGTCTCGCTAAGACAGTTCTTGTGGAATTGGCAAAGTGATATTTGGAAGCCCATAGAGGGCTATGGTGAAAAAGGAAATACCCTCAGATGAAATCTGGAAAGAAGCTTTCTGAGAAACTGCTAAGTGTTCTGTTAATTCATCTCACAGAGTTACATCTGTATTTCGTGGATCTATTTGCTAGCCTTATTTCTGTGGAATCTGAGAACAGATATTTCGGATCACTTTGACGACTATAGGGCCAAAGGTAATATCTTCCGATAACAAAGAGAAAGAAGCTTTCTGAGAAACTTCTTTGTCTTCTGTGAAATCGTCTCACAGAGTTTCAGCTTTTCCCTCAATAAGCCTTTCGCTAAGACAGTTCTTGTGGTATTGGCAAAGTGATATTTGGAAGCCCTTAGAGGGCTATGGTGAAAAAAGGAAATATCCGCAGATGAAATCTGGAAAGAAGCTTTCTGAGAAACTGCTCTGTGATGTGTGACTTCCATTCACAGAGTTACAGCTGTATTTCGTGGATCTCTTTGCTAGCCTTATTTCTGTGGAATCTGAGTACAGATATTTCGGATCCCTTTGAAAACTATAGGTCCATAGGAAATATCCTCCGATAACAAAGAGAAAGAAGCTTTCTGAGAAAGTTCTTTGTGTTCTGTGAAATCATCTCACAGAGTTACAGCTTTCTCCTCAAGAAGACTTTAGCTAAGAGAGTTGTTGTGGAATTGGCAAAGTGATATTTGGAAGCCCATAGAGGGCTGTGGTGAAAAAGGAAATATCCTCAGATGAAATCTGGAAAGAAGCTTTCTGAGAAAATGCTCTGTGATGTGTGACTTCCACTCACAGAGGTACATCTGTATTTCGACGATCTCTTTGCTAGCCTTATTTCTGTGGAATCTGAGAACAGATATTTTGGATCCCATTGAAGACTATAGGGCCAAAGGAAATATCCTCCGAGAACAAAGAGAAAGAAGCTTTCTGAGAAACTTCTTTGTGTTCTGTGAAATCATCTCTCAGAGTTACAGCTTTCCCCTCAAGAAGCCTTTCGCTAAGACAGTTCTTGTGGAATTGACAAAGTGATATTTGGAATCCCATAGAGGGCTATGCTGAAAAAGCAAATATTCTCAGATGAAATCTGGAAAGAAGCTTTCTGAGAAACTGCTTAGGGTTCTGTTAATTCATCTCACAGAGTTGCATCTGTATTTCGTGGATCTCTTTGCTAGCCTTATTTCTGTGGAATCTGAGAAGAGATATTTCGGATCCCTTTGAAGACTATAGGGCCAAAGGAAATATCCTCCGATAACAAAGAGAAAGAAGCTTTCTGAGAAATTTCTTTGTGTTCTGTGAAATCATCTCACAGAGTTACAGCTTTCCCCTCAAGAAGCCTTGACTAAGACAGTTCTTGTGGAATTGGCAAAGTGATATTTGAGAGCCCATAGAGGACTAAGGTGAAAAAGGAAATATCCTCAGATGAAATCTGGAAAGAAGCTTTCTGAGAAACTGCTTAGTGTTCTGTTAATTCATCTCACAGAGTTACATCTGTATTTCTTGGATCTCTTTGCTAGCCTTATTTCTGTGGAATCAGAGAACAGATATTTCGGAACCCTTTGAAGACTATAGGGCCAAAGGAAATATCCTCCGATAACAAAGAGAAAGAAGCTTTCTGAGAAACTTCTTTGTGTTGTTTGAAATCATCTCACAGAGTTACAGCTTTCACCTCAAGAAGCCTTTCGCTAAGACAGTTCTTGTGGAATTGGGAAAGTGATATTTGGAAGCCCATAGAGGGCTATGGTGAAAAAGGAAATATCCTCACATGAAATCTGGAAACTAGCTTTCTGAGAAACTGCTCTGTGATGTGTGACTTACACTCACAGAGTTACATCTGTATTTCGTGGATCTCTTTGCTAGTCTTATTTCTGTGGAATCTGAGAACAGATATTTCGGATCCCTTTGAAGACTATAGGGCCAAAGGAAATATCCTCCGATAACAAAGAGAAAGAAGCTTTCTGAGAAACTTCTTTGTGTTCTTTGAAATCATCTCACAGAGTTACAACTTTCCCCCAAAGAAGCCTTTCGCTAAGACAGTTCTTGTGGAATTGGCAAAGTGATATTTGGAAGCCCTTAGAGAGCAATGGTGAAAAAGGAAATATCCTCAGATGAAATCTGGAAAGAAGCTTTCTGAGAAAATGCTCTGTGATGTGTGACTTCCACTTACAGAGGTACATCTGTATTTCGAGGATCTCTTTGCTAGCCTTATTTCTGTGGAATCTGAGAACATATATTTCGGGTCCCTTTGAAGACTATAGGGCCAAAGGAAATATCCTCCGAGAACAAATAGAAAGAAGCTTTCTGAGAAACTTCTTTGTGTTCTGTGAAATCATCTCTCAGAGTTCCAGCTTCGCCCTGAAGAAGCCTTTCGCTAAGACAGTTCTTGTGGAATTGGCAAAGTGATATTTTGAAGCCCATAGAGGGCTATGGTGAAAAAGCAAATGTTCTCAGATGAAATCTGGAAAGAAGCTTTCTGAGAAACTGCTTAGGGTTCTGTTAATTCATCTCACAGAGTTGCATCTGTATTTCGTGGATCTCTTTGCTAGCCTTATTTCTGTGGAATCTGAGAAGAGATATTTCGGATCCCTTTGAAGACTATAGGGCCAAAGGAAATATCCTCCGATAACAAAGAGAAAGAAGCTTTCTGAGAAACTTCTTTGTGTTCTTTGAAATCATCTCACAGAGTTACAGCTTTCACCTCAAGAAGCCTTTCGCTAAGACAGTTCTTGTGGAATTGGGAAAGTGATATTTGGAAGCCCATAGAGGTCTATGGTGAAAAAGGAAATATCCTCAGATGAAATCTGGAAACTAGCTTTCTGAGAAACTTCTCTGTGATGTGAGACTTCCACTCACAGAGTTACATCTGTATTTCGTGGATCTCTTTGCTAGCCTTAATTCTGTGTAATCTGAGAGCAGATATTTCGGATCCCATTGAAGACTATAGGGCCAAAGGAAATATCCTCCGATAACAAAGAGAAAGAAGCTTTCTGAGAACGTTCTTTGTGTTCTGTGAAATCATCTCACAGAGTTACAGTTTTCCCCTCAAGAAGCTTTCGCTAAGACAGTTCTTGTGGAATTGGCAAAGTGATATTTGGAAGCCCATAGAGGGCTATCCTGAAAAAGGAAATATCCTCAGATGAAATCTGGAAAGAAGCGTTCTGAGAGACTGCTTAGTGTTCTGTTAATTCATCTCACAGAGTTACATCTCTATTTCGTGGATCTCTTTGCTAGCCTTATTTCTGTGGAATCTGAGAAGAGATATTTCGGATCCCTTTGAAGTCGATAGGGGCAAAGGAAATATCCTCCGATAACAAAGAGAAAGAAGCTTTCTGAGAAACTTCTTTGTGTTCAGTGAAATCATCTCACAGAGTTACAGCTTTCCCCTCAAGAAGCCTTTCGCTCAGACAGTTCTTGTGGAATTGGCAAAGTGATATTTGGAAGCCCATAGAGGGCTATGGTGAAAAAGCAAATATCCTCAGATGAAATCTGGAAAGAAGCTTTGTGAGAAAATGCTTAGTGTTCTGTTCATTCATGTCACGGAGTTACATTTGTATTTCGTGGATCTCTTTACTAGCCTTATTTCTGTGGAATCTGAGAATAGATATTTCGGATCCCTTTGAAGTCTATAGGGCCAAAGGAAATATCCTCTTATAACAAAGAGAAAGAAGCTTTATGAGAAACTTCTTTGTGTTCTGGGAAATCATCTCACAGAGTTACAGCTTTCCCCTGAGGAAGCCTTTCGCTAAGACAGTTCTTATGGAATTGGCAAAGTGATATTTGGAAGCCCATACAGGGCTACGGTGAAAAAGAAAATATCCTCAGATGAAATCTGAAAAGAAGCTTTCTCAGAGACTGCTTCGTGTTCTGTTAATTCATCTCACAGAATTACATGTGTATTTTGTGGATCTCTTTGATAGCCTTATTTTTGTGGAATCTGAGAACAGATATTTCGGATCCCTTTGAAGACTATAGGGCCAAAGGAAATATCCTCCGATAAGAAAGAGAAAGAAGCATTCTGAGAAACTTCTTTGTGATCAGTGAAATCATCTCACAGATTTGCAGCTTTCCCCTCAATAAGACTTTCGCTAAGACAGTTCTTGTGGAATTGCAAAGTGATATTTTGAAGCCCATAGAGGGCTACGGTGAAAAAGGAAATATCCTCAGATGAAATCTGGAAAGAAGCTTTCTGAGAAACTGCTTAGTGTTCTGTTAATTCATCTCACAGAATTACATCTGTATTTCGTGGATCACTTTGCTAGCCTTATTTCTGGGGAATCTGAGAACAGATATTTCAGATCCCTTTGAAGACTATAGGGCCAAAGGAAATATCCTCCGATAACAAGGAGAAAGAAATTTTCTGAGAAACTTCTTTGTGTTCTGTGAAATCATCTCACAGGGTTACAGCTTTCCCCTCAAGAAACCTTTCGCTAAGACAGTTCTTGTGGAATTGGCAAAGTGATATTTGGAAGCCCTTAGAGGGCTATGGTGAAAAAGAAAATATCTTCAGATGAAATCGGGAAAGAAGCTTTCTGAGAAAATGTTCTGTTATGTGTGACTTCCACTCACAGAGTTACATCTGTATTTCGTGGATCTCTTTGCTAGCCTTATTTCTGTGGAATCTGAGAACAGATATTTCGTATCCCTTTGAAGACTATAGGGCCAAAGGAAATATCCTCCGATAACAAAGAGAAGAAGCTTTCTGAGAAAGTTCTTTGTGTTCTGTGAAATCATCTCACAGAGTTACAGCTTTCCCCTGAGGAAGCGTTTCGCTAAGACAGTTCTTGTGGAATTGGCAAAGTGATATTTGGAAGCCCATAGAGGGCTATGGTGAAAAAGGAAATACCCTCAGATGAAATCTGGAAAGAAGCTTTCTGAGAAACTGCTAAGTGTTCTGTTAATTCATCTCACAGAGTTACATCTGTATTTCGTGGATCTATTTGCTAGCCTTATTTCTGTGGAATCTGAGAACAGATATTTCGGATCACTTTGACGACTATAGGGCCAAAGGTAATATCTTCCGATAACAAAGAGAAAGAAGCTTTCTGAGAAACTTCTTTGTCTTCTGTGAAATCGTCTCACAGAGTTTCAGCTTTTCCCTCAATAAGCCTTTCGCTAAGACAGTTCTTGTGGTATTGGCAAAGTGATATTTGGAAGCCCTTAGAGGGCTATGGTGAAAAAAGGAAATATCCTCAGATGAAATCTGGAAAGAAGCTTTCTGAGAAACTGCTCTGTGATGTGTGACTTCCATTCACAGAGTTACAGCTGTATTTCGTGGATCTCTTTGCTAGCCTTATTTCTGTGGAATCTGAGTACAGATATTTCGGATCCCTTTGAAAACTATAGGTCCATAGGAAATATCCTCCGATAACAAAGAGAAAGAAGCTTTCTGAGAAAGTTCTTTGTGTTCTGTGAAATCATCTCACAGAGTTACAGCTTTCTCCTCAAGAAGACTTTAGCTAAGAGAGTTGTTGTGGAATTGGCAAAGTGATATTTGGAAGCCCATAGAGGGCTATGGTGAAAAAGGAAATATCCTCAGATGAAATCTGGAAAGAAGATTTCTGAGAAACTGCTTAGTGTTCTGTTAATTCATCTCACAGAGTTACATCTGTATTTGGTGGATCTCTTTGCTAGCCTTATTTCTGTGGAATCTGAGAAGAGATATTTCGGATCCCTTTGAAGACTATAGGGCCAAAGGAAATATCCTCCGATAACAAAGAGAAAGAAGCTTTCTGAGAAAGTTCTTTGTGTTCTGTGAAATCATCCCACAGAGCTACATCTTTCCCCGCAAGAAGCCTTTCGCTAAGACAGTTCTTGTGGAATTGGCAAAGTAATATTGGGAAGCCCATAGAGGGCTATCGTGAAAAAGGAAATATCCTCAGATGAAATCTGGAAAGAAGTTTTCTGAGAAACTGCTCTGTGATGTGTGACTTCCACTCACAGTGTTACATCTGTATTTCGTGGATCTCTTTGCTAACCTTATTTCTGTGGAATCTGAAAAGAGATATTTCTGATCCTTTGAAGACTATAGGGCCAGAGGAAATATCCTCCGATAACAAAGAGCAAGAAACTTACTGAGAAACTTCTTTGTGTTCTGTGAAATCATCTCACAGAGTTACAGCTTTTCCCTCAAGAAGCCTTTCGCTAAGACAGTTCTTGTGGAATTGGCAAAGTGATATTTGGAAGCCCTTAGAGGGCGATGGTGAAAAAGGAAATATCCTCAGATGAAATCTGCAAAGAAGCTTTCTGAGAAACTGCTTAGTGTTCTGTTAATTCATCTCACAGAGTTACATCTGTATTTCGTGGATCTCTTTGCTAGCCTTATTTCTGTGGAATCTGAGAACAGAAATTTCGGATCCCTTTGAAGACTATAGGGCCAAAGGAAACATCCTCCGATAACAAAGAGAAAGAAGCTTTCTGAGAAACTTGTTTGTGTTCTGTGAAATCATCACACAGAGTTTCAGCTTTCCTCTCAAGAAGCCTTTCGTAAGACAGTTCTTGTGCAATTGGCAAAGTGATATTTGATGCCCATAGAGGGCAATGGTGAAAAAGGAAATATCCTCATATGAAATCTGGAAAGAAGCTTTCTGAGAAACTGCTCTGTGATGTGTGACTTCCACTCACAGAGTTACATCTGTATTTCGTGGATCTCTTTGCTAGCCTTATTTCTGGGGAATCTGAGAACAGATATTTCGGATCCCTTTGAAGACTATAGGGTCAAAGGAAATATCCTCCGAGAACAAAGAGAAAGAAGCTTTCTGAGAAACTACTTTATGTTCTGTGAAATCATCTCACAGAGTTACAGCTTTCCCCTCCAGAAGCCTTTCGCTAAGACAGTTCTTGTGGAATTGGCAAAGTGAAATTTGGAAGCCGTTAGGGGGCGATGGTGAAAAAGGAAATATCCTCAGATGAAATCTGGAAAGAAGCTTTCTGAGAAACTGCTTAGTGTTCTGTTAATTCATCTCACAGAGTTACATCTGTATTTCGTGGATCCCGTTGCTAGCCTTATTTCTGTGGAATCTGAGAACAGATATTTCGGATCCCTTTGAAGACTATAGGGCCAAAGGAAATATCCACCGAAAACAAAGAGAAAGAAGCTTTCTGAGAAATTTCTTTGTGTTCTTTGAAATCATCTCTCAGAGTTACAGCTTTCCCATCAAGAAGCCTTTCGCTAAGACAGTTCCTGTGGAATTGGCAAAGTGATATTTGGAAGCCCATAGAGGGCTATGGTGAAAAAGGAAATATCCTCAGATGAAATCTGAAAAGAAGCTTTCAGAGAAACGGCTCTGTGATGTGACTTACACTCACAGAGTTACATTTGTATTTCGTGGATCTCTTTGCTAGCCTTATTTCTGAGGCATCTGAGACCAGATATTTCAGATCCCTTTGAAGACTATAGGGCCAAAGGAAATATCCTCCGATAACAAAGAGAAAGAAGCTTTCTGAGAAACTTCTTCGTGTTCTGTGAAATCATCTCACAGAGTTACGGCTTTCCCCTGAAGAAGCCTTTCGCTAAGACAGTTCTTGTGGAATTGGCAAAGTGATATTTGGAAGCCCATAGAGGGCTATGTTAAAAAGGAAATATCCTAAGATGAAATCTGAAAAGATGCTTTCAGAGAAACTTCTCTGTGATGTGTGACTTCCACTCACAGAGTTACATCTGTATTTCGTGGATGTCTTTGCAATCCTTATTTCTGTGGAATCTGAGAACAGATATTTCGGATCCCTTTGAAGACTATAGTGTCAAAGGAAATATCCTCCGAGAACAAAGAGAAAGAAGCTTTCTGAGAAACTTCTTTGTCTTCTGTGAAATTATCTCACAGAGTTACAGCTTTCCCCTCTATAAGCCTTTCGCTAAGAGAGTTCTTGTGGAATTGGCAAAGTGATATTTGGAAGCCCTTAGAGGGCGATGGTGAAAAAGGAAATATCCTCAGATGAAATCTGGAAAGAAGCTTTCTGAGAAACTGCTTAGTGTTCTGTTAATTCATTTCACAGAGTTACATCTGTATTTCGTGGATCTCTTTGCTAGCCTTATTTCTGTGGGATCTGAGAACAGATATTTCGGATCCCTTTGAAGACTATAGGGCCAAAGGAAATATCCTCCGATAACAAAGAGAAGGAGCTTTCTGTGAAACTTCTTGTGTTCTGTGAAATCATCTCACAGAGTTACAGCTTTCCCCTCAAGAAGCCTCTCGCTAAGAGAGTTCTTGTGGAATTGGCAAAGTGATATTTGGAAGCCCTTAGAGGGCGATGGTGAAAAAGGAAGTACCCTCAGATGAAGTCTGGAAAGAAGCTTTCTGAGAAACTTCTTAGTGTTCTGTTAATTCATCTCACAGATTTACATCAGTATTTCGTGGATCTCTTTGCTAGCCTTATATCTGTGGAATCTGAGAACAGATATTTCGGATCCCTTTGAAGAATATAGGGCCAAAGGAAACATCCTCCGATAACAAAGAGAAAGTAGCGTCTGAGAAACTTCTTTGTGTTCTGTGAAATCATCTCACAGAGTTACAGCTTTCCTCTCAAGAAGCCTTTCGTAAGACAGTTCTTGTGGAATTGGCAAAGTGATATTTGGAAGCCCATAGAGGGCAATGGTGAAAAAGGAAATATCCTCAGATGAAATCTGGAAAGAAGGTTTCTGAGAAACTGCTCTGTGATGTGTGACTTCCACTCACAGAGTTACATCTGTATTTCGTGGATCTCTTTGCTAGCCTTATTTCTGTGGAATCTGAGAACAGATATTTCGGATCCCTTTGAAGACTATAGGGTCAAAGGAAATATGCTCCGAGAACAAAGAGAAAGAAGCTTTCTGAGAAACTACTTTGTTTTCTTTGAAATCATCTCACAGAGTTACAGCTTTCCCTCAAGAAGCCTGTCGCTAAGAGAGTTCTTGTGGAATTGGCAAAGTGATATTGGGAAGCCCTTAGAGGGCGATGGTGCAAAAGAAAATATCCTCAGATGAAATCTGGAAAGAAGATTTCTGAGAAACTGCTTAGTGTTCTGTTAATTCATCTCACAGAGTTACATCTGTATTTTGTGGATCTCTTTGCTAGCCTTATTTCTGTGGAACCTGAGAACAGATATTTCGGATCCCTTTGAAGAAAATAGGGCCAAAGGAAATATCCTCCGATAACAAAGATAAAGAAGCTTTCTGAGAAACTTCTTTATGTTCTGTGAAATCATCTCACAGAGTCACAGCATTCCCCTGAAGAAGCCTTTCGCTAAGACAGTTCTTGTGGAATTGGCAAAATGGTATTTGGAAGCCCATAGAGGGCTATGGTGAAAAAGGAAATATCCTAAGATGAAATCTGGAAAGAAGCTTTCTGAGAAACTGCTCTGTGATGTGTGACTTCTACTCACAGAGTTACATCTGTATTTCGTGGATCTCTTTGCTAGCCTTATTTCTGTGGAATCTGAGAACAGATATTTCGAATCCCTTTGAAGACTATAGGGTCAAAGGAAATATCCTCCGAGAACAAAGAGAAAGAAGCTTTCTGAGAAACTTCTTTGTGTTCTGTGAAATCATCTCACCGACTTACAGCTTTCCCCTCAAGAAGTCTTTCGCTAAGACAGTTCTTGTGGAATTGGCAAAGTGATATTTGGAAGCCCACAGAGGGCTTAGATGAAAAAGGAAATATCCTCAGATGAAATCTGGAAAGAAGCTTTCTGAGAAACTGCTCTGTGATGTGTGACTTCCACTCAGAGAGTTACATCTGTATTTCGTGGATCTCTTTGCTAGCCTTATTTCTGTGGGATCTGAGAACAGATATTTCGGATCCCTTTGAAGACTGTAGCGCCAAAGGAAATATCCTCCGATAACAAAGAGAAAGAAGCTTTCTGAGAAACTTCTTTGTGTTCTGTGAAATCATCTCACAGAGTTACAGCTTTCCCCTCAAGAAGCCTTTCGCTAAGAGAGTTCTTGTGGAATTGGCAAAGTGATATTTGTAAGCCCTTAGAGGGCGATGGTGAAAAAGGAAGAATCCTCAGACGAAATCTGGAAAGAAGCTTTCTGAGAAACTGCTTAGTGTTCTGTTAATTCATCTCACAGAGTTACATCTGTATTTCGTGGATCTCTTTGCTAGCCTTATTTCTGTGGAATCTGAGAACAGATATTTCGAATCCCTTTGAAGACTATAGGGCCAAAGGAAATATCCTCCGATAACAAAGAGAAAGAAGCTTTCTGAGAAACTTCTTTGTGTTCTGTGAAATCATCTCACAGAGTTTCCGTTTTCCCCTCAAGAAGCCTTTCTCTAGGAGAGTTCTTGTGGAATTGGCAAAGTGATATTTGGAAGCCCTGAGAGGGCGATGGGGAAAAAGGAAGTATCCTCAGATGAAATCTGGAAAGAAGCTTTCTGAGAAGCTGGTTAGTGTTCTGTTAATTCATCTCACAGAGTTACATCTGTATTTCGTGGATCTCTTTGCTAACCTTATTTCTGTGGAATCTCAGAACAGATATTTCGGATCCTTTTGAAGACTCTAGGGACACAGAAATATCCTCCGAGAAAAAAGAGAAAGAAGCTTTCTGAGAAACTTCTTTGTGTTCTGTGAAATCATCTCTCAGAGTTACAGCTTTCCCCTCAAGAAGCCTTTCGCTAAGACAGTTCTTGTGGAATTGGCAAAGTGATATTTGGAAGCCCTTAGAGGGCGATGGTGAAAAAGGAAATATCCTGAGAAGAAATCTGGAAAGAAGCTCTCTGAGAAACTGCTTAGTGTTCTGTTAATTCATCTCACAGAGTTACATCTGTATTTCCTGGATCTCTTTGCTAGTATTATTTCTGTGGAATCTGAGAACAGATATTTCGGATCCCTTTGAAGAAAATAGGGCCAAAGGAAATATCCTCCGATAACAAAGAGAACGAAGCTTTCTGAGAAACTTCTTTGTCTACTGTGAAATCATCTCAGAGTTACAGCTTTCCCCTCAAGAAGCCTTTCGCTAAGACAGTTCTTGTGGAATTGGCAAAATGATATTCGGAAGCCCTTAGAGGGCTATGGTGTAAAAGGAAATATCCTCAGATGAAATCTGGAAAGAAGCTTTCTGAGAAACTGCTCTGTGATGTGTGACTTCCACTCACAGAGTTACATCTGTATTTCGTGGATCTCTTTGCTAGCATTATTTCTGTGTAATCTGAGAACAGATATTTCGGATCTATTTGAAGAGTATAGGGTTAAAGGAAATATCCTCCGATCAAAAAGAGAAAGAAGCTTTCTCAGAAACTTCTTTGTGTTCTGTGAAATCATCTCACAGAGTTAGAGCTTTCCCCTCAAGAACCCTTTCGCTAAGACAGTTCTTGTGGAATTGGCAAAGTGATATTTGGAAGCCCACAGAGGGCTATGATGAAAAAGGAAATATCCTCAGATGAAATCTGGAAAGAAGCTTGCTGAGAATCTGCTTAGTGTTCTGTTAATTCATCTCACAGAGATACATCTGTATTTGGTGGATCTCTTTGCTAGCCTTGTTACTGTGGAATCTGAGAAGAGATATTTCGGATCCCTTTGAAGACTATAGGGCCAAAGGAAATATCCTCCGATAACAAAGATAAAGAAGCTTTCTGAGAAACTTCTTTGTGTTCTGTGAAATCATCTCACAGAGTTACAGCTTTCCCCTCCAGAAGCCTTTGAGTAAGACAGTTCTTGTGGAATTGGCAAAGTGATATTTGGAAGTCCATTGAGGAACAGGGTGAAAAAGGAAATATCCTCAGATGAAATTTGGAAAGAAGCTTTCTGAGAAACTGCTTAGTGTTCTGTTAATTCATCTCAGAGAGTTACATCTGTATTTCGTGGATCTCTTTGCTAGCCTTATTTCTGTGGAATCAGAGAAGAGATATTTCGGATCCCTTTGAAGACTATAGGGCCAAAGGAAATATCCTCCGATAACAAAGAGAAAGAAGCTTTCTGAGAAACTTCTTTGTGTTCTGTGAAATCATCTCACAGAATTACAGCTTTCCCCTCAAGAAGCCTTTGACTAAGACAGTTCTTGTGGAATTGGCAAAGTGATATTTGGAAGCCCATAGAGGACTAAGGTGAAAAAGGAAATATCCTCAGATGAAATCTGGAAAGAAGCTTTCTGAGAAACTGCTTAGTGTTCTGTTAATTCTTCTCACAGAGTTACATCTGTATTTCGTGGATGTCTTTGCTAGCCTTATTTCTGTGGAATCAGAGAACAGATATTTCGGATCCCTTTGAAGACTATAGGGCCAAAGGAAATATCCTCCGATAACAAAGAGAAAGAAGCTTTCTGAGAAACTTCTTTGTGTTCTTTGAAATCATCTCACAGAGTTACAGCTTTCACCTCAAGAAGCCATTCGCTAAGACCGTTCTTGTGGAATTGGGAAAGTGCTATTTGGAAGCCCATAGAGGGCTACGGTGAAAAAGGAAATATCCTCAGATGAAATCTGGAAACTAGCTTTCTGAGAAACTGCTCTGTGATGTGTGACTTCCACTCACAGAGTTACATCTGTATTTCGTGGATCTCTTTGCTAGTCTTATTTCTGTGGAATCTGAGAACAGATATTTCGGATCCCTTTGAAGACTATAGGGCCAAAGGAAATATCCTCCGATAACAAAGAGAAAGAAGCTTTCTGAGAAACTTCTTTGTGTTCTTTGAAATCATCTCACAGAGTTACAGCTTTCCCCTCAAGAAGCCTTTCGCTAAGACAGTTCTCGTGGAATTGGCAAAGTGATATTTGGAAGCCCTTAGAGAGCAATGGTGAAAAAGGAAATATCCTCAGATGAAATCTGGAAAGAAGCTTTCTGAGAAAATGCTCTGTGATGTGTGACTTCCACTCACAGAAGTACATCTGTATTTCGAGGATCTCTTTGCTAGCCTTATTTCTGTGGAATCTGAGAACATATATTTCGGGTCCCTTTGAAGGCTATAGGGCCAAAGGAATTATCCTCCGATAACAAAGAGAAAGAAGCTTTCTGAGAAACTTCTTTGTGTTCTGCGAAATCATCTTTCAGATTTACATCTTTCCTCTCAAGAAGCCTTTCGCTAAGACAGTTCTTGTGGAATTGGCAAAGTGATATTTGGAAGCCCTTAGAGGGGTATGGTGAAAAAGGAAATATCCTCAGATGAAATCTGGAAAGAAGCTTTCTGAGAAACTGCTTAGTGTTCTGTTAATTCATCTCACAGAGGTACATCTGTATTTCGAGGATCTCTTTGCTAGCCTTATTTCTGTGGAATCTGAGAACAGATATTTCGGATCCCTTTGAAGACTATAGAGCCAAAGGAAATATCATCTGATAACAAAGAGAAAGAAGATTTCTGAGAAACTTCTTTGTATTCTGTGAAATCATCCCACAGAGTTACAGCTTTCCCCTCAAGAAGCCTTTCGCTAAGACAGTTCTTGTGGAATTGGGAAAGTGATATTTGGCAGCCCATAGAGGGCTATGGTGAAAAAGGAAATACCCTCAGATGAAATCTGGAAAGAAGCTTTCTGAGAAACTGCTCTGTTTTGTGTGACTTCCACTCACAGAGTTACATCTGTATTTCGTGGATCTCTTTGCTAGCCTTATTTCTGTGGAATCTGAGAACAGATATTTCGGATCCCTTTGAAGACTAAAGGGCAAAAGGAAATATCCTCCGATAACAAAGAGAAAGAAGCTTTCTGAGAAACTTCTTCGTGTTCTGTGAAATCATCTCACAGAGTTACAGCTTTCCCCTCAAGAAGCGTTTCCCTATGACAGTTCTTGTGGAATTGGCAAAGTGATATTTGGAAGCCCATAGAGGGCTATGGTGAAAAAGGAAATATCCTCAGATGAAATCTGGAAAAAAGCTTTCTGAGAAACTGTTTAGTGTTCTGTTAATTCATCTCACAGAGTTACATCTGTATTTCGTGGATTTCTTTGCTAGCCTTATTTCTGTGGAATCTGAGAACAGATATTTCGGATCCCTTTGAAGACTATAGGGCCAAAGGAAATATCCTCTGATAACAAAGAGAAAGAAGCTTTCTGAGAAACTTCTTGGTGTTCTGAGAAATCATCTCACAGAGTTACAGCTTTCCCCTCAAGAAGCCTTTCGCTAAGACAGTTCTTGTGGAATTGGCAAAGTGATATTTGGAAGCCCATAGAGGGCTATGGTGAAAAAGGAAATATCCTCAGATGAAATCTGGAAAGAAGCTTTCTGAGAAACTGCTTAGTGTTCTGTTAATTCATCTCACAGAGATACATCTGTATTTGGTGGATCTCTTTGCTAGCCTTATTTCTGTGGAATCTGAGAAGAGATATTTCGGATCCCTTTGAAGACTATAGGGCCAAAGGAAATATCCTCCGATAACAAAGAGAAAGAAGCTTTCTGAGAAACTTCTTTGTGTTCTGTGAAATCATCTCACAGAGTTACAGCTTTCCCCTCAAGAAGCCTTTGAGTAAGACAGTTCTTGTGGAATTGGCAAAGTGATATTTGGAAGTCCATAGAAGACTAAGGTGAAAAAGGAAATATCCTCAGATGAAATCTGGAAAGAAGCTGTCTGAGAAACTGCTTAGTGTTCTGTTAATTCATCTCAGAGAGTTACATCTGTATTTCGTGGATCTCTTTGCTAGCCTTATTTCTGTGGAATCTGAGAACAGATATTTCGGATCCCTTTGAAGACTATAGGGCCAAAGGAAATATCCTCCGATAACAAAGAGAAAGAAGCTTTCTGAGAAACTTCTTGGTGTTCTGTGAAATCATCTCACAGAATTACAGCTTTCCCCTCAAGAAGCCTTTGACTAAGACAGTTCTTGTGGAATTGGCAAAGTGATATTTGGAAGCCCATAGAGGACTAAGGTGAAAAAGGAAATATCCTCAGATGAAATCTGGAAAGAAGCTTTCTGAGAAACTGCTTAGTGTTCTGCTAATTCATCTCACAGAGTTACATCTGTATTTCGTGGATCTCTTTGCTAGCCTTATTTCTGTGGAATCAGAGAACAGATATTTCGGATCCCTTTGAAGACTATAGGGCCAAAGGAAATATCCTCCGATAACAAAGAGAAAGAAGCTTTCTGAGAAACTTCTTTGTGTTCTTTGAAATCAACTCACAGAGTTACAGCTTTCACCTCAAGAAGCCTTTGGCTAAGACCGTTCTTGTGGAATTGGGAAAGTGATATTTGGAAGCCCATAGAGGGCTATGGTGAAAAAGGAAATATCCTCAGATGAAATCTGGAAACTAGCTTTCTGAGAAACTTCTCTGTGATGTGTGACTTCCACTCACAGAGTTACATCTGTATTTAGTGGATCTCTTTGCTAGTCTTATTTCTGTGGAATCTGAGAACAGATATTTCGGATCCCTTTGAAGACTATAGGGCCAAAGGAAATATCCTCCGATAACAAAGAGAAAGAAGCTTTCTGAGAAACTTCTTTGTGTTCTTTGAAATCATCTCACAGAGTTACACCTTTCCCCTCAAGAAGCCTTTCGCTAAGACAGTTCTCGTGGAATTGGCAAAGTGATATTTGGAAGCCCTTAGAGAGCAATGGTGAAAAAGGAAATATCCTCAGATGAGATCTGGAAAGAAGCTTTCTGAGAAAATGCTCTGTGATGTGTGACTTCCACTCACAGAAGTACATCTGTATTTCGAGGATCTCTTTGCTAGCCTTATTTCTGTGGAATCTGAGAACATATATTTCGGGTCCCTTTGAAGACTATAGGGCCAAAGCAAATATCCTCCGATAACAAAGAGAAAGAAGCTTTCTGAGAAACTTCTTTGTGTTCTGTGAAATCATCTCTCAGAGTTACAGCTTTCCCCTCAAGAAGCCTTTCGCTAAGACAGTTCTTGTGGAATTGGCAAAGTGATATTTGGAATCCCATAGAGGGCTATGCTGAAAAAGCAAATATTCTCAGATGAAATCTGGAAAGAAGCTTTCTGAGAAACTGCTTAGGGTTCTGTTAATTCATCTCACAGAGTTGCATCTGTATTTCGTGGATCTCTTTCCTAGCCTTATTTCTGTGGAATCTGAGAACAGATATTTCGGATCCCTTTGAAGATTATAGGGCCAAAGGAAATATCCTCCGATAACAAAGAGAAAGAAGCTTTCTGAGAAACTTCTCTGTGTTCTTTGAAATCATCTCACAGAGTTACAGCTTTCACCTCAAGAAGCCTTTCGCTAAGACAGTTCTTGTGGAATTGGGAAAGTGATATTTGGAAGCCCATAGAGGGCTATGGTGAAAAAGGAAATATCCTCAGATGAAATCTGGAAACTAGCTTACTGAGAAACTGCTCTGTGATGTGTGACTTCCACTCACAGAGTTACATCTGTATTTCGTGGATCTCTTTGCTAGCCTTATTTCTGTGGAATCTGAGAAGAGATATTTCGGATCCCTTTGAAGACTATAGGGCCAAAGGAAATATCCTCCGATAACAAAGAGAAAGAAGCTTTCTGAGAAACTTCTTTGTGTTCTGTGAAATCATCTCACAGAGTTACAGCTTTCCCCTCAAGAAGCCTTTGAGTAAGACAGTTCTTGTGGAATTGGCAAAGTGATATTTGGAAGTCCATAGAAGACTAAGGTGAAAAAGGAAATATCCTCAGATGAAATCTGGAAAGAAGCTGTCTGAGAAACTGCTTAGTGTTCTGTTAATTCATCTCAGAGAGTTACATCTGTATTTCGTGGATCTCTTTGCTAGCCTTATTTCTGTGGAATCAGAGAAGAGATATTTCGGATCCCTTTGAAGACTATAGGGCCAAAGGAAATATCCTCCGATAACAAAGAGAAAGAAGCTTTCTGAGAAACTTCTTGGTGTTCTGTGAAATCATCTCACAGAATTACAGCTTTCCCCTCAAGAAGCCTTTGACTAAGACAGTTCTTGTGGAATTGGCAAAGTGATATTTGGAAGCCCATAGAGGACTAAGGTGAAAAAGGAAATATTCTCAGATGAAATCTGGAAAGCAGCTTTCTGAGAAACTGCTTAGTGTTCTGCTAATTCATCTCACAGAGTTACATCTGTATTTCGTGGATCTCTTTGCTAGCCTTATTTCTGTGGAATCAGAGAACAGATATTTCGGATCCCTTTGAAGACTATAGGGCCAAAGGAAATATCCTCCGATAACAAAGAGAAAGAAGCTTTCTGAGAAACTTCTTTGTGTTCTTTGAAATCATCTCACAGAGTTACAGCTTTCACCTCAAGAAGCCTTTGGCTAAGACCGTTCTAGTGGAATTGGGAAAGTGATATTTGGAAGCCCATAGAGGGCTATGGTGAAAAAGGAAATATACTCAGATGAAATCTGGAAACTAGCTTTCTGAGAAACTTCTCTGTGATGTGTGACTTCCACTCACAGAGTTACATCTGTATTTAGTGGATCTCTTTGCTAGTCTTATTTCTGTGGAATCTGAGAACAGATATTTCGGATCCCTTTGAAGACTATAGGGCCAAAGGAAATATCCTCCGATAACAAAGAGAAAGAAGCTTTCTGAGAAACTTCTTTGTGTTCTTTGAAATCATCTCACACAGTTACACCTTTCCCCTCAAGAAGCCTTTCGCTAAGACAGTTCTCGTGGAATTGGCAAAGTGATATTTGGAAGCCCTTAGAGAGCAATGGTGAAAAAGGAAATATCCTCAGATGAGATCTGGAAAGAAGCTTTCTGAGAAAATGCTCTGTGATGTGTGACTTCCACTCACAGAAGTACATCTGTATTTCGAGTATCTCTTTGCTAGCCTTATTTCTGTGGAATCTGAGAACATATATTTCGGGTCCCTTTGAAGACTATAGGGCCAAAGCAAATATCCTCCAATAACAAAGAGAAAGAAGCTTTCTGAGAAACTTCTTTGTGTTCTGTGAAATCATCTCTCAGAGTTACAGCTTTCCCCTCAAGAAGCCTTTCGCTAAGACAGTTCTTGTGGAATTGGCAAAGTGATATTTGGAATCCCATAGAGGGCTATGCTGAAAAAGCAAATATTCTCAGATGAAATCTGGAAAGAAGCTTTCTGAGAAACTGCTTAGGGTTCTGTTAATTCATCTCACAGAGTTGCATCTGTATTTCGTGGATCTCTTTCCTAGCCTTATTTCTGTGGAATCTGAGAACAGATATTTCGGATCCCTTTGAAGATTATAGGGCCAAAGGAAATATCCTCCGATAACAAAGAGAAAGAAGCTTTCTGAGAAACTTCTCTGTGTTCTTTGAAATCATCTCACAGAGTTACAGCTTTCACCTCAAGAAGCCTTTCGCTAAGACAGTTCTTGTGGAATTGGGAAAGTGATATTTGGAAGCCCATAGAGGGCTATGGTGAAAAAGGAAATATCCTCAGATGAAATCTGGAAACTAGCTTACTGAGAAACTGCTCTGTGATGTGTGACTTCCACTCACAGAGTTACATCTGTATTTCGTGGATCTCTTTGCTAGCCTTATTTCTGTGGAATCTGAGAAGAGATATTTCGGATCCCTTTGAAGACTATAGGGCCAAAGGAAATATCCTCCGATAACAAAGAGAAAGAAGCTTTCTGAGAAACTTCTTTGTGTTCTGTGAAATCATCTCACAGAGTTTCAGCTTTCCCCTCAAGAAGCCTTTGAGTAAGACAGTTCTTGTGGAATTGGCAAAGTGATATTTGGAAGCCCATAGAGGACTAAGGTGAAAAAGGAAATATCCTCAGATGAAATCTGGAAAGAAGCTTTCTGAGAAACTGCTTAGTGTTCTGTTAATTCATCTCACAGAGTTACATCTGTATTTCATGGATCTCTTTGCTAGCCTTATTTCTGTGGAATCAGAGAAGAGATATTTCGGATCCCTTTGAAGACTATAGAGCCAAAGGAAATATCCTCCGATAACAAAGGGAAAGAAGCTTTCTGAGAAACTTCTTGGTGTTCTGTGAAATCATCTCACAGAATTACAGCTTTCCCCTCAAGAAGCCTTTGACTAAGGCAGTTCTTGTGGAATTGGCAAAGTGATATTTGGAAGCCCATAGAGGACTAAGGTGAAAAAGGAAATATCCTCAGATGAAATCTGGAAAGCAGCTTTCTGAGAAACTGCTTAGGGTTCTGTTAATACATCTCACAGAGTTACATCTGTATTTCATGGATCTCTTTGCTAGCCTTATTTCTGTGGAATCAGAGAAGAGATATTTCGGATCCCTTTGAAGACTATAGAGCCAAAGGAAATGTCCTCCGATAACAAAGGGAAAGAAGCTTTCTGAGAAACTTCTTTGTGTTCTGTGAAATCATCTCACAGAATTACAGCTTTCCCCTCAAGAAGCCTTTGACTAAGGCAGTTCTTGTGGAATTGGCAAAGTGATATTTGGAAGCCCATAGAGGACTAAGGTGAAAAAGGAAATATCCTCAGATGAAATCTGGAAACTAGCTTTCTGAGAAACTGCTCTGTGATGTGTGACTTCCACTCACAGAGTTACATCTGTATTTCGTGGATCTCTTTGCTAGTCTTATTTCTGTGGAATCTGAGAACAGATATTTCGGATCCCTTTGAAGACTATAGGGCCAAAGGAAATATCCTCCGATAACAAAGAGAAAGAAGCTTTCTGAGAAACTTCTTTGTGTTCTTTGAAATCATCTCACAGAGTTACAACTTTCCCCCAAAGAAGCCTTTCGCTAAGACAGTTCTTGTGGAATTGGCAAAGTGATATTTGGAAGCCCTTAGAGAGCAATGGTGAAAAAGGAAATATCCTCAGATGAAATCTGGAAAGAAGCTTTCTGAGAAAATGCTCTGTGATGTGTGACTTCCACTCACAGATGTACATCTGTATTTCGAGGATCTCTTTGCTAGCCTTATTTCTGTGGAATCTGAGAACATATATTTCGGGTCCCTTTGAAGACTATAGGGCCATAGGAAATATCCTCCGAGAACAAAGAGAAAGAAGCTTTCTGAGAAACTTCTTTGTGTTCTGTGAAATCTTCTCTCAGAGTTACAGCTTTCCCCTCAAGAAGCCTTTCGCTAAGACAGTTCTTGTGGAATTGGCAAAGTGATATTTGGAATCCCATAGAGGGCTACGGTGAAAAAGCAAATGTTCTCAGATGAAATCTGGAAAGAAGCATTCTGAGAAACTGCTTAGGGTTCTGTTAATTCATCTCACAGAGTTGCATCTGTATTTCGTGGATCTCTTTGCTAGCCTTATTTCTGTGGAATCTGAGAAGAGATATTTCGGATCCCTTTGAAGACTATAGGGCCAAAGGAAATATCCTCCGATAACAAAGAGAAAGAAGCTTTGTGAGAAACTTCTTTGTGTTCTTTGAAATCATCTCACAGAGTTACAGCTTTCACCTCAAGAAGCCTTTCGCTAAGACAGTTCTTGTGGAATTGGGAAAGTGATATTTGGAAGCCCATAGACGGCTATGGTGAAAAAGGAAATATCCTCAGATGAAATCTGGAAACTAGCTTTCTGAGAAACTTCTCTGTGATGTGAGACTTCCACTCACAGAGTTACATCTGTATTTCGTGGATCTCTTTGCTAGCCTTAATTCTGTGTAATCTGAGAGCAGATATTTCGGATCCCTTTGAAGACTATAGGGCCAAAGGAAATATCCTCCGATAACAAAGAGAAAGAAGCTTTCTGAGAACGTTCTTTGTGTTCTGTGAAATCATCTCACAGAGTTACAGTTTTCCCCTCAAGAAGCTTTCGCGAAGACAGTTCTTGTGGAATTGGCAAAGTGATATTTGGAAGCCCATAGAGGGCTATCCTGAAAAAGGAAATATCCTCAGATGAAATCTGGAAAGAAGCGTTCTGAGAGACTGCTTAGTGTTCTGTTAATTCATCTCACAGAGTTGCATCTCTATTTCGTGGATCTCTTTGCTAGCCTTATTTCTGTGGAATCTGAGAAGAGATATTTCGGATCCCTTTGAAGTCGATAGGGGCAAAGGAAATATCCTCCGATAACAAAGAGAAAGAAGCTTTCTGAGAAACTTCTTTGTGTTCAGTGAAATCATCTCACAGAGTTACAGCTTTCCCCTCAAGAAGCCTTTCGCTCAGACAGTTCTTGTGGAATTGGCAAAGTGATATTTGGAAGCCCATAGATGGCTATGGTGAAAAAGCAAATATCCTCAGATGAAATCTGGAAAGAAGCTTTCTGAGAAAATGCTTAGTGTTCTGTTCATTCATCTCACGGAGTTACATTTGTTTTTCGTGGATCTCTTTACTAGCCTTATTTCTGTGGAATCTGAGAACAGATATTTCGGATCCCTTTGAAGTCTATAGGGCCAAAGGAAATATCCTCTTATAACAAAGAGAAAGAAGCTTTATGAGAAACTTCTTTGTGTTCTGGGAAATCATCTCACAGAGTTACAGCTTTCCCCTGAGGAGGCCTTTTGCTAAGACAGTTCTTGTGGAATTGGCAAAGTGATATTTGGAAGCCCATACAGGGCTACGGTGAAAAAGAAAATATCCTCAGATGAAATCTGAAAAGAAGCTTTCTGAGAGACTGCTTCGTGTTCTGTTAATTCATCTCACAGAATTACATGTGTATTTTGTGGATCTCTTTGATAGCCTTATTTTTGTGGAATCTGAGAACAGATATTTCGGATCCCTTTGAAGACTATAGGGCCAAAGGAAATATCCTCCGATAAGAAAGAGAAAGAAGCATTCTGAGAAACTTCTTTGTGATCAGTGAAATCATCTCACAGATTTGCAGCTTTCCCCTCAATAAGACTTTCGCTAAGACAGTTCTTGTGGAATTGCAAAGTGATATTTTGAAGGCCATAGAGGGCTACAGTGAAAAAGGAAATATCCTCAGATGAAATCTGGAAAGAAGCTTTCTGAGAAACTTCTTTGTGTTCTTTGAAATCATCTCACAGAGTTACAGCTTTCACCTCAAGAAGCCTTTCGCTCAGACAGTTCTTGTGGAATTGGGAAAGTGATATTTGGAAGCCCATAGAGGGCTATGGTGAAAAAGGAAATATCCTCAGATGAAATCTGGAAACTAGCTTTCTGAGAAACTGCTCTGTGATGTGTGACTTCCACTCACAGAGTTACATCTGTATTTCGTGGATCTCTTTGCTAGTCTTATTTCTGTGGAATCTGAGAACAGATATTTCGGATCCCTTTGAAGACTATAGGGCCAAAGGAAATATCCTCCGAGAACAAAGAGAAAGAAGCTTTCTGAGAAACTTCTTTGTGTTCTTTGAAATCATCTCACAGAGTTACAGCTTTCCCCTGAGGAAGCCTTTCGCTAAGACAGTTCTTGTGGAATTGGCAAAGTGATATTTGGAAGCCCATACAGGGCTACGGTGAAAAAGAAAATATCCTCAGATGAAATCTGAAAAGAAGCTTTCTGAGAGACTGCTTCGTGTTCTGTTAATTCATCTCACAGAATTACATGTGTATTTTGTGGATCTCTTTGATAGCCTTATTTTTGTGGAATCTGAGAACAGATATTTCGGATCCCTTTGAAGACTATAGGGTCAAAGGAAATATCCTCCGATAAGAAAGAGAAAGAAGCTTTCTGAGAAACTTCTTTGTGATCAGTGAAATCATCTCACAGATTTGCAGCTTTCCCCTCAATAAGACTTTCGCTAAGACAGTTCTTGTGGAATTGCAAAGTGATATTTTGAAGGCCATAGAGGGCTACGGTGAAAAAGGAAATATCCTCAGATGAAATCTGGAAAGATGCTTTCTGAGAAACTGCTTAGTGTTCTGTTAATTCATCTCACAGAGTTACATCTGTATCTCGTGGATCACTTTGCTAGCCTTATTTCTGGGGAATCTGAGAACAGATATTTCAGATCCCTTTGAAGACTATAGGGCCAAAAGAAATATCCTCCGATAACAAGGAGAAAGAAGTTTTCTGAGAAACTTCTTTGTGTTCTGTGAAATCATCTCACAGGGTTACAGCTTTCCCCTCAAGAAACCTTTCGCTAAGACAGTTCTTGTGGAATTGGCAAAGTGATATTTGGAAGCACTTAGAGGGCTATGGTGAAAAAGAAAATATCTTCAGATGAAATCTGGAAAGAAGCTTTCTGAGAAAATGTTCTGTGATGTGTGACTTCCACTCACAGAGTTACATCTGTATTTCGTGGATATCTTTGCTAGCCTTATTTCTGTGGAATCTGAGAACAGATATTTCGTATCCCTTTGAAGACTATAGGGCCAAAGGAAATATCCTCCGATAACAAAGAGAAGAAGCTTTCTGAGAAAGTTCTTTGTGTTCTGTGAAATCATCTCACAGAGTTACAGCTTTCCCCTGAGGAAGCGTTTCGCTAAGACAGTTCTTGTGGAATTGGCAAAGTGATATTTGGAAGCCCATAGAGGGCTATGGTGAAAAAGGAAATACCCTCAGATGAAATATGGAAAGAAGCTTTCTGAGAAACTGCTAAGGGTTCTGTTAATTCATCTCACAGAGTTACATCTGTATTTCGTGGATCTATTTGCTAGCCTTATTTCTGTGGAATCTGAGAACAGATATTTCGGATCACTTTGACGACTATAGGGCCAAAGGAAATATCTTCCGATAACAAAGAGAAAGAAGCTTTCTGAGAAACTTCTTTGTCTTCTGTGAAATCGTCTCACAGAGTTACAGCTTTTCCCTCAAGAAGCCTTTCGCTAAGACAGTTCTTGTGGTATTGGCAAAGTGATATTTGGAAGCCCTTAGAGGGCTATGGTGAAAAAAGGAAATATCCTCAGATGAAATCTGGAAAGAAGCTTTCTGAGAAACTGCTCTGTGATGTGTGACTTCCACTCACAGAGTTACAGCTGTATTTCGTGGATCTCTTTGCTAGCCTTATTTCTGTGGAATCTGAGTACAGATATTTCGGATCCCTTTGAAAACTATAGGTCCATAGGAAATATCCTCCGATAACAAAGAGAAAGAAGCTTTCTGAGAAAGTTCTTTGTGTTCTGTGAAATCATCTCACAGAGTTACAGCTTTCTCCTCAAGAAGACTTTCACTAAGAGAGTTGTTGTGGAATTGGCAAAGTGATATTTGGAAGCCCATAGAGGGCTATGGTGAAAAAGGAAGTATCCTCAGATGAAATCTGGAAAGAAGATTTCTGAGAAACTGCTTAGTGTTCTGTTAATTCATCTCACAGAGTTACATCTGTATTTGGTGGATCTCTTTGCTAGCCTTATTTCTGTGGAATCTGAGAAGAGATATTTCGGATCCCTTTGAAGACTATAGGGCCAAAGGAAATATCCTCCGATAACAAAGAGAAAGAAGCTTTCTGAGAAAGTTCTTTGTGTTCTGTGAAATCATCTCACAGAGCTACAGCTTTCCCCTCAAGAAGCCTTTCGCTAAGACAGTTCTTGTGGAATTGGCAAAGTAATATTGGGAAGCCCATAGAGGGCTATGGTGAAAAAGGAAATATCCTCAGATGAAATCTGGAAAGAAGTTTTCCGAGAAACTGCTCTGTGATGTGTGACTTCCACTCACAGTGTTACATCTGTATTTCGTGGATCTCTTTGCTAACCTTATTTCTGTGGAATCTGAAAAGAGATATTTCTGATCCTTTGAAGACTATAGGGCCAGAGGAAATATCCTCCGATAACAAAGAGAAAGAAACTTACTGAGAAACTTCTTTGTGTTCTGTGAAATCATCTCACAGAGTTACAGCTTTTCCCTCAAGAAGCCTTTCGCTAAGACAGTTCTTGTGGAATTGGCAAAGTGATATTTGGAAGCCCTTAGAGGGCGATGGTGAAAAAGGAATTATCCTCAGATGAAATCTGCAAAGAAGCTTTCTGAGAAACTGCTTAGTGTTCTGTTAATTCATCTCACAGAGTTACATCTGTATTTCGTTGATTTCTTTGCTAGCCTTATTTCTGTGGAATCTGAGACCAGATATTTCGGATCCCTTTGAAGACTATAGGGCCAAAGGAAATATCCTCCGAAAACAAAGAGAAAGAAGCTTTCTGAGAAACTTCTTTGTGTTCTTTGAAATCATCTCTCAGAGTTACAGCTTTCCCATCAAGAAGCCTTTCGCTAAGACAGTTCCTGTGGAATTGGCAAAGTGATATTTGGAAGCCCATAGAGGGCTATGGTGAAAAAGGAAATATCCTCAGATGAAATCTGAAAAGAAGCTTTCAGAGAAACGGCTCTGTGATGTGACTTACACTCACAGAGTTACATCTGTATTTCGTGGATCTCTTTGCTATCCTTATTTCTGTGGAATCTGAGACCAGATATTTCAGATCCCTTTGAAGACTATAGGGCCAAAGGAAATATCCTCCGATAACAAAGAGAAAGAAGCTTTCTGAGAAACTTCTTCGTGTTCTGTGAAATCATCTCACAGAGTTACGGCTTTCCCCTCAAGAAGCCTTTCGCTAAGACAGTTCTTGTGGAATTGGCAAAGTGATATTTGGAAGCCCATAGAGGGCTATGTTAAAAAGGAAATATCCTAAGATGAAATCTGAAAAGATGCTTTCAGAGAAACTTCTCTGTGATGTGTGACTTCCACTCACAGAGTTACATCTGTATTTCGTGGATCTCTTTGCTAGCCTTATTTCTGTGGAATCTGAGAACAGATATTTCGGATCCCTTTGAAGACTATAGGGCCAAAGGAAATATCCTCCATAAAAAAGAGAAAGAAGCTTTCTGAGAAAGTTCTTTGTGTTCTGTGAAATCATCTCACAAAGTTACAGCTTTCCCCTGAAGAAGCATTTCCCTAAGACAGTTCTTGCTGAATTGGCAAAGTGATATTTGGAAGCCCTTAGAAGGCTATGGTGAAAAAGGAAGTATCCTCAGATGAAGTCTGGAAAGAAGCTTTCTGAGAAACTGCTTAGTGTTCTGTTAATTCATCTCACAGAGTTACATCTGTATTTCGTGGATCTCTTTGCTAGCCTTATTTCTGTGGAACCTGAGAACAGATATTTCGGATCCCTTTGAAGAAAATAGGGCAAAAGGAAATATCCTTCGATAACAAAGAGAAAGAAGCTTTCTGAGAAACATCTTTGTGTTCTGTGAAATCATCTCACAGAGTTACAGCATTCCCCTCAAGAAGCCTTTCGCTAAGACAGTTCTTGTGGAATTGGCAAAATGATATTTGGAAGCCCATAGAGCGCTATGGTGAAAAAGGAAATATCCTCAGATGAAATCTGGAAAGAAGCTTTCTGAGAAACTGCTCTGTGATGTGTGACTTCCACTCACAGAGTTACATCTGTATTTCGTGGATCTCTTTGCTTGCCTTATTTCTGTGGGATCTGAGAACAGATATTTCGGATACATTTGAAGACTATAGGACCAAAGGAAATATCCTCCGATAAAAAAGAGAAAGAAGCTTTCTGAGAAACTTCTTTGTGTTCTGTGAAATCATCTCAAAGAGTTACAGCTTTCCCCTCAAGAAGCCTTTCGCTAAGACATTTCTTGTGGAATTGGCAAAGTGATATTTGGAAGCCCATAAAGGGCTATGTTGAAAAACGAAATATTCTCAGATGAAATCTGGAAAGAAGCTTTCTGAGAAACTATCTGTGATGTGTGACTTCCACTCACAGAGTTACATCTGTATTTCGTGGATCTCTTTGCCAGCCTTATTTCTGTGGAATCTGAGAACAGATATTTCGGATCCCTTTCAAGACTATAGGGCAAAAGGAAATATCCTCCGATAAGAAAGAGAAAGAAGCTTTCTGAGAAACTTCTTTGTGTTCTGTGAAATCATCTCACAGAGTTACAGCTTTCCCTCAAGAAGCCTTACGCTAAGACAGTTCTTGTGGAATTGGCAGAGTGATATTTGGAAGCCCTTAGAGGGCGATGGTGAAAAAGGAAATAACCTCAGATGAAATCTGGAAAGAAGCTTTCTGAGAAACTGCTTAGTGTTCTGTTAATTCATCTAACAGAGTTACATCGGTATTTCGTGGATCTCTTTGCTAGCCTTATTTCTGTGGAATCTGAGACCAGATATTTCGGATCCCTTTGAAGAAAGTAGGGCCAAAGGAAATATCCTCCGATAACAAAGAGAAAGAAGCTTTCTGAGAAACTTCTTTGTCTTCTGTGAAATCATCTCACAGAGTTACAGCTTTCCCCTCTATAAGCCTTTCGCTAAGAGAGTTCTTGTGGAATTGGCAAAGTGATATTTGGAAGCCCTTAGAGGGCGATGGTGAAAATGGAAATATCCTCAGATGAAATCTGGAAAGAAGCTTTCTGAGAAACTGCTTAGTGTTCTGTTAATTCATTTCACAGAGTTACATCTGTATTTCGTGGATCTCTTTGCTAGCCTTATTTCTGTGGGATCTGAGAACAGATATTTCGGATCCCTTTGAAGACTATAGGGCCAAAGGAAATATCCTCCGATAACAAAGAGAAGGAGCTTTCTGTGAAACTTCTTGTGTTCTGTGAAATCATCTCACAGAGTTACAGCTTTCCCCTCAAGAAGCCTCTCGCTAAGAGAGTTCTTGTGGAATTGGCAAAGTGATATTTGGAAGCCCTTAGAGGGCGATGGTAAAAAAGGAAGTATCCTCAGATGAAGTCTGGAAAGAAGCTTTCTGAGAAACTTCTTAGTGTTCTGTTAATTCATCTCACAGATTTACATCTGTATTTCGTGGATCTCTTTGCTAGCCTTATTTCTGTGGAATCTGAGAACAGATATTTCGGATCCCTTTGAAGAATATAGGGCCAAAGGAAACATCCTCCGATAACAAAGAGAATGTAGCGTTCTGAGAAACTTCTTTGTGTTCTGTGAAATCATCTCACAGAGTTACAGCTTTCCTCTCAAGAAGCCTTTCGTAAGACAGTTCTTGTGGAATTGGCAAAGTGATATTTGGAAGCCCATAGAGGGCAATGGTGAAAAAGGAAATATCCTCATATGAAATCTGGAAAGAAGTTTTCTGAGAAACTGCTCTGTGATGTGTGACTTCCACTCACAGAGTTACATCTGTATTTCGTGGATCTCTTTGCTAGCCTTATTTCTGTGGAATCTGAGAACAGATATTTCGAATCCCTTTGAAGACTATAGGGTCAAAGGAAATATCCTCCGAGAACAAAGAGAAAGAAGCTTTCTGAGAAACTTCTTTGTGTTCTGTGAAATCATCTCACCGACTTACGGCTTTCCCCTCAAGAAGCCTTTCGCTAAGACAGTTCTTGTGGAATTGGCAAAGTGATATTTGGAAGCCCACAGAGGGCTTAGATGAAAAAGGAAATATCCTCAGATGAAATCTGGAAAGAAGCTTTCTGAGAAACTGCTCTGTGATGTGTGACTTCCACTCACAGAGTTACATCTGTATTTCGTGGATCTCTTTGCTAGCCTTATTTCTGTGGGATCTGAGAACAGATATTTCGGATCCCTTTGAAGACTGTAGCGCCAAAGGAAATATCCTCCGATAACAAAGAGAAAGAAGCTTTCTGAGAAACTTCTTTGTGTTCTGTGAAATCATCTCACAGAGTTACAGCTTTCCCCTCAAGAAGCCTTTCACTAAGAGAGTTCTTGTGGAATTGGCAAAGTGATATTTGTAAGCCCTTAGAGGGCGATGGTGAAAAAGGAAGAATCCTCAGATGAAATCTGGAAAGAAGCTTTCTGAGAAACTGCTTAGTGTTCTGTTAATTCATCTCACAGAGTTACATCTGTATTTCGTGGATCTCTTTGCTAGCCTTATTTCTGTGGAATCTGAGAACAGATATTTCGAATCCCTTTGAAGACTATAGGGCCAAAGGAAATATCCTCCGACAACAAAGAGAAAGAAGCTTTCTGAGAAACTTCTTTGTGTTCTGTGAAATCATCTCACAGAGTTTCCGTTTTCCCCTCAAGAAGCCTTTCTCTAGGAGAGTTCTTGTGGAATTGGCAAAGTGATATTTGGAAGCCCTTAGAGGGCGATGGGGAAAAAGGAAGTATCCTCAGATGAAATCTGGAAAGAAGCTTTCTGAGAAGCTGCTTAGTGTTCTGTTAATTCATCTCACAGAGTTACATCTGTATTTCGTGGATCTCTTTGCTAGCCTTATTTCTGTTGGATCTGAGAACAGATATTTCGGATACCTTTGAAGACTATAGGGCCAAAGGAAATATCCTCCGATAACAAAGAGAAAGAAGCTTTCTGAGAAACTGCTTTGTGTTCTGTGAAATCATCTCACAGAGTTACAGCTTTCCCCTCAAGAAGCCGTTCTCTAAGAGAGTTCTTGTGGAATTGGCAAAGTGATATTTGGAAGCCCTTAGAGGGCTATGGTGAAAAAGGAAATATCCTCAGATGAAATCTGGAAAGAAGCTTTCTGAGAACATTCTTAGTGTTCTGTAAATTCATCTCACAGAGTTATATCTGTATTTCTTGGATCTCTTTGCTAGCCTTATTTCTGTGGAATCTGAGAACAGATATTTCGGATTCATTTGAAGACTATAGGGTCAAAGGAAATATCCTCCGATAACAAAGAGAAAGAAGCTTTCTGAGAAACTTCTTTGTTTTCAGTGAAATCATCTCACAGAGTTACAGCTTTCCCCTCAAGAAGCCTTTCGCTAAGAGAGTTCTTGTGGAATTGGCAAAGTGATATTTGGAAGCCCTTAGAGGGCGATGGTGAAAAAGGAAATATCCTCAGATGAAATCTGGAAAGAAGCTTTCTGAGAAACTGCTTAGTGTTCTGTTAATTCATCTCACAGAGTTACATCTGTATTTCGTGGATCTCTTTGCTAGCCTTATTTCTGTGGGATCTGAGAACAGATATTTCGGATCCCTTTAAAGACTATAGGGCCAAAGGAAATATCCTCAGATAACAAAGAGAAAGAAGCTTTCTGAGAAACTTCTTTGTGTTCTGTGAAATCATCTCACAGAGTTAAAGCTTTCCCCTCAAGAAGCCTGTCGCTAAGAGAGTTCTTGTGGAATTGTCAGAGTGATATTTGGAAGCCCTTAGAGGGCGATGGTGAAAAAGGAAGTATACTCAGTTGAAATCTGGAAAGAAGCTTTCTGAGAAACTGCTTAGTGTTTTGTTAATTCATCTCACAGAGTTACATCTGTGTTTCGTGGATCTCTTTGCTAGCCTTATTTCTGTGGAATCTGAGAACAGATATTTCGGATCCCTTTGAAGAATATAGGGCCAAAGGAAACATCCTCCGATAACAAAGAGAAAGTACCGTTCTGAGAAACTTCTTTGTGTTCTGTGAAATCATCTCACAGAGTTACAGCTTTCCTCTCAAGAAGCCTTTCGTAAGACAGTTCTTGTGGAATTTGCAAAGTGATATTTCGAAGCCCATAGAGGGCTATGGTGAAAAAGGAAATATCCTCAGATGAAATCTGGAAAGAAGCTTTCTGAGAAACTGCTTAGTGTTCTGTTAATTCATCTCACAGAGTTACTTCTGTATTTCTTGGATCTCTTTGCTAGCCTTATTTCTGTGGAAACTGAGAACAGATATTTCGGATCCCTTTGAAGAAAATAGGGCCAAAGGAAATATCCTCCGATAACAAAGAGAAAGAAGCTTTCTGAGAACCTTCTTTGTGTTCTGTGAAATCATCTCACAGAGTTACAGCATTCCCCTCAAGAAGACTTTCGCTAAGACAGTTCTTGTGGAATTGGCAAAATGATATTTGGAAGCCCATAGAGGGCTATGGTGAAAAAGGAAATATCCTCAGATGAAATCTGGAAAGAAGCTTTCTGAGAAACTGCTCCGTGATGTGTGACTTCCACTCACAGAGTTACATCTGTATTTCGTGGATCTCTTTGCTAGCCTTATTTCTGTGGAATCTGAGAACAGATATTTCGCATCCCTTTGAAGACTATAGGGTCAAAGGAAATATCCTCCGAGAACAAAGAGAAAGAAGCTTTCTGAGAAACTTCTTTGTTTTCTGTGAAATCATCTCACAGAGTTACATCTGTATTTCGTGGATCTCTTTGCTAGCCTTATTTCTGTGGGATCTGAGAACATATATTTCGGATCCCTTTGAAGACTATAGGGCCAAAGGAAATATCCTCCGATAACAAAGAGAAAGAAGCTTTCTGAGAAACTGCTTTGTGTTCTGTGAAATCATCTCACAGAGTTACAGCTTTCCCCTCAAGAAGCCTTTCTCTAAGACAGTTCTTGTGGAATTGGCAAAGTGATATTTGGAAGCCCTTAGAGGGCGATGGTGAAAAAGGAAATATCCTCAGATGAAATCTCGAAGAAGCTTTCTGAGAAACTGCTCAGTGTTCTGTTAATTCATCTCAAAGAGTTACTTCTGTATTTCGTGGATCTCTTTGCTAGCCTTATTGCTGTGGAATCTGAGAACAGATACTTCGGATCCCTTTGAAGACTATAGGGCCAAAGGAAATACCTTACGATAACAAAGAGAAAGAAGCTTTCTGAGACATTTCTTTGGGTTCTGTGAAATCACATCACAGAGTTACAGCTTTCCACTCAAGAAGACTTTCGCTAAGACAGTTCTTCTGGAATTGGCAAAGTGATATTTGGAAGCCCACAGAGGGCTATGATGAAAAAGGAAATATCCTCAGATGAAATCTGGACAGTAGCTTTCTGAGAAACTGCTTAGTGTTCTTTTAATTCATCTCACAGAGTTACATCTGTATTTCGTGGATCTCTTTGCTAGCCTTATATCTGTAGAATCTGAGAACAGATATTTCGGATCCCTTTGAAGACTACAGGGCCAAAGGAAATATCCTCCGAGAACAAAGAGAAAGAAGCTTTCTGAGAAACTTCTTTGTTTTCTGTGAAATCATCTCACAGAGTTACAGCTTTCCCTTCAAGAAGCCTTTCGCTAAGACAGTTCTTGTGGAATTGGCAAAGTGATATTTGGAAGCCCTTAGAGGGCGATGGTGAAAAAGGAAATATCCTCAGATGAATTCTGGAAAGAAGCTTTCTGAGAAACAGGTTAGTGTTCTGTTAATTCATCTCACAGAGTTACATCTGTATTTCGTGGATCTCTTTGCTAGCCTTATTTCTGTGGGATCTGAGAATATATATTTCGGATCCCTTTGAAGACTATAGGGCCAAAGGAAATATCCTCCGATAACAAAGAGAAAGAAGCTTTCTGAGAAACTTCTTTATGTTCTGTGAAATCATCTCACAGAGTTACAGCTTTCCCCTCAAGAGGCCTTTCGCTAAGGCAGTTCTTGTGGAATTGGCAAAATGATATTTGGAAGCCTACAGAGGGCTATGGTGAAAAAGGAAATATCCTCAGATGAAATCTGGAAAGAAGCTTTCTGAGAAACTGCTCTGTGATGTGTGACTTCCACTCACAGAGTTACATCTGTATTTCGTTGATCTCTTTGCTAGCCTTATTTCTGTGGAATCTGAGAACAGATATTTCGGATCCCTTTGAAGACTAAGGGTCAAAGGAAATATCCTCCGAGAACAAAGAGAAAGAAGCTTTCTGACAAACTTCTTTGTGTTCTGTGAAATCATCTCACAGAGTAACAGCTTTCCCCTCAAAAGCCTGTCGCTAAGAGAGTTCTTGTGGAATTGGCAAAGTGATATTTGGAAGCCCTTAGAGGGCGATGGTGAAAAAGGAAATATCCTCAGATGAAATCTGGAAAGAAGCTTTCTGAGAAACTGCTTAGTGTTCTGTAAATTCATCTCACAGAGTTACATCTGTATTTCGTGGATCTCTTTGCTAGCATTATTTCTGTGGGATCTGAGAACAGATGTTTCGGATCCCTTTGAAGACTATAGGGCCAAAGGAAATATCCTCCGATAACGAAGAGAAAGAAGCTTTCTGAGAAACTTCTTTGTGTTCTGAGAAATCATCTCACAGAGTTACAGCTTTCCCCTCAAGAAGGCTTTCGCTAAGACAGTTCTTGTGGAATTGGCAAAGTGATATTTGGAAGCCCACAGAGGGCTATGATGAAAAAGGAAATATCCTCAGATGAAATCTGGAAAGAAGCTTTCTGAGAAACTGCTTAGTGTTCTTTTAATTCATCTCACCGAGTTACATCTGTATTTCGTGGATCTCTTTGCTAGCCTTATTTCTGTGGGATCTGAGAACAGATATTTCGGATCCCTTTGAAGACTATAGGGCCAAAGGAATATCCTCCGATAACAAAGAGAAAGAAGCTTTCTGAGAAACTTCTTTGTGTTGTGTGAAATCATCTCAGAGAATTACAGCTTTCCCCTCAAGAAGCCTTTCACTAAGTGAGTTCCTGTGGAATTGGCAAAGTGATATTGGTAAGCCCTTAGAGGGCGATGGTGAAAAAGGAAGTATCCTCAGATGAAATCTGGAAAGAGGCTTTCTGAGAAACTGCTTAGTGTTCTGTTAATTCATCTCACAGAGTTACATCTGTATTTCGTGGATCTCTTTGCTAGCCTTATTTCTGTGGAATCTGAGAACAGATATTTCGGATCCCTTTGAAGACTATAGCGCCAAAGGAAACATCCTTCGATAACAATGAGAAAGAAGCTTTCTGAGAAACTTCTTTGTGTTCCGTGAAATCAACTCACAGAGTTACAGCTTTCCCCTCAAGAAGCCTTTCGCTAAGAGAGTTCTTGTGCAATAGGCAAAGTGATATTTGGAAATCCTTAGAGGGCGATGGTGAAAAAGGAAATATCCTCATATGAAATCTGGAAAGAAGCTTTCTGAGAAACAGCTCAGTGTTCTGTTAATTCATCTCACAGTGTTAAGTCTGTATGTCATGTATCTCTTTGCTAGCCTTATTTCTGTGGGATCTGAGAACAGATATTTAGGATCCCTTTGAAGACTATAGGGCCAAAGGAAATATCCTCCGATAACAAAGAGAAAGAAGCTTTCTGAGAAACTTCTTTGTGCTCTGTGAAATCATCTCACAGAGTTACAGCTTTCCCCTCAAGAAGCCTTTCACTAAGAGAGTTCTTGTGGAATTGGCAAAGTGATATTTGGAAGCCCTTAGAGGGCGATGGTGAAAAAGGAAGTATCCTCAGATTAAATCTGGAAAGAAGCTTTCTGAGAAACTGCTTAGTGTTCTGTTAATTCATCTCACAGATTTACATCTGTATTTCATGGATATCTTTGATAGCCTTATTGCTGTGGAATCTGAGAACAGATACTTCGGATCCCTTTGAAGACTATAGGGCCAAAGGAAATATCCTCCGATAACAAAGAGAAAGAAGCTTTCTGAGAAACTTCTTTGTGTTCTGTGAAATCATCTCACAGAGTTACAACTTTCCCCTCAAGAAGCCTTTCGCTAAGACAGTTCTAGTGGAATTGGCAATGTGATATTTGGAAGCCCTTAGAGGGCGATGGTGAAAAAGGAAATATCCTCAGATGAAATCTGGAAAGAAGCTTTCTGAGAAACTGCTTAGTGTTCTGTTAATTCATCTCACAGAGTTACATCTGTATTTCGTGGATCTCTTTGCTAGCCTTATATCTGTGGAATCTGAGAACAGATATTTCGGATCTCTTTGAAAACTACAGGGCCAAAGGAAATATCCTCCGATAACAAAGAGAAAGAATCTTTCTGAAAAACTTCTTTGTGTTCTGTGAAACCGTCTCACAGAGTTACAGCTTTCCCCTCAAGAAGCCTTTCGCTAAGACATTTCTTGTGGAATTGGCAAAGTGATATTTGGAAGCCCATAGAGAACGATGGTGAAAAAGGAAATATCATCAGATGAAATCTCGAAGAAGCTTTCTGAGAAACTGCTTAGTGTTCTGTTAATTCATCTCAAAGAGTTACTTCTGTATTTCGTGGATCTCTTTGCTAGCCTTATTGCTGTGGAATCTGAGAACAGATACTTCGGATCCCTTTGAAGACTATAGGGCCAAAGGAAATATCCTCCGATAACAAAGAGAAAGAAGCTTTCTGAGACATTTCTTTGTGTTCTGTGAAATCACATCACAGAGTTACAGCTTTCCCCTCAAGAAGACTTTCGCTAAGACAGTTCTTCTGGAATTGGCAAAGTGATATTTGGAAGCCCACAGAGGGCTATGATGAAAAAGGAAATATCCTCAGTTGAAATCTGGACAGTAGCTTTCTGAGAAACTGCTTAGTGTTCTTTTAATTCATCTCACAGAGTTACATCTGTATTTCGTGGATCTCTTTGCTAGCCTTATATCTGTGGAATCTGAGAACAGATATTTCGGATCCCTTTGAAGACTACAGGGCCAAAGGAAATATCCTCCGAGAACAAAGAGAAAGAAGCTTTCTGAGAAACTTCTTTGTTTTCTGTGAAATCATCTCACAGAGTTACAGCTTTCCCTTCAAGAAGCCTTTCGCTAAGACAGTTCTTGTGGAATTGGCAAAGTGATATTTGGAAGCCCTTAGAGGGCGATGGTGAAAAAGGAAATATCCTCAGATGAATTCTGGAAAGAAGCTTTCTGAGAAACAGGTTAGTGTTCTGTTAATTCATCTCACAGAGTTACATCTGTATTTCGTGGATCTCTTTGCTAGCCTTATTTCTGTGGGATCTGAGAATATATATTTCGGATCCCTTTGAAGACTATAGGGCCAAAGGAAATATCCTCCGATAACAAAGAGAAAGAAGCTTTCTGAGAAACTTCTTTATGTTCTGTGAAATCATCTCACAGAGTTACAGCTTTCCACTCAAGAAGCCTTTCGCTAAGATAGTTCTTGTGGAATTGGCAAAGTGATATTTGGAAGCCCTTAGAGGGCGATGGTGAAAAAGGAAGTATCCTCAGATGAAATCTGGAAAGAAGCTTTCTGAGAAACTGCTTAGTGTTCTGTTAATTCATCTCACAGAGTTACATCTGTATTTCCTCGATCTCTTTGCTAGCCTTATTTCTGTGGGATCTGAGAACAGATATTTCGGAACCCTTTGAAGACTATAGGGCCAAAGGAAATATCCTCCGATAACAAAGAGAAAGAAGCTTTCTGAGAAACTTCTTTGTGTTCTGTGAAATCATCTCACAGATTTAAAGCTTTCCCCTCAAGAAGCCTGTCGCTAAGAGAGTTCTTGTGGAATTGTCAAAGTGATATTTGGAAGCCCTTAGAGGGCGATGGTGAAAAAGGAAGTATACTCAGTTGAAATCTGGAAAGAAGCTTTCTGAGAAACTGCTTAGTGTTTTGTTAATTCATCTCACACAGTTACATCTGTATTTCGTGGATCTCTTTGCTAGCCTTATTTCTGTGGAATCTGAGAACAGATATTTCGGATCCCTTTGAAGAATATAGGGCCAAAGGAAATATCCTCCGAGAACAAAGAGAAAGAAGCTTTCTGAGAAACTTCTTTGTGTTCTGTGAAATCATCTCACAGAGTTACAGCATTCCCCTCAAGAAGCCTTTCGCTAAGACAGTTCTTGTGGAATTGGCAAAATGATATTTGGAAGCCTATAGAGGGCTATGGTGAAAAAGGAAATATCCTCAGATGAAATCTAGAAAGAAGCTTTCTGAGAAACTGCTCTGTGATGTGTGACTTCCACTCACAGAGTTACATCTGTATTTCGTTGATCTCTTTGCTAGCCTTATTTCTGTGGAATCTGAGAACAGATATTTCGGATCCCTTTGAAGACTAAGGGTCAAAGGAAATATCCTCCGAGAACAAAGAGAAAGAAGCTTTCTGAGAAACTTCTTTGTGTTCTGTGAAATCATCTCACAGAGTAACAGCTTTCCCCTCAAAAGCCTGTCGCTAAGAGAGTTCTTGTGGAATTGGCAAAGTGATATTTGGAAGCCCTTAGAGGGCGATGGTGAAAAAGGAAATATCCTCAGATGAAATCTGGAAAGAAGCTTTCTGAGAAACTGCTTAGTGTTCTTGTAATTCATCTCACAGAGTTACATCTGTATTTCGTGGATCTATTTGCTAGCATTATTTCTGTGGGATCTGAGAACAGATGTTTCGGATCCCTTTGAAGACTATAGGGCCAAAGGAAATATCCTCCGATAACGAAGAGAAAGAAGCTTTCTGAGAAACTTCTTTGTGTTCTGAGAAATCATCTCACAGAGTTACAGCTTTCCCCTCAAGAAGGCTTTCGCTAAGACAGTTCTTGTTGAATTGGCAAAGTGATATTTGGAAGCCCACAGAGGGCTATGATGAAAAAGGAAATATCCTCAGATGAAATCTGGAAAGAAGCTTTCTGAGAAACTGCTTAGTGTTCTTTTAATTCATCTCACAGAGTTACATCTGTATTTCGTGGATCTCTTTGCTAGCCTTATAGCTGTGGAATCTGAGAACAGATATTTCGGATCCCTTTGAAGACTAAAGGGCCAAAGGAAATACCTTACGATAACAAAGAGAAAGAAGCTTTTTGAGAAACTTCTTTGTGTTCTGTGAAATCATCTCACAGAGTTACAGCTTTCCCCTCAAGAAGCCTTTCGCTAAGACAGTTCTTGTGGAATTGGCAAAATGATATTTGGAAGCCCATAGAGGGCTATGGTGAAAAAGGAAATATCCTCAGATGAAATCTGGAAAGAAGCTTTCTGAGAAACTGCTTAGTGTTCTGTTAATTCATCTCACAGAGTTACATCTGTATTTCGTGGATCTCTTTGCTAGCCTTATTTCTGTGGGATCTGAGAACAGATATTTCGGATCACTTTGAAGACTATAGGGCCAAAGGAAATATCCTCCGATAACAAAGAGAAAGAAGCTTTCTGAGAAACTTCTTTGTGTTGTGTGAAATCATCTCAGAGAATTACAGCTTTCCCCTCAAGAAGCCTTTCACTAAGCGAGTTCCTGTGGAATTGGCAAAGTGATATTGGTAAGCCCTTAGAGGGCGATGGTGAAAAAGGAAGTATCCTCAGATGAAATCTGGAAAGAAGCTTTCTGAGAAACTGCTTAGTGTTCTGTTAATTCATCTCACAGAGTTACATCTGTATTTCGTGGATCTCTTTGCTAGCCTTATTTCTGTGGAATCTGAGAACAGATATTTCGGATCCCTTTGAAGACTATAGGGCCAAAGGAAACATCCTCCGATAACAAAGAGAAAGAAGCTTTCTGAGAAACTTCTTTGTGTTCCGTGAAATCATCTCACAGAGTTACAGCTTTCCCCTCAAGAAGCCTTTCGCTAAGAGAGTTCTTGTGCAATAGGCAAAGTGATATTTGGAAATCCTTAGAGGGCGATGGTGAAAAAGGAAATATCCTCATATGAAATCTGGAAAGAAGCTTTCTGAGAAACAGCTCAGTGTTCTGTTAATTCATCTCACAGTGTTAAGTCTGTATGTCATGTATCTCTTTGCTAGCCTTATTTCTGTAGGATCTGAGAACAGATATTTAGGATCCCTTTGAAGACTATAGGGCCAAAGGAAATATCCTCCGATAACAAAGAGAAAGAAGCTTTCTGAGAAACTTCTTTGTGCTCTGTGAAATCATCTCACAGAGTTACAGCTTTCCCCTCAAGAAGCCTTTCACTAAGAGAGTTCTTGTGGAATTGGCAAAGTGATATTTGGAAGCCCTTAGAGGGCGATGGTGAAAAAGGAAGTATCCTCAGATTAAATCTGGAAAGAAGCTTTCTGAGAAACTGCTTAGTGTTCTGTTAATTCATCTCACAGATTTACATCTGTATTTCATGGATATCTTTGATAGCCTTATTGCTGTGGAATCTGAGAACAGATACTTCGGATCCCTTTGAAGACTATAGGGCCAAAGGAAATATCCTCCGATAACAAAGAGAAAGAAGCTTTCTGAGAAACTTCTTTGTGTTCTGTGAAATCATCTCACAGAGTTACAACTTTCCCCTCAAGAAGCCTTTCGCTAAGACAGTTCTAGTGGAATTGGCAATGTGATATTTGGAAGCCCTTAGAGGGCGATGGTGAAAAAGGAAATATCCTCAGATGAAATCTGGAAAGAAGCTTTCTGAGAAACTGCTTAGTGTTCTGTTAATTCATCTCACAGAGTTACATCTGTATTTCGTGGATCTCTTTGCTAGCCTTATATCTGTGGAATCTGAGAACAGATATTTCGGATCTCTTTGAAAACTACAGGGCCAAAGGAAATATCCTCCGATAACAAAGAGAAAGAATCTTTCTGAGAAACTTCTTTGTGTTCTGTGAAACCGTCTCACAGAGTTACAGCTTTCCCCTCAAGAAGCCTTTCGCTAAGACATTTCTTGTGGAATTGGCAAAGTGATATTTGGAAGCCCATAGAGAACGATGGTGAAAAAGGAAATACCCTAAGATGAAATCTGGAAAGAAGCTTTCTGAGAAACTGCTTAGTGTTCTGTTAATTCATCTCACAGAGTTACATCTGTGTTTCGTGGATCTCTTTGCTAGCCTTATTTCTGTGGAATCTGAGAACAGATATTTCGGATCCCTTTGAAGACAATAGGGCCAAAGGAAATATCCTCCGATCAAAAAGAGAAAGAAGCTTTCTGAGAAACTTCTTTGTGTTCTGTGAAATCGTCTCACAGAGTTACAGCTTTCTCCTCAAGAAGCCTTTCGCTAAGACAGTTCTTGTGGAGTTGGCAAAGTGATATTTGGAAGCCCAAAGAGGGCAATGGTGAAAGAGGAGATATCCTCAGATGAAATCTGGAAAGAAGCTTTCTGAGAAACTGCTTAGTGTTCTGTTAATTCATCTCACAGACTTACATCTGTATTTCGTGGATATCTTTGCTAGCCTTATTTCTGTGGAATCTGAGAAGAGATATTTCGGAGCCCTTTGAAGACTATAGGGTCAAAGAAAATATCCTCCGATAACAAAGAGAAAGAAGCTTTCTGAGAAACTTCTTTGTGTTCTGTGAACTCATCTCTCAGAGTTAGAGCTTTCCCCTCAAGTAGCCTTTTGCTAAGACAATTCTTCTGGAATTGGCAAAGTGATATTTGGAAGCCCATAGAGGGCTATGGTGAAAAATGAAATATCCTCAGATGAAATCTGAAAGTAGCTTTCAGAGAAACTGCTCTGTGATGTGTGACTTCCACTCACAGAGTTACATCTGTATTTCGTGGATCTCTTTGCTAGCCTTATTTCTGTGGAATCTGAGAACAGATAATTCGCATCCCTTTGAAGACTATAGGGCCAAAGGAAATATCCTCCGAGAACAAAGAGAAAGAAACTTTCTGAGAAACTTCTTTGTGTTCTGTGAAAACATCTCACAGAGTTACAGCTTTCTCCTCAAGAAGACTTTCGCTAAGACAGTTCTTGTGGAATTTGCAAAGGGATATTTGGAAGCCCATAGAGGGCTATGTTGAAAAAGGAAATATCCTCAGGTGAAATCTGGAAAGAAGCTTTCTGAGACACTGCTTAGTGTTCTGTGAATTCATCTCACAGAGTTACATCTGTATTTCGTGGATCTCTTTGCTAGCCTTATTTCTGTGGAATCTGAGAACAGATATTTTGGATCCCTTTGAAGACGATAGGGCCGAAGGAAATATCCTCCGATAACAAAGAGAAAGAAGCTTTCTGAGAAACTTCGTTGTGTTCTGTGAAATCATCTCATCGAGTTACAGCTTTCCCCTCAAGAAGCCTTTCGCTAAGAGAGTTCTTGTGGAATTGGCAAAGTGATATTTGGAAGCCCGTATAGGGCTAAGGTGAAAAAGGAAATATCCTCAGATGAAACCTGGAAAGAAGCTTTCTGAGAAACTGCTTAGTGTTTTCTTAATTCATCTCACAGAGTTACATCTGTATTTCGTGGATCTCTTTGCTAGCCTTATTTCTGTGGAATCTGAGAACAGATATTTCGGATCCCTTTGAAGACTATAGGGCCAAAGGAAATATCCTCCGATGAAAAAGAGAAAGAAGCTTTCTGAGAAACTTCTTTGTGTTCTGTGAAATCGTCTCACAGAGTTACAGCTTTCCCCTGAGGAAGCCTTTCGCTAAGACAGTTCTTGTGGAATTGGCAAAGTGATATTTGGAAGCCCATAGAGGGCAATGGTGAAAAATGAAATATCCTCAGATGAAATCTGGAAAGAAGCTTTCTGAGAAACTGCTCTGTGATGTGTGACTTCCACTCACAGAGTTACATCTGCATTTCGTGGATCTTTCTGCTAGTCTTATTTCTGTGGAATCTGAGAACAGATATTTCGCATCCCTTTGAAGACTATAGGGCCAAAGGAAATATCCTCCGAGAACAAAGAGAAAGAAACTTTCTGAGAAACTTTTTTGTGTTCTGTAAAATCATCTCACAGAGTTACAGCTTTCCCCTCAAGAAGACCTCGCTAAGACAGTTCTTGTGGAATTTCAAAGGGAAATTTGGAAGCCCATAGAGGGCTATGTTGAAAAACGAAATATCCTCAGGTGAAATCTGGAAAGAAGCTTTCTGAGACACTACTTAGTGTTCTGTTATTTCATCTCACAGAGTAACATCTGTATTTCGTGGATCTCTTTGCTAGCCTTATTTCTGTGGGATCTGAGAACAGATATTTCGGATCCCTTTGAAGACTATAGGGCCAAAGGAAATATCCTCCGATAAGAAAGAGAAAGAAGCTTTCCGAGAAACTTCTTTGTGTTCTGTGAAATCGTCTCACAGAGTTACAGCTTTCCCCTCAAGAAGCCTTTCGCTAAGACAGTTTTTGTGGAATTGGCAAAGTGATATTTGGAAGCCCATAGAGGGCTATGGTGAAAAAGGAAATATCCTCTGATGAAATCTGGAAAGAAGCTTTCTGAGAAACTGCTTAGTGTTCTGTGAATTCATCTCACAGAGTTACATCTGTATTTCATGGATCTCTTTGCTAGCCTTATTTCTGTGGAATCTGAGAACAGATATTTCGGATCCCTTTGAAGACTATAGGGCCAAAGGAAATATCCTCGGATAACAAAGAGAAAGAAGTTTTGCGACAAACTTCTTTGTGTTCTGTGAAATCATCTCACAGTGTTACAGCTTTCCCCTCAAGAAGCCTTTCGCTAAGACAGTTCTTGTGTAATTGGCAAAGTGATATTTGGAAGCCCATAGAGAACTATGGTGAAAAAGGAAATATCATCAGATGAAATCTGGAAAGAAGCTTTCTGAGAAACTGCTTAGTGTTCTGTTAATTCATCTCACAGAGTTACATCTGTATTTCGTGGATCTCTTTCCTAGCCTTATTTCTGTGGAATCTGAGAACAGATATTTCGGATCCCTTTGAAGACTATAGGGCCAAAGGAAATATCCTCCGATCAAAAAGAGAAAGAAGCTTTCTGAGAAACTTCTTTGTGTTCTCTGAAATTGTCTCACAGAGTTACAGCTTTCTCCTCAAGAAAACTTTCGCTAAGACAGTTCTTGTTGAGTTGGCAAAGTGATATTTGGAAGCCCATAGAGGGCAATGGTGAAAGAGGAAATATCCTCAGATGAAATCTGGAAAGAGGCTTTCTGAGAAACTGCTTAGTGTTCTGTTAATTCATCTCACAGAGTTACATCTGTATTTCGTGGATCTCTTTGCTTGCCTTATTTCTGTGGAATCTGAGAACAGATATTTCGGATCCCTTTGAAGACTATAGGGCCAAAGGAAATATCCTCCGATAACAAAGAGAAAGAAGCTTTCTGAGAAACTTCTTTGTGTTCTTTGAAATCAACTCACAGAATTAAAGCTTTCCCCTCAAGTAGCCTTTCGCTAAGACAGTTCTTGTGGAATTGGCAAAGTGATACTTGGAAGCCCATAGAGGGCTATGGTGAAAAATGAAATATCCTCAGATGAAATCTGAAAGTAGCTTTCAGAGAAACTGCTCTGTGATGTGTGACTTCCACTCACAGAGTTACATCTGTATTTCGTGGATCCCTTTGATAGCCTTATTCCTGTGGAATCTGAGATCAGATATTTCGGATCCCTTTGAAGACTATAGGGCTAAAGGAAATATCCTCCGATAACAAAGAGAAAGAAGCTTTCTGAGAAACTTCTTTGTGTTCTGTTAAATCATCTGACAGAGTTACAGCTTTCCACTCAAGAAGCCTTTCGCTAGGACAGTTCTAGTGGAATTGGCAAAGTGATATTTGGAAGCCCATAGTGGGCTACGGTGAAAAAGGAAATATCCTCAGATGAAATCTGGAAAGAAGCTTTCAGAGAAACTGCTCTGTGATGTTTGACGTCCACTCACAGAGTTACATCTGTATTTCGTGGATCTCTTTGCTAGCCTTATTTCTGTGGAATCTGAGAACAGATATTTCGGATCTCTTTGAAGACTATAGGGCCAAAGGAAATATCCTCCGATAACAAATAGAAAGAAGCTTTCGGAAAAACTTCTTTGTGTTCTGTGAAATCAACTCACAGAGTTACAGGTTTCCCCTCTAGAAGCGTTTCCCTATGACAGTTCTTGTGGAATTTGCAAAGTGATATTTGGAAGCCCTTAGAGGGCTATGGTGAAAAAGGAAATATCCTCAGATGAAATCTGGAAAGAAGCTTTCTGAGAAACTGCTGAGTGTTCTGTTAATTCATCTCACAGAGTTACATCTGTATTTCGTGGATCTCTTTGCTAGCCTTATTTCTGTGGAATCTGAAAACAGATATTTCGGATCCCTTTGAAGACTATAGGGCCAAAGGAAATATCCTCCGATAACAAAGACAAAGAAGCTTTCTGAGAAACTTCTTTGTGTTCTGTGAAATCATCTCACAGAGTCACAGCTTTCACCTGAAGAAGACTTTCGCTAAGACAGTTCTTGTGGAATTGGCAAAGTGATATTTGGAAGCCCATAAAGGGCAATGGTGAAAGAGGAAATATCCTCAGATGAAATCTGGAAAGAAGCTTTCTGAGAAACTTCCCGTGATGTGTGCCTTCCACTCACGGAGTTACATCTGTATTTTGTGGATCTCTTTGCTAGCCTTATTTCTGTGGAATCTGAGAACAGATATTTCGGATCCCTTTGAAGACTATAGGGCAAAAGGAAATATTCTCCGATAACAAAGAGAAAGAAGCTATCTGAGAAACTGCTTAGTGTTCTGTTAATTCATCTCACAGAGTTACATATGTATTTCGTGAATCTCTTTGCTAGCCTTATTTATGTGGAATCTGAGAACAGATATTTCGGATCCCTTTGAAGACTATAGGGCCAAAGGAAATATCCTCCGATAACAAAGAGAAAGAAGCTTACTGAGAAACTTCTTTGTGTTCTGTGAAATCATCTCTCAGAGTTACAGCTTTCCCCTCAAGAAGCCTTTCGCTAAGACAATTCTTGTGGAATTGGCAAAGTGATATTTGAAAGCCCATAGAGGGCTATGGTGAAAAAGGAAATATCCTCAGATGAAATCTGGAAAGAAGCTGTCTGAGAAAGTGCTTAGTGTTCTGTTAATTCATCTCACAGTGTTACATCTGTATTTCGTGGATCTCTTTCCTAGCCTTATTTCTTTGGAATCTGAGAACAGATATTACGGATCCCTTTGAAGACTACAGGGCCAAAGGAAATATCCTCCGATAACAAAGAGAAAGAAGCTTTATCAGAAACTTATTTCTGTTCTGTAAAATCATCTCACAGAGTTACAGCTTTAACCTCAAGAAACCTTTCGCTAAGACAGTTCTTGTGGAATTGGCAAAGTGATATTTGGAAGCCCACAGAGGGCTACCTTGAAAAAGGAAATATCCTCAGATGAAATCTGGAAAGAAGCTTTCTGAGAAACTGCTCTGTGATGTGTGACTTCCACTCACAGAGTTACATCTGTATTTCGTGGATCTCTTTGCTAGCCTTATTTCTGTGGAATCTGAGAACAGAAATTTCGGATCCCTTTGAAGACTATAGGGCCAAAGGAAATATCCTCCGAGAAAAAAGAGAAAGAAGCTTTCTGAGAAACTTCTTTGTGTTCTGTGAAATCATCTCACAGAATTACAGCTTTCCCCTCAAGAAGCCTTTCGCTAAGACAGTTCTTGTGGAATTGGCAAAGTGATATTTGGAAGCCCATAGAGGGCTGTGGTGAAAAACGAAATATCCTCAGATGAAATCTGGAAAGAAGCTTTCTGAGAAACTGCTTAGTGTTCTGTTAATTCATCTCACAGAGTTACATCTGTATTTCGTGGATCTATTTGCTAGCCTTCTTCCTTTGGAATCTGAGAGTAGATATTTCGGATCACTTTGAAGGCAATAGGGCCAAAGGAATTATCCTCCGATAACAAAGAGAAAGAAGCTTTCTGAGAAACTTCTTTGTGTTCTGTGAAATCATCTCTTAGAGTTACTTCTTACCCCTCAAGAAGCCTTTCGCTAAGACAGTTCTAGTGGAATTAGCAAAGTGATATTTGGAAGCCCATAGTGGGCTATGGTGAAAAAGGAAATATCCTCAGATGAAATCTGGAAAGAAGCTTTCTGAGAAACTGCTTAGTGTTCTGTTAATTCCTCTCACAGAGTTACATCTGTATTACGTGGATCTCTTTGCTAGCCTTATTTCTGTTGAATCTGAGAACAGATATTTCGGATCCCTTTGAAGACTATAGGGCCAAAGGAAATCTCCTCCGATAACAAAGAGAAAGAAGCTTTCTGAGAAACTTCTTTGTGTTCTGTGAAATCATCTCACTGAGTTACAGCTTTCCCCTCAAGAAGCCATTCGCTAAGACAGTTCTTGTGTAATTGGCAAAGTGATATTTGGAAGCCCTAAGAGGGCTATGGTGAAAAAGGAAATATCCTCAGATGAAATCTGGAAAGAAGCTTTCTGAGAAACTGCTCTGTGATGTGTGACTTCCACTCACAGGGTTACATCTGTATTTCGTGGATCTCTTTGCTGGCCTTATTTCTACGGAATCTGAAAACAGATATTTCGGATCCCTTTGAAGACTATAGGGTCAAAGGAAATATCCTCCGATAACAGAGAGAAAGAAGCTTTCTGAGAAACTCCTTGTGTTCTGTGAAATCGTCTCACAGAGTTACAGCTTTCCCCTCAAGAAGCCTTTCTCTAAGACAGTTCTTGTGGAATTGGCAAAGTGATATTTGGAAGCCCATAGAGGGCTACCATGAAAAAGGAAATATCCTCAGATGAAATCTGGAAAGAAGCTTTCTAAGAAACTGCGTAGTGTTCTGTTAATTCATCTCAGATAGTTACATCTGTATTTCGTGGATCTCTTTGCTAGCCTTATCTCTGTGGAATCTGAGAACAGATATTTCGGATCCCTTTGTAGACTATAGGGCCAAAGGAAATATCGTCCGAGAACAAAGAGAAAGAAGCTTTCTGAGAAACTTCTTTGTGTTCTGTGAAATCATCTCACAGAGTTACAGCTTTCCCCTCAAGAAGCCTTTCGCTAAGACAGTTCTTGTGGAATTGGCAAAGTGATATTTGGAAGCCCTTAGAGTGCTAAGGTGAAAAAGGAAATATCCTCAGATGAAATCTGGAAAGAAGCTTTTTGAGAAACTGCTTAGTGTTCTGTAAATTCATCTCACAGAGTTACATCTCTTTTCGTGGATCTCTTTGCTAGCCTTATTGCTGTAGAATCTGAGAACAGATATTTCGGATCCCTTTGAAGACTATAGGGCCAAAGGAAATATCCTCAGATAACAAAGAGAAAGAAGCTTTCTGAGAAACTTCTTTGTGTTCTGTGAAATCATCTCACAGAGTTACAGCTTTCCCCTCAAGAAGCCTTTCGCTAAGACAGTTCTTGTGGAATTGGCAATGTGATATTTGGAAGCCCTTGGAGGGCTAAGGTGAAAAAGGAAATATCCTCAGATGAAATCTGGAAAGAAGCTTTCTGAGAAACTGCTTAGTGTTCTGTTAATTCATCTCACAGAATTACATCTGTATTTCGTGGATCTCTTAGCTAGCCTTATTGCTGTGGAATCTGAGAACAGATATTTCGGATCCCTTTGAAGACTATAGGGCCAAAGGAAATATCCTCCGATAACAAAGAGAAAGAAGCTTTCTCAGAAACTTCTTTGTGTTCTGTGAAATCATCTCACAGAGTTACAGCTTTCCCCTCAAGAAGCCTTTCGCTAAGACAGTTCTTGTGGAATTGGCAAAGTGATATTTGGAAGCCCTTAGAGGGCTAAGGTGAAAAAGGAAATATCCTCAGATGAAATCTGGAGAGAAGCTTTCTGAGAAACTGCTTAGTGTTCCGTTAATTCATCTCACAGAGTTACATATGTATTTCGTGGATCTCTTTGCTAGCCTTATTTCTGTGGAATCTGAGAACAGATATTTCGAATCCCTTTGAAGACTATAGGGCCAAGGGAAATATCCTCCGATAACAAAGAGAAAGAAGCTTTCTGAAAAAATTCTTTGTCTTCTGTGAAATCATCTCTCAGATTTACAGCTTTCCCTTCAAGAAGCCTTTCACTAAGACAGTTCTTGTGGAATTGGCAAAGTGATATTTGGAAGCCCATAGAGGGCAAAAGTGAAAAAAGAAATATCCTCAGATGAAATCTGGAAATAAGCTTTCTGAGAAACTGCTTACTGTTCTGTTAATTCATCTCACAGAGTTACATCTGTATTTCGTGGATCTCTTTGATAGCCTTATTTCTGTGGAATCTGAGAACAGATATTTCGGATCCCTTTGAAGACTACAGGGCCAAAGGAAATATCCTCCGATAACAAAGAGAAAGAAGCTTACTGAGAAACTTCTTTGTGTTCTGTGAATCATCTCTCAGAGTTACAGATTTCCCCTCAAGAAGCCTTTCGCTAAGACAATTCTTGTGGAATTGGCAAAGTGATATTTGAAAGCCCATAGAGGGCTATGTTGAAAAAGGAAATATCCTCAGATGAAATCTGGAAAGAAGCTTTCTGAGAAAGTGCTTAGTGTTCTGTTAATTCATCTCACAGTGTTACATCTGTATTTCGTGGATCTCTTTGCTAGCTTTATTTCTTTGGAATCTGAGAACAGATATTTCGGATCCCTTTGAAGACTACAGGGCCAAAGGAAATATCCTCCGATAACAAATAGAAAGAAGCTTTATCAGAAACTTATTTCTGTTCTGCAAAATCATCTCACAGAGATACAGCTTTCACCTCAAGAAACCTTTCGCTAAGACAGTTCTTGTGGAATTGACAAAGTGATATTTGGAACCCCATAGAGGGCTACCTTGAAAAAGGAAATATCCTCAGATGAAATCTGGAAAGAAGCTTTCTGAGAAACTGCTTAGTGTTCCGTTAATTCATCTCACAGAGTTACATCTGTATTTCGTGGATCTCTTTGCTACCTTATTTCTGTGGAAACTGAGAACAGATATTTCGGATCCCTTTGAAGACTAGAGGGCCAAAGGAAATATCCTCCGAAAACAAAGAGAAAGAAGCTTTCTGAGAAACTTCTTTCTGTTCTGTAAAATTATCTCACAGAGTTTCAGCTTTCCCGTCAAGAAACCTTTCGCTAGGACAGTTCTTGTGTAACTGGCAAAGTGATATTTGGAAGCCCATAGAGGGCTACCTTGAAAAAGGAAATATCCTCAGATGAAATCTGGAAAGAAGCTTTCTGAGAAACTGCTTAGTGTTCTTTAAATTCATCTCACAGAGTTACATCTGTATTTCGTGGATCTCTTTGCTAGCCTTATTTCTGTGGAATCTGAGAACAGATATTTGGGATCCCTTTGAAGACTATAGGGCCAAGGGAAATATCCTCCAAGAACAAAGAGAAGGAAGCTTTCTGAGAATGTTCTTTGGTTCTGTGAAATCATCTCACAGAGTAACAGCTTTCCCCTCAAAAGCCTGTCGCTAAGAGAGTTCTTGTGGAATTGGCAAAGTGATATTTGGAAGCCCTTAGAGGGCGATGGTGAAAAAGGAAATATCCTCAGATGAAATCTGGAAAGAAGCTTTCTGAGAAACTGCTTAGTGTTCTGTAAATTCATCTCACAGAGTTACATCTGTATTTCGTGGATCTCTTTGCTAGCATTATTTCTGTGGGATCTGAGAACAGATGTTTCGGATCCCTTTGAAGACTATAGGGCCAAAGGAAATATCCTCCGATAACGAAGAGAAAGAAGCTTTCTGAGAAACTTCTTTGTGTTCTGAGAAATCATCTCACAGAGTTACAGCTTTCCCCTCAAGAAGGCTTTCGCTAAGACAGTTCTTGTGGAATTGGCAAAGTGATATTTGGAAGCCCACAGAGGGCTATGATGAAAAAGGAAATATCCTCAGATGAAATCTGGAAAGAAGCTTTCTGAGAAACTGCTTAGTGTTCTTTTAATTCATCTCACCGAGTTACATCTGTATTTCGTGGATCTCTTTGCTAGCCTTATTTCTGTGGGATCTGAGAACAGATATTTCGGATCCCTTTGAAGACTATAGGGCCAAAGGAATATCCTCCGATAACAAAGAGAAAGAAGCTTTCTGAGAAACTTCTTTGTGTTGTGTGAAATCATCTCAGAGAATTACAGCTTTCCCCTCAAGAAGCCTTTCACTAAGTGAGTTCCTGTGGAATTGGCAAAGTGATATTGGTAAGCCCTTAGAGGGCGATGGTGAAAAAGGAAGTATCCTCAGATGAAATCTGGAAAGAGGCTTTCTGAGAAACTGCTTAGTGTTCTGTTAATTCATCTCACAGAGTTACATCTGTATTTCGTGGATCTCTTTGCTAGCCTTATTTCTGTGGAATCTGAGAACAGATATTTCGGATCCCTTTGAAGACTATAGCGCCAAAGGAAACATCCTTCGATAACAATGAGAAAGAAGCTTTCTGAGAAACTTCTTTGTGTTCCGTGAAATCAACTCACAGAGTTACAGCTTTCCCCTCAAGAAGCCTTTCGCTAAGAGAGTTCTTGTGCAATAGGCAAAGTGATATTTGGAAATCCTTAGAGGGCGATGGTGAAAAAGGAAATATCCTCATATGAAATCTGGAAAGAAGCTTTCTGAGAAACAGCTCAGTGTTCTGTTAATTCATCTCACAGTGTTAAGTCTGTATGTCATGTATCTCTTTGCTAGCCTTATTTCTGTGGGATCTGAGAACAGATATTTAGGATCCCTTTGAAGACTATAGGGCCAAAGGAAATATCCTCCGATAACAAAGAGAAAGAAGCTTTCTGAGAAACTTCTTTGTGCTCTGTGAAATCATCTCACAGAGTTACAGCTTTCCCCTCAAGAAGCCTTTCACTAAGAGAGTTCTTGTGGAATTGGCAAAGTGATATTTGGAAGCCCTTAGAGGGCGATGGTGAAAAAGGAAGTATCCTCAGATTAAATCTGGAAAGAAGCTTTCTGAGAAACTGCTTAGTGTTCTGTTAATTCATCTCACAGATTTACATCTGTATTTCATGGATATCTTTGATAGCCTTATTGCTGTGGAATCTGAGAACAGATACTTCGGATCCCTTTGAAGACTATAGGGCCAAAGGAAATATCCTCCGATAACAAAGAGAAAGAAGCTTTCTGAGAAACTTCTTTGTGTTCTGTGAAATCATCTCACAGAGTTACAACTTTCCCCTCAAGAAGCCTTTCGCTAAGACAGTTCTAGTGGAATTGGCAATGTGATATTTGGAAGCCCTTAGAGGGCGATGGTGAAAAAGGAAATATCCTCAGATGAAATCTGGAAAGAAGCTTTCTGAGAAACTGCTTAGTGTTCTGTTAATTCATCTCACAGAGTTACATCTGTATTTCGTGGATCTCTTTGCTAGCCTTATATCTGTGGAATCTGAGAACAGATATTTCGGATCTCTTTGAAAACTACAGGGCCAAAGGAAATATCCTCCGATAACAAAGAGAAAGAATCTTTCTGAAAAACTTCTTTGTGTTCTGTGAAACCGTCTCACAGAGTTACAGCTTTCCCCTCAAGAAGCCTTTCGCTAAGACATTTCTTGTGGAATTGGCAAAGTGATATTTGGAAGCCCATAGAGAACGATGGTGAAAAAGGAAATATCATCAGATGAAATCTCGAAGAAGCTTTCTGAGAAACTGCTTAGTGTTCTGTTAATTCATCTCAAAGAGTTACTTCTGTATTTCGTGGATCTCTTTGCTAGCCTTATTGCTGTGGAATCTGAGAACAGATACTTCGGATCCCTTTGAAGACTATAGGGCCAAAGGAAATATCCTCCGATAACAAAGAGAAAGAAGCTTTCTGAGACATTTCTTTGTGTTCTGTGAAATCACATCACAGAGTTACAGCTTTCCCCTCAAGAAGACTTTCGCTAAGACAGTTCTTCTGGAATTGGCAAAGTGATATTTGGAAGCCCACAGAGGGCTATGATGAAAAAGGAAATATCCTCAGTTGAAATCTGGACAGTAGCTTTCTGAGAAACTGCTTAGTGTTCTTTTAATTCATCTCACAGAGTTACATCTGTATTTCGTGGATCTCTTTGCTAGCCTTATATCTGTGGAATCTGAGAACAGATATTTCGGATCCCTTTGAAGACTACAGGGCCAAAGGAAATATCCTCCGAGAACAAAGAGAAAGAAGCTTTCTGAGAAACTTCTTTGTTTTCTGTGAAATCATCTCACAGAGTTACAGCTTTCCCTTCAAGAAGCCTTTCGCTAAGACAGTTCTTGTGGAATTGGCAAAGTGATATTTGGAAGCCCTTAGAGGGCGATGGTGAAAAAGGAAATATCCTCAGATGAATTCTGGAAAGAAGCTTTCTGAGAAACAGGTTAGTGTTCTGTTAATTCATCTCACAGAGTTACATCTGTATTTCGTGGATCTCTTTGCTAGCCTTATTTCTGTGGGATCTGAGAATATATATTTCGGATCCCTTTGAAGACTATAGGGCCAAAGGAAATATCCTCCGATAACAAAGAGAAAGAAGCTTTCTGAGAAACTTCTTTATGTTCTGTGAAATCATCTCACAGAGTTACAGCTTTCCACTCAAGAAGCCTTTCGCTAAGATAGTTCTTGTGGAATTGGCAAAGTGATATTTGGAAGCCCTTAGAGGGCGATGGTGAAAAAGGAAGTATCCTCAGATGAAATCTGGAAAGAAGCTTTCTGAGAAACTGCTTAGTGTTCTGTTAATTCATCTCACAGAGTTACATCTGTATTTCCTCGATCTCTTTGCTAGCCTTATTTCTGTGGGATCTGAGAACAGATATTTCGGAACCCTTTGAAGACTATAGGGCCAAAGGAAATATCCTCCGATAACAAAGAGAAAGAAGCTTTCTGAGAAACTTCTTTGTGTTCTGTGAAATCATCTCACAGATTTAAAGCTTTCCCCTCAAGAAGCCTGTCGCTAAGAGAGTTCTTGTGGAATTGTCAAAGTGATATTTGGAAGCCCTTAGAGGGCGATGGTGAAAAAGGAAGTATACTCAGTTGAAATCTGGAAAGAAGCTTTCTGAGAAACTGCTTAGTGTTTTGTTAATTCATCTCACACAGTTACATCTGTATTTCGTGGATCTCTTTGCTAGCCTTATTTCTGTGGAATCTGAGAACAGATATTTCGGATCCCTTTGAAGAATATAGGGCCAAAGGAAATATCCTCCGAGAACAAAGAGAAAGAAGCTTTCTGAGAAACTTCTTTGTGTTCTGTGAAATCATCTCACAGAGTTACAGCATTCCCCTCAAGAAGCCTTTCGCTAAGACAGTTCTTGTGGAATTGGCAAAATGATATTTGGAAGCCTATAGAGGGCTATGGTGAAAAAGGAAATATCCTCAGATGAAATCTAGAAAGAAGCTTTCTGAGAAACTGCTCTGTGATGTGTGACTTCCACTCACAGAGTTACATCTGTATTTCGTTGATCTCTTTGCTAGCCTTATTTCTGTGGAATCTGAGAACAGATATTTCGGATCCCTTTGAAGACTAAGGGTCAAAGGAAATATCCTCCGAGAACAAAGAGAAAGAAGCTTTCTGAGAAACTTCTTTGTGTTCTGTGAAATCATCTCACAGAGTAACAGCTTTCCCCTCAAAAGCCTGTCGCTAAGAGAGTTCTTGTGGAATTGGCAAAGTGATATTTGGAAGCCCTTAGAGGGCGATGGTGAAAAAGGAAATATCCTCAGATGAAATCTGGAAAGAAGCTTTCTGAGAAACTGCTTAGTGTTCTTGTAATTCATCTCACAGAGTTACATCTGTATTTCGTGGATCTATTTGCTAGCATTATTTCTGTGGGATCTGAGAACAGATGTTTCGGATCCCTTTGAAGACTATAGGGCCAAAGGAAATATCCTCCGATAACGAAGAGAAAGAAGCTTTCTGAGAAACTTCTTTGTGTTCTGAGAAATCATCTCACAGAGTTACAGCTTTCCCCTCAAGAAGGCTTTCGCTAAGACAGTTCTTGTTGAATTGGCAAAGTGATATTTGGAAGCCCACAGAGGGCTATGATGAAAAAGGAAATATCCTCAGATGAAATCTGGAAAGAAGCTTTCTGAGAAACTGCTTAGTGTTCTTTTAATTCATCTCACAGAGTTACATCTGTATTTCGTGGATCTCTTTGCTAGCCTTATAGCTGTGGAATCTGAGAACAGATATTTCGGATCCCTTTGAAGACTAAAGGGCCAAAGGAAATACCTTACGATAACAAAGAGAAAGAAGCTTTTTGAGAAACTTCTTTGTGTTCTGTGAAATCATCTCACAGAGTTACAGCTTTCCCCTCAAGAAGCCTTTCGCTAAGACAGTTCTTGTGGAATTGGCAAAATGATATTTGGAAGCCCATAGAGGGCTATGGTGAAAAAGGAAATATCCTCAGATGAAATCTGGAAAGAAGCTTTCTGAGAAACTGCTTAGTGTTCTGTTAATTCATCTCACAGAGTTACATCTGTATTTCGTGGATCTCTTTGCTAGCCTTATTTCTGTGGGATCTGAGAACAGATATTTCGGATCACTTTGAAGACTATAGGGCCAAAGGAAATATCCTCCGATAACAAAGAGAAAGAAGCTTTCTGAGAAACTTCTTTGTGTTGTGTGAAATCATCTCAGAGAATTACAGCTTTCCCCTCAAGAAGCCTTTCACTAAGCGAGTTCCTGTGGAATTGGCAAAGTGATATTGGTAAGCCCTTAGAGGGCGATGGTGAAAAAGGAAGTATCCTCAGATGAAATCTGGAAAGAAGCTTTCTGAGAAACTGCTTAGTGTTCTGTTAATTCATCTCACAGAGTTACATCTGTATTTCGTGGATCTCTTTGCTAGCCTTATTTCTGTGGAATCTGAGAACAGATATTTCGGATCCCTTTGAAGACTATAGGGCCAAAGGAAACATCCTCCGATAACAAAGAGAAAGAAGCTTTCTGAGAAACTTCTTTGTGTTCCGTGAAATCATCTCACAGAGTTACAGCTTTCCCCTCAAGAAGCCTTTCGCTAAGAGAGTTCTTGTGCAATAGGCAAAGTGATATTTGGAAATCCTTAGAGGGCGATGGTGAAAAAGGAAATATCCTCATATGAAATCTGGAAAGAAGCTTTCTGAGAAACAGCTCAGTGTTCTGTTAATTCATCTCACAGTGTTAAGTCTGTATGTCATGTATCTCTTTGCTAGCCTTATTTCTGTAGGATCTGAGAACAGATATTTAGGATCCCTTTGAAGACTATAGGGCCAAAGGAAATATCCTCCGATAACAAAGAGAAAGAAGCTTTCTGAGAAACTTCTTTGTGCTCTGTGAAATCATCTCACAGAGTTACAGCTTTCCCCTCAAGAAGCCTTTCACTAAGAGAGTTCTTGTGGAATTGGCAAAGTGATATTTGGAAGCCCTTAGAGGGCGATGGTGAAAAAGGAAGTATCCTCAGATTAAATCTGGAAAGAAGCTTTCTGAGAAACTGCTTAGTGTTCTGTTAATTCATCTCACAGATTTACATCTGTATTTCATGGATATCTTTGATAGCCTTATTGCTGTGGAATCTGAGAACAGATACTTCGGATCCCTTTGAAGACTATAGGGCCAAAGGAAATATCCTCCGATAACAAAGAGAAAGAAGCTTTCTGAGAAACTTCTTTGTGTTCTGTGAAATCATCTCACAGAGTTACAACTTTCCCCTCAAGAAGCCTTTCGCTAAGACAGTTCTAGTGGAATTGGCAATGTGATATTTGGAAGCCCTTAGAGGGCGATGGTGAAAAAGGAAATATCCTCAGATGAAATCTGGAAAGAAGCTTTCTGAGAAACTGCTTAGTGTTCTGTTAATTCATCTCACAGAGTTACATCTGTATTTCGTGGATCTCTTTGCTAGCCTTATATCTGTGGAATCTGAGAACAGATATTTCGGATCTCTTTGAAAACTACAGGGCCAAAGGAAATATCCTCCGATAACAAAGAGAAAGAATCTTTCTGAGAAACTTCTTTGTGTTCTGTGAAACCGTCTCACAGAGTTACAGCTTTCCCCTCAAGAAGCCTTTCGCTAAGACATTTCTTGTGGAATTGGCAAAGTGATATTTGGAAGCCCATAGAGAACGATGGTGAAAAAGGAAATACCCTAAGATGAAATCTGGAAAGAAGCTTTCTGAGAAACTGCTTAGTGTTCTGTTAATTCATCTCACAGAGTTACATCTGTGTTTCGTGGATCTCTTTGCTAGCCTTATTTCTGTGGAATCTGAGAACAGATATTTCGGATCCCTTTGAAGACAATAGGGCCAAAGGAAATATCCTCCGATCAAAAAGAGAAAGAAGCTTTCTGAGAAACTTCTTTGTGTTCTGTGAAATCGTCTCACAGAGTTACAGCTTTCTCCTCAAGAAGCCTTTCGCTAAGACAGTTCTTGTGGAGTTGGCAAAGTGATATTTGGAAGCCCAAAGAGGGCAATGGTGAAAGAGGAGATATCCTCAGATGAAATCTGGAAAGAAGCTTTCTGAGAAACTGCTTAGTGTTCTGTTAATTCATCTCACAGACTTACATCTGTATTTCGTGGATATCTTTGCTAGCCTTATTTCTGTGGAATCTGAGAAGAGATATTTCGGAGCCCTTTGAAGACTATAGGGTCAAAGAAAATATCCTCCGATAACAAAGAGAAAGAAGCTTTCTGAGAAACTTCTTTGTGTTCTGTGAACTCATCTCTCAGAGTTAGAGCTTTCCCCTCAAGTAGCCTTTTGCTAAGACAATTCTTCTGGAATTGGCAAAGTGATATTTGGAAGCCCATAGAGGGCTATGGTGAAAAATGAAATATCCTCAGATGAAATCTGAAAGTAGCTTTCAGAGAAACTGCTCTGTGATGTGTGACTTCCACTCACAGAGTTACATCTGTATTTCGTGGATCTCTTTGCTAGCCTTATTTCTGTGGAATCTGAGAACAGATAATTCGCATCCCTTTGAAGACTATAGGGCCAAAGGAAATATCCTCCGAGAACAAAGAGAAAGAAACTTTCTGAGAAACTTCTTTGTGTTCTGTGAAAACATCTCACAGAGTTACAGCTTTCTCCTCAAGAAGACTTTCGCTAAGACAGTTCTTGTGGAATTTGCAAAGGGATATTTGGAAGCCCATAGAGGGCTATGTTGAAAAAGGAAATATCCTCAGGTGAAATCTGGAAAGAAGCTTTCTGAGACACTGCTTAGTGTTCTGTGAATTCATCTCACAGAGTTACATCTGTATTTCGTGGATCTCTTTGCTAGCCTTATTTCTGTGGAATCTGAGAACAGATATTTTGGATCCCTTTGAAGACGATAGGGCCGAAGGAAATATCCTCCGATAACAAAGAGAAAAAAGCTTTCTGAGAAACTTCGTTGTGTTCTGTGAAATCATCTCATCGAGTTACAGCTTTCCCCTCAAGAAGCCTTTCGCTAAGAGAGTTCTTGTGGAATTGGCAAAGTGATATTTGGAAGCCCGTATAGGGCTAAGGTGAAAAAGGAAATATCCTCAGATGAAACCTGGAAAGAAGCTTTCTGAGAAACTGCTTAGTGTTTTCTTAATTCATCTCACAGAGTTACATCTGTATTTCGTGGATCTCTTTGCTAGCCTTATTTCTGTGGAATCTGAGAACAGATATTTCGGATCCCTTTGAAGACTATAGGGCCAAAGGAAATATCCTCCGATGAAAAAGAGAAAGAAGCTTTCTGAGAAACTTCTTTGTGTTCTGTGAAATCGTCTCACAGAGTTACAGCTTTCCCCTGAGGAAGCCTTTCGCTAAGACAGTTCTTGTGGAATTGGCAAAGTGATATTTGGAAGCCCATAGAGGGCAATGGTGAAAAATGAAATATCCTCAGATGAAATCTGGAAAGAAGCTTTCTGAGAAACTGCTCTGTGATGTGTGACTTCCACTCACAGAGTTACATCTGCATTTCGTGGATCTTTCTGCTAGTCTTATTTCTGTGGAATCTGAGAACAGATATTTCGCATCCCTTTGAAGACTATAGGGCCAAAGGAAATATCCTCCGAGAACAAAGAGAAAGAAACTTTCTGAGAAACTTTTTTGTGTTCTGTAAAATCATCTCACAGAGTTACAGCTTTCCCCTCAAGAAGACCTCGCTAAGACAGTTCTTGTGGAATTTCAAAGGGAAATTTGGAAGCCCATAGAGGGCTATGTTGAAAAACGAAATATCCTCAGGTGAAATCTGGAAAGAAGCTTTCTGAGACACTACTTAGTGTTCTGTTATTTCATCTCACAGAGTAACATCTGTATTTCGTGGATCTCTTTGCTAGCCTTATTTCTGTGGGATCTGAGAACAGATATTTCGGATCCCTTTGAAGACTATAGGGCCAAAGGAAATATCCTCCGATAAGAAAGAGAAAGAAGCTTTCCGAGAAACTTCTTTGTGTTCTGTGAAATCGTCTCACAGAGTTACAGCTTTCCCCTCAAGAAGCCTTTCGCTAAGACAGTTTTTGTGGAATTGGCAAAGTGATATTTGGAAGCCCATAGAGGGCTATGGTGAAAAAGGAAATATCCTCTGATGAAATCTGGAAAGAAGCTTTCTGAGAAACTGCTTAGTGTTCTGTGAATTCATCTCACAGAGTTACATCTGTATTTCATGGATCTCTTTGCTAGCCTTATTTCTGTGGAATCTGAGAACAGATATTTCGGATCCCTTTGAAGACTATAGGGCCAAAGGAAATATCCTCGGATAACAAAGAGAAAGAAGTTTTGCGACAAACTTCTTTGTGTTCTGTGAAATCATCTCACAGTGTTACAGCTTTCCCCTCAAGAAGCCTTTCGCTAAGACAGTTCTTGTGTAATTGGCAAAGTGATATTTGGAAGCCCATAGAGAACTATGGTGAAAAAGGAAATATCATCAGATGAAATCTGGAAAGAAGCTTTCTGAGAAACTGCTTAGTGTTCTGTTAATTCATCTCACAGAGTTACATCTGTATTTCGTGGATCTCTTTCCTAGCCTTATTTCTGTGGAATCTGAGAACAGATATTTCGGATCCCTTTGAAGACTATAGGGCCAAAGGAAATATCCTCCGATCAAAAAGAGAAAGAAGCTTTCTGAGAAACTTCTTTGTGTTCTCTGAAATTGTCTCACAGAGTTACAGCTTTCTCCTCAAGAAAACTTTCGCTAAGACAGTTCTTGTTGAGTTGGCAAAGTGATATTTGGAAGCCCATAGAGGGCAATGGTGAAAGAGGAAATATCCTCAGATGAAATCTGGAAAGAGGCTTTCTGAGAAACTGCTTAGTGTTCTGTTAATTCATCTCACAGAGTTACATCTGTATTTCGTGGATCTCTTTGCTTGCCTTATTTCTGTGGAATCTGAGAACAGATATTTCGGATCCCTTTGAAGACTATAGGGCCAAAGGAAATATCCTCCGATAACAAAGAGAAAGAAGCTTTCTGAGAAACTTCTTTGTGTTCTTTGAAATCAACTCACAGAATTAAAGCTTTCCCCTCAAGTAGCCTTTCGCTAAGACAGTTCTTGTGGAATTGGCAAAGTGATACTTGGAAGCCCATAGAGGGCTATGGTGAAAAATGAAATATCCTCAGATGAAATCTGAAAGTAGCTTTCAGAGAAACTGCTCTGTGATGTGTGACTTCCACTCACAGAGTTACATCTGTATTTCGTGGATCCCTTTGATAGCCTTATTCCTGTGGAATCTGAGATCAGATATTTCGGATCCCTTTGAAGACTATAGGGCTAAAGGAAATATACTCCGATAACAAAGAGAAAGAAGCTTTCTGAGAAACTTCTTTGTGTTCTGTTAAATCATCTGACAGAGTTACAGCTTTCCACTCAAGAAGCCTTTCGCTAGGACAGTTCTAGTGGAATTGGCAAAGTGATATTTGGAAGCCCATAGTGGGCTACGGTGAAAAAGGAAATATCCTCAGATGAAATCTGGAAAGAAGCTTTCAGAGAAACTGCTCTGTGATGTTTGACGTCCACTCACAGAGTTACATCTGTATTTCGTGGATCTCTTTGCTAGCCTTATTTCTGTGGAATCTGAGAACAGATATTTCGGATCTCTTTGAAGACTATAGGGCCAAAGGAAATATCCTCCGATAACAAATAGAAAGAAGCTTTCGGAAAAACTTCTTTGTGTTCTGTGAAATCAACTCACAGAGTTACAGGTTTCCCCTCTAGAAGCGTTTCCCTATGACAGTTCTTGTGGAATTTGCAAAGTGATATTTGGAAGCCCTTAGAGGGCTATGGTGAAAAAGGAAATATCCTCAGATGAAATCTGGAAAGAAGCTTTCTGAGAAACTGCTGAGTGTTCTGTTAATTCATCTCACAGAGTTACATCTGTATTTCGTGGATCTCTTTGCTAGCCTTATTTCTGTGGAATCTGAAAACAGATATTTCGGATCCCTTTGAAGACTATAGGGCCAAAGGAAATATCCTCCGATAACAAAGACAAAGAAGCTTTCTGAGAAACTTCTTTGTGTTCTGTGAAATCATCTCACAGAGTCACAGCTTTCACCTGAAGAAGACTTTCGCTAAGACAGTTCTTGTGGAATTGGCAAAGTGATATTTGGAAGCCCATAAAGGGCAATGGTGAAAGAGGAAATATCCTCAGATGAAATCTGGAAAGAAGCTTTCTGAGAAACTTCCCGTGATGTGTGCCTTCCACTCACGGAGTTACATCTGTATTTTGTGGATCTCTTTGCTAGCCTTATTTCTGTGGAATCTGAGAACAGATATTTCGGATCCCTTTGAAGACTATAGGGCAAAAGGAAATATTCTCCGATAACAAAGAGAAAGAAGCTATCTGAGAAACTGCTTAGTGTTCTGTTAATTCATCTCACAGAGTTACATATGTATTTCGTGAATCTCTTTGCTAGCCTTATTTATGTGGAATCTGAGAACAGATATTTCGGATCCCTTTGAAGACTATAGGGCCAAAGGAAATATCCTCCGATAACAAAGAGAAAGAAGCTTACTGAGAAACTTCTTTGTGTTCTGTGAAATCATCTCTCAGAGTTACAGCTTTCCCCTCAAGAAGCCTTTCGCTAAGACAATTCTTGTGGAATTGGCAAAGTGATATTTGAAAGCCCATAGAGGGCTATGGTGAAAAAGGAAATATCCTCAGATGAAATCTGGAAAGAAGCTGTCTGAGAAAGTGCTTAGTGTTCTGTTAATTCATCTCACAGTGTTACATCTGTATTTCGTGGATCTCTTTCCTAGCCTTATTTCTTTGGAATCTGAGAACAGATATTACGGATCCCTTTGAAGACTACAGGGCCAAAGGAAATATCCTCCGATAACAAAGAGAAAGAAGCTTTATCAGAAACTTATTTCTGTTCTGTAAAATCATCTCACAGAGTTACAGCTTTAACCTCAAGAAACCTTTCGCTAAGACAGTTCTTGTGGAATTGGCAAAGTGATATTTGGAAGCCCACAGAGGGCTACCTTGAAAAAGGAAATATCCTCAGATGAAATCTGGAAAGAAGCTTTCTGAGAAACTGCTCTGTGATGTGTGACTTCCACTCACAGAGTTACATCTGTATTTCGTGGATCTCTTTGCTAGCCTTATTTCTGTGGAATCTGAGAACAGAAATTTCGGATCCCTTTGAAGACTATAGGGCCAAAGGAAATATCCTCCGAGAAAAAAGAGAAAGAAGCTTTCTGAGAAACTTCTTTGTGTTCTGTGAAATCATCTCACAGAATTACAGCTTTCCCCTCAAGAAGCCTTTCGCTAAGACAGTTCTTGTGGAATTGGCAAAGTGATATTTGGAAGCCCATAGAGGGCTGTGGTGAAAAACGAAATATCCTCAGATGAAATCTGGAAAGAAGCTTTCTGAGAAACTGCTTAGTGTTCTGTTAATTCATCTCACAGAGTTACATCTGTATTTCGTGGATCTATTTGCTAGCCTTCTTCCTTTGGAATCTGAGAGTAGATATTTCGGATCACTTTGAAGGCAATAGGGCCAAAGGAATTATCCTCCGATAACAAAGAGAAAGAAGCTTTCTGAGAAACTTCTTTGTGTTCTGTGAAATCATCTCTTAGAGTTACTTCTTACCCCTCAAGAAGCCTTTCGCTAAGACAGTTCTAGTGGAATTAGCAAAGTGATATTTGGAAGCCCATAGTGGGCTATGGTGAAAAAGGAAATATCCTCAGATGAAATCTGGAAAGAAGCTTTCTGAGAAACTGCTTAGTGTTCTGTTAATTCCTCTCACAGAGTTACATCTGTATTACGTGGATCTCTTTGCTAGCCTTATTTCTGTTGAATCTGAGAACAGATATTTCGGATCCCTTTGAAGACTATAGGGCCAAAGGAAATCTCCTCCGATAACAAAGAGAAAGAAGCTTTCTGAGAAACTTCTTTGTGTTCTGTGAAATCATCTCACTGAGTTACAGCTTTCCCCTCAAGAAGCCATTCGCTAAGACAGTTCTTGTGTAATTGGCAAAGTGATATTTGGAAGCCCTAAGAGGGCTATGGTGAAAAAGGAAATATCCTCAGATGAAATCTGGAAAGAAGCTTTCTGAGAAACTGCTCTGTGATGTGTGACTTCCACTCACAGGGTTACATCTGTATTTCGTGGATCTCTTTGCTGGCCTTATTTCTACGGAATCTGAAAACAGATATTTCGGATCCCTTTGAAGACTATAGGGTCAAAGGAAATATCCTCCGATAACAGAGAGAAAGAAGCTTTCTGAGAAACTCCTTGTGTTCTGTGAAATCGTCTCACAGAGTTACAGCTTTCCCCTCAAGAAGCCTTTCTCTAAGACAGTTCTTGTGGAATTGGCAAAGTGATATTTGGAAGCCCATAGAGGGCTACCATGAAAAAGGAAATATCCTCAGATGAAATCTGGAAAGAAGCTTTCTAAGAAACTGCGTAGTGTTCTGTTAATTCATCTCAGATAGTTACATCTGTATTTCGTGGATCTCTTTGCTAGCCTTATCTCTGTGGAATCTGAGAACAGATATTTCGGATCCCTTTGTAGACTATAGGGCCAAAGGAAATATCGTCCGAGAACAAAGAGAAAGAAGCTTTCTGAGAAACTTCTTTGTGTTCTGTGAAATCATCTCACAGAGTTACAGCTTTCCCCTCAAGAAGCCTTTCGCTAAGACAGTTCTTGTGGAATTGGCAAAGTGATATTTGGAAGCCCTTAGAGTGCTAAGGTGAAAAAGGAAATATCCTCAGATGAAATCTGGAAAGAAGCTTTTTGAGAAACTGCTTAGTGTTCTGTAAATTCATCTCACAGAGTTACATCTCTTTTCGTGGATCTCTTTGCTAGCCTTATTGCTGTAGAATCTGAGAACAGATATTTCGGATCCCTTTGAAGACTATAGGGCCAAAGGAAATATCCTCAGATAACAAAGAGAAAGAAGCTTTCTGAGAAACTTCTTTGTGTTCTGTGAAATCATCTCACAGAGTTACAGCTTTCCCCTCAAGAAGCCTTTCGCTAAGACAGTTCTTGTGGAATTGGCAATGTGATATTTGGAAGCCCTTGGAGGGCTAAGGTGAAAAAGGAAATATCCTCAGATGAAATCTGGAAAGAAGCTTTCTGAGAAACTGCTTAGTGTTCTGTTAATTCATCTCACAGAATTACATCTGTATTTCGTGGATCTCTTAGCTAGCCTTATTGCTGTGGAATCTGAGAACAGATATTTCGGATCCCTTTGAAGACTATAGGGCCAAAGGAAATATCCTCCGATAACAAAGAGAAAGAAGCTTTCTCAGAAACTTCTTTGTGTTCTGTGAAATCATCTCACAGAGTTACAGCTTTCCCCTCAAGAAGCCTTTCGCTAAGACAGTTCTTGTGGAATTGGCAAAGTGATATTTGGAAGCCCTTAGAGGGCTAAGGTGAAAAAGGAAATATCCTCAGATGAAATCTGGAGAGAAGCTTTCTGAGAAACTGCTTAGTGTTCCGTTAATTCATCTCACAGAGTTACATATGTATTTCGTGGATCTCTTTGCTAGCCTTATTTCTGTGGAATCTGAGAACAGATATTTCGAATCCCTTTGAAGACTATAGGGCCAAGGGAAATATCCTCCGATAACAAAGAGAAAGAAGCTTTCTGAAAAAATTCTTTGTCTTCTGTGAAATCATCTCTCAGATTTACAGCTTTCCCTTCAAGAAGCCTTTCACTAAGACAGTTCTTGTGGAATTGGCAAAGTGATATTTGGAAGCCCATAGAGGGCAAAAGTGAAAAAAGAAATATCCTCAGATGAAATCTGGAAATAAGCTTTCTGAGAAACTGCTTACTGTTCTGTTAATTCATCTCACAGAGTTACATCTGTATTTCGTGGATCTCTTTGATAGCCTTATTTCTGTGGAATCTGAGAACAGATATTTCGGATCCCTTTGAAGACTACAGGGCCAAAGGAAATATCCTCCGATAACAAAGAGAAAGAAGCTTACTGAGAAACTTCTTTGTGTTCTGTGAATCATCTCTCAGAGTTACAGATTTCCCCTCAAGAAGCCTTTCGCTAAGACAATTCTTGTGGAATTGGCAAAGTGATATTTGAAAGCCCATAGAGGGCTATGTTGAAAAAGGAAATATCCTCAGATGAAATCTGGAAAGAAGCTTTCTGAGAAAGTGCTTAGTGTTCTGTTAATTCATCTCACAGTGTTACATCTGTATTTCGTGGATCTCTTTGCTAGCTTTATTTCTTTGGAATCTGAGAACAGATATTTCGGATCCCTTTGAAGACTACAGGGCCAAAGGAAATATCCTCCGATAACAAATAGAAAGAAGCTTTATCAGAAACTTATTTCTGTTCTGCAAAATCATCTCACAGAGATACAGCTTTCACCTCAAGAAACCTTTCGCTAAGACAGTTCTTGTGGAATTGACAAAGTGATATTTGGAACCCCATAGAGGGCTACCTTGAAAAAGGAAATATCCTCAGATGAAATCTGGAAAGAAGCTTTCTGAGAAACTGCTTAGTGTTCCGTTAATTCATCTCACAGAGTTACATCTGTATTTCGTGGATCTCTTTGCTACCTTATTTCTGTGGAAACTGAGAACAGATATTTCGGATCCCTTTGAAGACTAGAGGGCCAAAGGAAATATCCTCCGAAAACAAAGAGAAAGAAGCTTTCTGAGAAACTTCTTTCTGTTCTGTAAAATTATCTCACAGAGTTTCAGCTTTCCCGTCAAGAAACCTTTCGCTAGGACAGTTCTTGTGTAACTGGCAAAGTGATATTTGGAAGCCCATAGAGGGCTACCTTGAAAAAGGAAATATCCTCAGATGAAATCTGGAAAGAAGCTTTCTGAGAAACTGCTTAGTGTTCTTTAAATTCATCTCACAGAGTTACATCTGTATTTCGTGGATCTCTTTGCTAGCCTTATTTCTGTGGAATCTGAGAACAGATATTTGGGATCCCTTTGAAGACTATAGGGCCAAGGGAAATATCCTCCAAGAACAAAGAGAAGGAAGCTTTCTGAGAATGTTCTTTGGTTCTGTGAAATCATCTCACAGAGTTACAGCTTTCCCCTCAAGAAGCCTTTCGCTAAGACAGTTCTTGTGGAATTGGCAAAGTGATATTTGGAAGCCCATGGAGAGCTATGCTGAAAAAGGAAATATCCTCAGATGAAATCTGGGAAGAAGCTTTCTGAGAAAATGCTCTGTGATGTGTAACTTCCACTCACAGAGTTACATCTGTATTTCGTGGATCTCTTTGCTAGCCTTATTTCTGTGGAATCTGAGAACAGATATTTCGAATCCCTTTGAAGACTATAGGGCCAAGGGAAATATCCTCCGATAACAAAGAGAAAGAAGCTTTCTGAGAAACTTCTTTGTGTTCTGTGAAATCATCTCACAGAGTTACAGCTTTCCCCTCAAGAAGCCTTTCGCTAAGACAGTTCTTGTGGAATTGGCAAGGTGATATTTGGAAGCCCTTAGAGTGCTAAGGTGAAAAAGGAAATATCCTCAGATGAAATCTGGAAAGAAGCTTTCTGAGAAACTGCTTAGTGTTCTGTTAATTCATCTCACAGAGTTACATATGTATTTCGTGGATCTCTTTGCTAGCCTTATTTGTGTGGAATCTGAGAACAGATATTTCGAATCCCTTTGAAGACTATAGGGCCAAGGGAAATATCCTCCGATAACAAAGAGAAAGAAGCTTTCTGAAAAAATTCTTTGTCTTCTGTGAAATCATCTCTCAGATTTACAGCTTTCCCTTCAAGAAGCCTTTCACTAAGACAGTTCTTGTGGAATTGGCAAAGTGATATTTGGAAGCCCATAGAGGGCAAAAGTGAAAAAAGAAATATCCTCAGATGAAATCTGGAAATAAGCTTTCTGAGAAACTGCTTACTGTTCTGTTAATTCATCTCACAGAGTTACATCTGTATTTCGTGGATCTCTTTGATAGCCTTATTTCTGTGGAATCTGAGAACAGATATTTCGGATCCCTTTGAAGACTACAGGGCCAAAGGAAATATCCTCCGATAACAAAGAGAAAGAAGCTTACTGAGAAACTTCTTTGTGTTCTGTGAATCATCTCTCAGAGTTACAGATTTCCCCTCAAGAAGCCTTTCGCTAAGACAATTCTTGTGGAATTGGCAAAGTGATATTTGAAAGCCCATAGAGGGCTATGTTGAAAAAGGAAATATCCTCAGATGAAATCTGGAAAGAAGCTTTCTGAGAAAGTGCTTAGTGTTCTGTTAATTCATCTCACAGTGTTACATCTGTATTTCGTGGATCTCTTTGCTAGCTTTATTTCTTTGGAATCTGAGAACAGATATTTCTAATCCCTTTGAAGACTACAGGGCCAAAGGAAATATCCTCCGATAACAAATAGAAAGAAGCTTTATCAGAAACTTATTTCTGTTCTGCAAAATCATCTCACAGAGATACAGCTTTCACCTCAAGAAACCTTTCGCTAAGACAGTTCTTGTGGAATTGACAAAGTGATATTTGGAACCCCATAGAGGGCTACCTTGAAAAAGGAAATATCCTCAGATGAAATCTGGAAAGAAGCTTTCTGAGAAACTGCTTAGTGTTCCGTTAATTCATCTCACAGAGTTACATCTGTATTTCGTGGATCTCTTTGCTACCTTATTTCTGTGGAAACTGAGAACAGATATTTCGGATCCCTTTGAAGACTAGAGGGCCAAAGGAAATATCCTCCGATAACAAAGAGAAAGAAGCTTTCTGAGAAACTTCTTTCTGTTCTGTAAAATTATCTCACAGAGTTTCAGCTTTCCCGTCAAGAAACCTTTCGCTAGGACAGTTCTTGTGTAACTGGCAAAGTGATATTTGGAAGCCCATAGAGGGCTACCTTGAAAAAGGAAATATCCTCAGATGAAATCTGGAAAGAAGCTTTCTGAGAAACTGCTTAGTGTTCTTTAAATTCATCTCACAGAGTTACATCTGTATTTCGTGGATCTCTTTGCTAGCCTTATTTCTGTGGAATCTGAGAACAGATATTTGGGATCCCTTTGAAGACTATAGGGCCAAGGGAAATATCCTCCAAGAACAAAGAGAAGGAAGCTTTCTGAGAATGTTCTTTGGTTCTGTGAAATCATCTCACAGAGTTACAGCTTTCCCCTCAAGAAGCCTTTCGCTAAGACAGTTCTTGTGGAATTGGCAAAGTGATATTTGGAAGCCCATGGAGAGCTATGCTGAAAAAGGAAATATCCTCAGATGAAATCTGGGAAGAAGCTTTCTGAGAAAATGCTCTGTGATGTGTAACTTCCACTCACAGAGTTACATCTGTATTTCGTGGATCTCTTTGCTAGCCTTATTTCTGTGGAATCTGAGAACAGATATTTCGGATCCCTTTGAAGACTAAAGGGCCAAAAGAAATATCCTCCGATAACAAAGACAAAGAAGCTTTCTGAGAAACTCCTTGTGTTCTGTGAAATCGTCTCACAGAGTTACAGCTTTCCCCTCAAGAAGCCTTTCGCTAAGACAGTTCTTGTGGAATTGGCAAAGTGATATTTGGAAACCCTTAGAGGGCAATGGTGAAAAAGGAAATAGCCTCAGATGAAATCTCAAAGAAGCTTTCTGAGAAACTGCGTAGTGTTCTGTTAATTCATCTCAGATAGTTATATCTGTATTTCGTGGATCTCTTTGCTAGCCTTATTTCTGTGGAATCTGAGAACAGATATTTCGGATCCCTTTGCAGACTATAGGGCCAAAGGAAATATCGTCCGAGAACAAAGAGAAAGAAGCTTTCTGAGAAACTTCTTTGTGTTCTGTGAAATCATCTCACAGAGTTACAGCTTTCCCCTCAAGAAGCCTTTCGCTAAGACAGTTCTTGTGGAACTGGCAAGGTGATATTTGGAAGCCCTTAGAGTGCTATGGTGAAAAAGGAAATATCCTCAGATGAAATCTGGAAAGAAGCTTTCTGAGAAACTGCTTAGTGTTCTGTTAATTCATCTCACAGAGTTACATATGTATTTCGTGGATCTCTTTGCTAGCCTTATTTCTGTGGAATCTGAGAACAGATATTTCGAATCCCTTTGAAGACTATAGCGCCAAGGGAAATATCCTCCGATAACAAAGAGAAAGAAGCTTTCTGAGAAACTTCTCTGTCTTCTGTGAAATCATCTCTCAGATTTACAGCTTTCCCTTCAAGAAGCCTTTCACTAAGACAGTTCTTGTGGAATTGGAAAAGTGATATTTGGAAGCCCATAGAGGGAAAAGGTGAAAAAGGAAATATCCTCAGATGAAATCTGGAAATAAGCTTTCTGAGAAACTGGTTACTGTTCTGTTAATTCATCTCACAGAGTTACATCTGTATTTCGTGGATCTCTTTGCTAGCCTTATTTCTGTGGAATCTGAGAACAGATATTTCGGATCCCTTTGAAGACTACAGGGCCAAAGGAAATATCCTCCGATAACAAAGAGAAAGAAGCTTACTGAGAAATTTCTTTGTGTTCTGTGAATCATCTCTCAGAGGTACAGATTTCCCCTCAAGAAGCCTTTCGCTAAGACAATTCTTGTGGAATTGGCAAAATGATATTTGGAAACCCATAGAGGGCTATGGTGAAAAAGGAAATATCCTCAGATGAAATCGGGAAAGAAGCTTTCTGAGAAACTGCTCTGTGATGTGTGACTTCCACTCACAGAGTTACATCTGTATTTCCTGGATCTCTTTGCTAGCTTTATTTCTTTGGAATCTGAGAACAGATATTTCGGATCCCTTTGAAGACTACAGGGCCAAAGGAAATACCCTCCGATAACAAAGAGAAAGAAGCTTTATCAGAAACTTATTTCTGTTCTGTAAAATCATCTCACAGAGATACAGCTTTCACCTCAAGAAACCTTTCGCTAAGACAGTTCTTGTGGAATTGGCAAAGTGATATTTGGAAGCCCATAGAGGGCTACCTTGAAAAAGGAAATATCCTCAGATGAAATCTGGAAAGAAGCTTTCTGAGAAACTGCTTAGTGTTCCGTTAATTCATCTCACAGAGTTACATCTGTATTTCGTGGATCTCTTTGCTAGCCTTATTTCTGTGGAATCTGAGAACAGATATTTCGGATCCCTTTGAAGACTATAGAACCAAAGGAAATATCCTCCGATAACAAAGAGAAAGAAGCTTTGTGAGAAACTTCTTTGTGTTCTGTGAAATCATCTCTCAGAGTTACAGCTTTCCCCTCAAGATGCCTTTCACTAAGACAGTTCTTGTGCAATTGGCAAAGTGATATTTGGAAGCCCCTAGAGGGATGTGGTGAAAAAGGAAATATCCTCAGATGAAATCTGGAAAGAAGATTTCTGAGAAACTGCTCTGTGATGTGTGACTTCCACTCACAGAGTTTCATCTGTATTTCGTGGATCTCTTTGCCAGCCTTATTTCTGTGGAATCTGAGAACAGAAATTTCGGATCCCTTTGAAGACTATAGGGCCAAAGGAAATATCCTCCGAGAAAAAAGAGAAAGAAGTTTTCTGAGAAACTTCTTTGTGTTCTGTGAAATCATCTCACAGAGTTACAGCTTTCCCCTCAAGAAGCCTTTCGCTAAGACAGTTCTTGTGGAATTGGCAAAGTGATATTTGGAAGCCCATAGAGGGCTGTGGTTAAAAACGAAATATCCTCAGATGAAATCTGGAAAGAAGCTTTCTGAGAAACTGCTTAGTGTTCTGTTAATTCATCTCACAGAGTTACATCTGTATTTCGTGGATCTATTTGCTAGCCTTATTCCTTTGGAATCTGAGAGTAGATATTTCGGATCCCTTTGAAGGCAATAGGGCCAAAGGAATTATCCTCCGATAACAAAGAGAAAGAAGCTTTCTGAGAAACTTCTTTGTGTTCTGTGAAATCATCTCTTAGAGTTACATCTTACCCCTCAAGAAGCCTTTCGCTAAGACAGTTCTAGTGGAATTGGCAAAGTGATATTTGGAAGCCCTAAGAGGTCTATGGTGAAAAAGTAAATATCCTCAGATGAAATCTGGAAAGAAGCTTTCTGAGAAACTGCTTAGTGTTCTGTTAATTCATCTCATAGTGTTACATCTGTATTTCGTGGATCTCTTCGCTAGCCTTATTTCTGTGGAATCTGAGAACAGATATTTCGAATCCCTTTGAAGAATATAGGGCCAAAGGAAATATCCTCCGATAACAAAGGGAAAGAAGCTTTCTGAGAAACATATTTGTGTTCTGTGAAATCATCCCACAGAGTTACAGCTTTCCCCTCAAGAAGCCTTTCGATAAGACAGTTCTTGTGGAATTGGCAAAGTGATATTTGGAAGCCCTTAGAGGGCTATGGTGAAAAAGGAAATATCGTCAGATGAAATCGGGAAAGAAGCTTTCTGAGAAACTGCTTAGTGGTCTGTTAATTCATCTCACAGAGTTACATCTGTAATCGTGGATCTCTTTGCTAGCCTTATTTCTTTGGAATCTGAGAACAGATATTTCGGATCCCTTTGAAGACTATAGGGCCAAAGGAAATATCCTCCGATAACAAAGAGAAAGAAGCTTTCTGACAAACTTCTTTGCGTTCTGTGAAATCATCTCAAAGAGTTACAGCTTTCCCCTCAAGAAACCTTTCGCTAAGACAGTTCTTGTGGAATTGGCAAAGTGATATTTGGTAGCCCATAGAGGGCTATTGTGAAAAAGGAAATATCCTCAGATGAAATCTGGAAAGAAGCTTTCTGAGAGACTGCTTAGTATTCTGTTAATTCATCTCACAGAGTTTCATCTGTATTTCGTGGATCTCTTTGCTAGCCTTATTTCTTTGGAATCTGAGAACAGATATTTCGGATCCCTTTGAAGACTATAGGGCCAAAGGAAATATCCTCCGATAACAAAGATAAAGAAGCTTTGTGAGAAACTTCTTTGTGTTCTGTGAAATCATCTCTCAGAGTTACAGCTTTCCCCTCAAGAAGCCTTTCGCTAGGACAGTTCTTGTGGAACTGGCAAAGTGATATTTGGAAACCCATAGAGAGCTATGGTGAAAAAGGAAATATCCTCAGATGAAATCGGGAAAGAAGCTTTCTGAGAAACTGCTCTGTGATGTGTGACTTCCACTCACAGAGTTACATCTGTATTTCGTGGATTTCTTTGCTAGCCTTATTTCTTTGGAATCTGAGAACAGATATTTCGGATCCCTTTGAAGACTATAGGGCCAAAGGAAATATCCTCCGATAACAAAGAGAAAGAAGCTTTCTGAGAAACTTCTTTGTGTTCTGTTAAATCATCTCTCAAAGTAACAGCTTTCCCCTCAAGAAGCCTTTAGCTAAGACAGTTCTTGTGGAATTGGCAAAGTGATATTTGGGGGCCCATAGTGGGCTATGGTTAAAAAGGAAATATCCTCAGATGAAATCTGTAAAGAAGCTTTCTGAGAAACTGCTTAGTGTTCTGTTAATTCATCTCACAGAGTTACATCTGTATTTCGTGGATCTCTTTGCTGGTCTTATTTCTTTGGAATCTGAGAACAGATATTTCGGATCCCTTTGAAGACTATAGAGGCAAAGGAAATATCCTCCGATAACAAAGAGAAAGAAGCTTTCTGAGAAACTTCTTTGTGTTCTGTGAAATCATCTCTGAGAGTTACAGCTTTCCCCTCAGAGAGGCCTTTCGCTAAGACAATTCTTGTGGTATTGGCAAAGTGATATTTGAAAGCCCATAGAGAGCTATGTTGAAAAAGGAAAATATCCTCAAATGAAATCTGGAAAGAAGCTTTCTGAGAAACTGCTTAGTGTTCTGTTAATTCATCTCACAGAGTTACATCTGTATTTCGTGGATCTCTTTGCTAGCCTTATTTCTTTGGAATCTGAGAACAGATATTTCGGATCCCGTTGAAGACTACAGGGCCAAAGGAAATATTCTCTGATAACAAAGAGAAAGAAGCTTTCTGAGAAACTTCATTGTGTTCTGTAAAATCATCTCACAGAGTTACAGCTTTCACCTCAAGAAACCTTTCGCTAAGACAGTTCTTGTGGAATTGGCAAAGTGATATTTGGAATCCCATAGAGGGCTACCTTGAAAAAGGAAATATCCTCAGATGAAATCTGGAAAGAAGCTTTCTGAGAAACTGCTTAGTGTTCCGTTAATTCATCTCACAGAGTTACATCTGTATTTCTTGGATCTCTTTGCTAGCCTTATTTCTTTGGAGTCTGAGAACAGATATTTAGGATCCCTTTGATGACAATAGGGCCAAAGGAAATATCCTCTGATAACAAAGAGAAAGAAGCTTTCTGAAATTTCTTTGTGTTCTGTGAAATCATCTCTCATAGTTACAGCTTTCCCCTCAAGAAGCCTTTCGCTAAGACAGTTCTAGTGGAATTGGCAAAGTGATATTTGGAAGCCCATGGAGGGCTATGGTGAAAAAGGAAATATCCTCAGATGAAATCTGGAAAGAAGCTTTCTGACAAACTGCTTCGTGTTCTCTTAATTCTTCTCAAAGAGTTACATCTGTATTTCGTGGATATCTTTGCTAGCCTTATTTCTGTGGAATATGAGATCAGATATTTCGGATCCCTTGGAAGACTACCGGGCCAAAGGAAATATCCTCCGATAACAAAGAGAAAGAAGCTTTCTGAGAAACTTCTTTGTGTTCTGTGAAATAATCTCTCAGAGTTACAGCTTTCCCCTCAAGAAGCCTTTCGCTAAGACAGTTCTTGTGGAATTGGCAAAGTGATATTTTGAAGCCCTTAGAGGGCTATGGTGAAAAAGGAAATATCCTCAGATGAAATCTGGAAAGAAGCTTTCTGAGAAACTGCTTAGTGTTCTGTTATTTCATCTCAGAGAGTTCCATCTGTATTTCATGGATCTCTTTACTAGCCTTAATTCTGTGGAATCTGAGAACAGATATTTCGGATCCCTTTGAAGACTATAGGGCCAAAGGAAATATCCTCCGATAACAAAGAGAAAGAAGCTTTCTGAGAAACTTCTTTGTGTTCTGTGAAATCATATCTCAGAGTTACAGCTTTCCCCTCAAGAAGCCTTTCGCTAAGACAGTTGTTGTGTAATTGGCAAAGTGATATTTGGAAGCCCATAGAGGGCTAGGGTGAAAAAGGAAATGTCCTCAGATGAAATCTGGAAAGAAGCTTTCTGAGAAACTGCTCTGTGATGTGTGACTTCCACTTACAGAGTTACATCTGTATTTCATGGATCTCTTTTCTAGCCTTATTTCTGTGGAATCTGAGAACAGATATTTCGGATCCCTTTGAAGACTATAGGGCCAAAGGAAATATCCTCCGATAACAAAGAGAAAGAAGCTTTCTGAGAAACTTCTTTGTGTTCTGTGAAATCATCTGACAGAGTTACAGCTTTCCCCTCAAGAACCTTTCGCTAGGACAGTTCTAGTGGAATTGGCAAAGTGATATTTGGAAGCCCATAGTGGGCTATGGTGAAAAAGGAAATATCGTTAGATGAAACCCGGAAAGAAGCTTTCTGAGAAACTGCTTAGTGTTCTGTTAATTCTTCTCAAAGTGTTACATATGTATTTCGTGGATCTCTTTGCTAGCCTTATTTCTGTGGAATCTGAGATCATATATTTCGGATCCCTTTGAAGACTACAGGGCCAAAGGAAATATCCTCCGATAATAAAGAGAAAGAAGCTTTCTGAGAAACTTCTTTGTGTTCTGTGAAATAATCTCTCAGAGTTACAGCTTTCCCCTCAAGAAGCCTTTCGCTAAGCTAGTTCTAGTGGAATTGGCAAAGTGATATTTGGAAGCCCATAGAGGGCAATGGTGGAAAAGGAAATATCCTCAGATGAAATCTGGAAACTAGCTTTCTGAGAAGCTGCTTAATGTTCTCTTAATTCATCTCACAGAGATACATCTGTATTTCGTGGATCTCTTTGCTAGCCTTATTTCTTTGGAATCTGAGAACAGATATTTCGGATCCCTTTGAAGACTCTAGGGCCAAAGGAAATATCCTCCGATAACAAAGAGAAAGAAGCTTTCTGAGAAACTTCTTGGCGTTCTGTGAAATCATCTCAAAGAGTTACAGCTTTCCCCTCAAGAAACCTTTCTCTAAGACAGTTCCTGTGAATTGGCAAAGTGATATTTGGTAGCCCTTAGAGGGCTATGGTGAAAAAGGAAATATCCTCAGATGAAATCTGGAAAGAAGCTTTCTGAGAGACTGCTTAGTGTTCTGTTAATTCATCTCACAGAGTTACATCTGTATTTCGTGGATCTCTTTGCTAGCCTTCTTTCTTTGGAATCTGAGAACAGATATTTCGGATCCCTTTGAAGACTATAGGGCCAAAGAAAATATCCTCCGATAACAAAGAGAAAGAAGCTTTCTGAGAAACTTCTTTGTGTTCTGTGAAATCATCTCTCAGAGGTACAGCTTTCCCCTCAAGAAGCCTTACTCGAAGACAGTTCTTGTGGAATTGGCAAAGTGATATTTGGAAACCCATAGACGGCTATGGTGAAAAAGGAAATATCCTCAGATGAATTCGGGAAGGAAGCTTTCTGAGAAACTGCTTAGTCTTCTTTTATTTCATCTCACAGAGTTACATCTGTATTTCATGGATCTGTTTGCTAGCCTTATTTCTGTGGAATCTGAGAACAGATATTTCAGATACCTTTGAAGACTATAGGGCCAAAGGAAATATCCTCCGATAACAAAGAGAAAGAAGCTTTCTGAGAAACTTCTTTGTGTTCTGTGAAATCATCTCACAGAGTTACAGCTTTCCCCTCAAGAAGCCTTTCGCTAAGACAGTTCTTGTGGAATTGGCAAAGTGATATTTGGAAGCCCATAGAGGGCTATGGTGAAAAAGGAAATATCCTCAGATAAAATCTTGAAAGAAGCTTTGTGAGAAACTGCTCTGTGATGTGTGACTTCCACTCACAGAGTTACATCTGTATTTCGTGGATCTCTTTGCTAGCCTTATTTCTGTGGAATCTGGGAACAGATATATCGGATCCCTTTGAAGACTATAGGGCCAAAGGAAATATCCAGCGATAACAAAGAGAAAGAAGCTTTCTGAGAAACTTCCTTGTGTTCTGTGAAATCGTCTCACAGAGTTACAGCTTTCCCCTCAAGAAGCCTTTCGCTAAGACAGTTCTAGTGGAATTGGCAAAGTGATATTTGGAAGCCCTTAGAGGGCAATGGTGGAAAAGGAAATATCCTCAGATGAAATCTGGAAACTAGCTTTCTGAGAAACTGCTTAGTGTTCTGTTAATTCATCTCACAGAGTTACATCTGTATTTCGTGGATCTCTTTGCTAGCCTTATTTCTGTGGAATCTGAGAACAGATATTTCGGATCCCTTTGAAGACTATAGGACCAAAGGAAATATCCTCCGATAACAAAGAGAAAGAAGCTTTCTGAGAAACTTCTTTGTGTTCTGTGAAATCATCTATCAGAGTTACAGCTTTCCTCTCAAGAAGCCTTTCGCTAAGACAGTTCTTGTGGAATTGGCAAAGGGATATTTGGAAGCCCTTAGAGGGCTATGGTGAAAATGGAAATATCCTCAGATGAAATCTGGAAAGAAGCTTTATGAGAAACTGCTCTGTGATGTGTGAATTCCACTCACAGAGTTACATCTGTATTTCGTGAATCTCTTTGCTAGCCTTATTTCTGAGGAATCTGAGAACAGATATTTCGGATCCCTTTGAAGACTATAGGGCCAAAGGAAATATCCTCCGATAGCAAAGAGAAAGAAGCTTTCTGAGAAACTTCTTTGTGTTCTGTGAAATCATCTCACCGAGTTACAGCTTTCCCCTCAAGTAGCCTTTTGCTAAGACAGTTCTTGTGGAATTGGCAAAGTGATATTTGGAAGCCTTTAGAGGGCTAGGGTGAAAAAGGAAATATCCTCAGATGAAATCCGAAAGAAGCTTTCTGAGAAACTGCTTAGTGTTCTGTTAATTCATCTCACAGAGTTATATCTGTATTTCGTGGATCTCTTTGCTAGCCTTACTTTTTTGGAATCTGAGAACCGATATTTCTGATCCCTTTGAAGACTATAATGATAAAGCAAATATCCTCTGATAACAAAGAGAAAGAAGCTTTCTGAGAAACTTCTTTGTGTTCTGTGAAATCATCTCACAGAGTTACAGCTTTCCCCTCAAAAGCCTGTCGCTAAGAGAGTTCTTGTGGAATTGCAAAGTGATATTTGGAAGCCCATAGAGGGCTATGGTGAAAAAGGAAATACCCTCAGATGAAATCTGGAAAGAAGCTTTCTGAGAAACTGCTTAGTGTTCTGTTAATTAATCTCACATAGTTACATCTGTATTTCGTTGATCTCTTTGCTAGCCTTATTTCTGTTTAATCTGAGAACAGATATTTCTGATCCCTTTGAAGACTATAGGGCCAAAGGTAATATCCTCCGATAACAAAGAGAAAGAAACTTTCTGAGAAACTTGTCTGTGTTCTGAGAAATCATCTCACAAAGTAACAGCTTTCACCTCAAGAAGCCTTTCGCTAAGACAGTTCTTGTGGAATTGGCAAAGTGATATTTTGCAGGCCATAGAGTGCTATGGTGAAAAAGGAAATATCCTCAGATGAAATCTGGAAAGAAGCTTTCTGAGAAACTGCTTAGTGTTCTGTTAATTCATTTCACAGAGTTACATCTGTGTTTCGTGGATCTCTTTGCTAGCCTTATTTCTGTGTAATCTGAGAACAGATATTTCGGACCCCTTTGAAGTCTGTAGGGCCAAAGGAAATATCCTCCGATAACAAAGAGAAAGAAGCTTTCTGAGAAACTTCTTTGTGTTCTGTGAAATCATCTCACAGGGTTACAGCTTTCCCTCAAGAAGCCTTTCGCTAAGACAGTTCTTGTGGAATTGGCAAAGTGATATTTGGAAGCCCATAGAGGGCTATGGTGAAAAAGGAAATATCCTCAGATGAAATCTGGAAAGAAGCTTTCTGAGAAACTGCTTAGAGTTCTGTTAATTCATCTCACAGAGTTACATCTGTATTTCGTAGATCTCTTTGCTAGCCTTATTTCTATGGAATCAGAGAACAGATATTTCGTATCCCTTTGAAGACTATAGGGCCAAAGGAAATATCATCCGATAACAAAGAGAAACAAGCTTTCTGAGAAGCTTCTTGGTGTTCTGTGAAATCATCTTACAGAGTTACAGCTTTCCCCTCAAGAAGCCTTTCTCAAAGACAGTTCTTGTGGAATTGGCAATGTGATATTTGGAAGCCCATAGAGGGCTATGGTGAAAAAGGAAATATCCTCAGATGAAATCTGGAAAGAAGCCTTCTGAGAAAATGCTTAGTGTTCTGTTTATTCATCTCACAGAGTTACATTTGTATTTCGTTGATCTCTTTGCTAGCCTTTTTTCTGAGGAATCTGAGAACAGATATTTTGGATCCCTTTGAAGACTATAGGGAAAAAGGAAATATCCTCCGATAACTAAGAGTAAGAAGCTTTCTGAGAAACTGCTCTGTGATGTGTGACTTCCACACACAGAGTTACATCTGTATTTCGTGGGTCTCTTTGCTAGCTTTGTTTCTGTGGAATTTGAGAACTGATATTTCGGATTCCTTTGAAGACTATAGGGCCAAAGGAAATATCCTCTGATAACAAAGAGAAAGTAGCTTTCTGAGAAACTCCTTTGTGTTCTGTGAAATCATCTCACAGAGTTACAGCTTTCCCCTCAAGAAGCCTTTCGCTAAGACAGTTGTTGTGGAATTGTCACAGTGATATTTGCCAGCCCATAGAGGGCTAGGGTGAAAAAGGAAATATCCTCCGATGAAATCTGGAAAGAAGCTTTCTGAGAAAATGCTTAGTGTTCTGTTAATACATCTCACAGAGTTACATCTGTATTTCGTGGATATCTTTGCTAGCCTTATTTCTGTGGAATCTGAGAACAGATATTTCGGATCCCTATGATGTCTATAGGGCCAAAGGAATTATCCTCCGATAACAAGGAGAAAGAAGCTTTCTGAGAAACTTCTCTGTGTTCTGTGAAATCATCTCACAGAGTTACAGCTTTCCCCTCTAGAAGCCTTTCGCTAAAACAGTTCTTGTGGAATTGGCAAAGTGATATTTGGAAGCCTATAGAGGGCTATGGTGAAAAAGGAAATATCCTCAGATGAAATATGGAAAGAAGCTTTCTGAGAAACTGCTTAGTGTTCTGTTAATTCATCTCACAGAGTTATATCTGTATTTCGTGGATCTCTTTGCTAGCCTTATTTCTGTGGAATCTGAGAACAGATATTTCGGATCCCTTTGAAGACTATAGGGCCAAAGGAAATATCCTCCGATAACAAAGAGAAAGAAGCTTTCTGAGAAACTTCTTTGTGTTCTGTGAAATCATCCCACAGAGTTACACCTTTCACCTCAAGAAACCTTTCTCAAAGACAGTTCTTGTGGAAGTGGAAAAGTGATATTTGGAAGCCCATAGAGGGCTATGGTGAAAAAGGAAATATCCTCAAATGAAATCTGTAAAGAAGCTTTCTGAGAAATTGCTCTGTGATATGTGACTTCCACTCACAGAGTTACATCTGTATTTCGTGGATCTCTTTGCTAGCCTTATTTCTGTGGAATCTGAGAAGAGATATTTCGGATCCCTTTGAAGACTATAGGGCCAAAGGAAATATCCTCCGATAACAAAGAGAAAGAAGCTTTCTGAGAAACTCCTTTGTTTTCTGTGAAATCATCTCACAGAGTTACAGCTTTCCCTTTAAGAAGCCTTTCGCTAAGACAGTTCTTGTGGAATTGGCAAAGTGATATTTGGAAGCCCATAGAGGGCTATGGTGAAAAAGGAAATATCCTCAGGTGAAATCTGGAAAGAAGCTTTCTGAGAAACTGCTTAGTGTTCTGTTAATTCATCTCACAGAGTTACATCTGTATTTCGTGGATCTCTTTGGTAGCCTTATTTCTGTGGAATCTGAGAACAGATATTTCAGATCCCTTTGAAGTCTATAGGGCCAAAGGAAATATCCTCCGATAACAAAGAGAAACAAGCTTTCTGAGAAACTTCTTTGTGTTCAGTGAAATCATCTCACAGAGTTACAGCTTTCCCCTCAAGAAGCCTTTCGCTAAAACAGTTCTTGTGGAATTGGCAAAGTGATATTTGGAAGCCCTATAGGGCTATGGTGAAAAAGGAAATATCCTCAGATGAAATCTGGAAAGAAGCTTTCTGAGAAACTGCTCTGTGATGTGTCACTTCCACTCACAGAGTTACATCTGTATTTCGTGGATCTCTTTGCTAGCCTTATTTCTGTGGAATCTGAGAACAGATATTTCGGATCCCTTTGATGATTATAGGGCCAAAGGAAGTATCCTCTGGTAACAAACAGAAAGAAACTTTCTGAAAAACTTCTTTGTGTTCTGTGGAATCATCTCACAGAGTTACAGCTTTCCCCTCAAGAAGCCTTTCGCTAAGACAGTTCTTGTGGAATTGGCAAAGTGATATTTGGAAGCCCATAGAGGGCTATGGTGAAAAAGGAAATATCCTCAGATGAAATCTGGAAAGAAGCTTTCTGAGAAACTGCTTAGTGTTCTGTTAATTCATCTCACAGAGTTACATCTGTATTTCCTGGATCTCTTTGCTAGACTTATTTCTGTGGAATCTGAGAACAGTTATTTCGGATCCCTTTGAAGACTAAAGGGCCAAAGGAAATATCCTCCGATAACAAAAAGAAAGAAGCTTTCTGAGAAACTTCTTTGTGTTCTGTGTAATCATCTTACAGAGTTACAGCTTTCCCCTCAGGAAGCCTTTCGATTAGACAGTTCTTGTGGAATTAGCAAAGTGATATTTGGAAGCCCATAGAGGGCTACGGTGAAAAAGGAAATATCCTCAGATGAAATCTGGAAAGAAGCTTTCTGAGAAACTGCTCTGTGATGTGTCACTTCCACTCACAGAGTTACATCTGTATTTCGTGGATCTCTTTGCTAGCCTTATTTCTGTGGAATCTGAGAACAGATATTTCGGATCCCTTTGAGGACTATAGGGCCATAGGAAATATCCTCCGATAACAAAGAGAAACAAGCTTTCTGAGAAACTTCTTTGTGTTCTGTGATATCATCTCACAGAGTTACAGCTTTCCCCTCAAGAAGCATACGCTAGGACAGTTCATGTGGAATTGGGAAACTGATATTTGGAAGCCCATAGGGGGCTATGGTGAAAAAGGAAATATCCTCAGATGATATATGGAAAGTAGCTTTCTGAGAAATTGCTCTGTGATGTGTGACTTCCACTCACAGAGTTACATCTGTATTTCGTGGATCTCTTTGCTAGCCTTATTTCTGTATAATCTGAGAACAGATATTTCGGATCCCTTGGAAGACTATAGGGCCAAAGGAAATATCCTCCGATAACAAAGAGAAAGAAGCTTTCTGAGAAACTTCTTTGTGTTCTGTGAAATCATCTCACAGAGTTACAGCTTTCCCCTCAAGAAGCCTTTCGCTTAGACAGTTCTTGTGGTATTGGCAAAGTGATATTTGGAAGCCCATAGAGGGATATGGTGAAATAGGAAATATTCTCAGATGAAATCTGGAAAGAAGCTTTCTGAGAAACTGCTTAGTGTTCTGTTAATTCATCTCACAGAGTTACATCTGTATTTCGTGGATCTCTTTGCTAGCCTTATTTCTGTGGAATCTGAGAACAGATATTTCGGATCCCTTTGAAGACTATAGGGCCAAAGGAAATATCCTCCGAGAAAAAAGAGAAGGAAGCTTTCGGAGAAACTTCTTTTGTTTTGTGAAATCATCTCACAGAGTTACAGCTTTCCACTCAAGAAGCCTTTCGCTATGACAGTTCTTGTGGAATTTGCAAAGTGATATTTTGAAGCCCATAGAGGGCTATGGTGAAAAAGTAAATATCCTCAGATGAAATCTGGAAAGAAGCTTCCTGAGGAAATGCTTAGTGTTCTGTTAATTCATCTCACAGAGTTACATCTGTATTTCGTGGACCTCTTTTCTAGCCTTATTTCTGTGGAATCTGAGAACAGATATTTCGGATCCCTTTGAAGACTATAGGGCCGAAGGAAATATCCTCCGATAACAAAGAGAAAGAAGCTTTCTGAGTAACTTCTTTGTGTTCTGTGAAATCATGTCACAGAGTTACAGCTTTCACCTCAAGAAGCCTTTCCCTATGACAGCTCTTTTGGAATTGGCAAAGTGATATTTGGAAGCCCATAGAGGGCTATGGTGAAAAAGGAAATATCCTCAGGTGAAATCTGGAAAGAAGCTTTCTGAGAAACTGCTTAGTGTTCTGTTAATTCATCTCACAGAGTTACATCTGTATTTCGTGGATCTCTTTGCTAGCCTTATTTCTGTGGAATCTGAGAACAGATATTTCAGATCCCTTTGAAGTCTATAGGGCCAAAGGAAATATCCTCCGATAACAAAGAGAAAGAAGCTTTCTGAGAAACTTCTTTGTGTTCTGTGAAATCACCTCACAGAGTTACAGCTTTTCCCTCAACAAGCCTTTCGCTAAGACGGTTCTTGTGGAATTGGCAAAGTGATATTTGGAATCCCTAGAGGGCTATGGTGAAAAAGGAAATATCCTCAGATGAAATCTGGAAAGAAGCTTTATGAGAAACTGCTCTGTGATGTGTGCCTTCCACTCACAGAGTTACATCTGTATTTCGTGGATCTCTTTGCTAGCCTTATTTCTGTGGAATCTGAGAACAGTTATTTCGGAACCCTTTGAAGACTATGGGGTAAAAGGAAATATCCTCCGATAACAAAAAGAAAGAAGCTTTCTGAGAAACTTCTTTGTGTTCTGTGTAATCATCTCACAGAGTTACAGCTTTCCCCTCAGGAAGCCTTTCGATTAGACGGTTCTTGTGGAACTAGCAAAGTGATATTTGGAAGCCCATAGAGGGCTACGGTGAAAAAGGAAATATCCTCAGATGAAATCTGGAAAGAAGCTTTCTGAGAAACTGCTCTGTGATGTGTCACTTCCACTCACAGAGTTACATCTGTATTTCGTGGATCTCTTTGCTAGCCTTATTTCTGTGGAATCTGAGAACAGATATTTCGGATCCCTTTGAGGACTATAGGGCCATAGGAAATATCCTCCGATAACAAAGAGAAACAAGCTTTCTGAGAAACTTCTTTGTGTTCTGTGATATCATCTCACAGAGTTACAGCTTTCCCCTCAAGAAGCATACGCTAGGACAGTTCTTGTGGAATTGGGAAAGTGATATTTGGAAGCCCATAGAGGGCTATGGTGAAAAAGGAAATATCCTCAGATGATATATGGAAAGTAGCTTTCTGAGAAACTGCTCTGTGATGTGTGACTTCCACTCACAGAGTTACATCTGTATTTCGTGGATCTCTTTGCTAGCCTTATTTCTGTATAATCTGAGAACAGATATTTCGGATCCCTTTGAAACCTATAGGGCCAAAGCAAATCTCCTCCGATAACAAAGAGAAAGAAGGTTTCTGAGAAATTTCTTTGTGTTCTGTGGAATCATCTCACAGAGTTAGAGCTTTCCCCTCAAGAAGCCTTTCGCTAAGACACTTCTTGTGGCATTGGTAAAGTGATATTTGGAAGCCTTTAGAGGGCTACGGAGAAAAAGGTAATATCCTCAGATGAAATCTGGAAAGAAGCTTTCTGAGAAACTGCTCTGTGATGTGTCACTTCCACTCACAGAGTTACATCTGTAATTCGTGTATCTCTTTGCTATATTATTTCTGTGGAATCTGAGAACAGATATTTCGGATCCCTTTGAAGACTATAGGGCCAAAGGAAAAATCCTCCGAGAACAAAGAGAAAGAAGCTTTCTGAGAAACTTCTTTGTGTTCTGTGAAATCATCTCACAGAGTTACAGCTTTCCCCTCAACAAGCCTTTCGCTAAGACGGTTCGTGAGGAATTGGCAAAGTGATATTTGGAAGCCTATAGAGGGCTACGGTGAAAAAGGAAATATCCTCAGATGAAATCTGGAAAGAAGCCTTCTGAGAAACTGCTCTGTGATGGCTCACTTCCACTTACAGAGTTACATCTGTATTTCGTGGATCTCTTTGCTAGCCTTATCTCTGTGGAATCTGAGAACAGATATTTCGGATCCCTTTAGTGATTATAGGGCCAAAGGAAATATCCTCAGGTAACAAAGAGAAAGAAGCTTTCTGAAAAACTTCTTTGTGTTCTGTGGAATCATCTCACAGAGTTACAGCTTTCGCCTCAAGAAGCCTTTCGCTAAGACAGTTCTTGTGGAATTGGCAAAGTGATATTTGGAAGCCCATGGAGGGCTATGGTGAAAAAGGAAATATCCTCAGATGAAATCTGGAAAGAAGCTGTCTGAGAAACTGCTCTGTGATGTGTGACTTCCCCTCACAGAGTTACATCTGTATTTCGTGGATCTCTTTGCTAGCCTTATTTCTGTGGAATCTGAGAACAGATGTTTCGGATCCCTTTGAGGACTATAGGGCCAAAGGAAATATCCTCCGATAACAAAGAGAAAGAAGCTTCCTGAGAAACTACTTTGTGTTCGTTGAAATCATATCACAGAGTTACAGCTTTCCCCTCAAGAAGCCTTTCGCTAAGACAGTTCTTGTGGAATTGGCAAAGTGATATTTGGATGCCCATAGAGGATTATGGTGAAAAAGGAAATATCCTCAGATGAAATCTGGAAAGAAGCTTTCTGAGAAACTGCTTAGTGTTCTGTTAATTCATCTCACAGAGTTACATCTGTATTTCGTGGATCTCTTTGCTAGCCTTATTTCTTTGGAATATGAGAACAGATATTTCGGATCCCTTTGATGACTATAGGGCCAAAGGAAATATTCTCCGATAAAAAAGACAAAGAAGATTTCTGAGAAACTTCTTTGTGTTCTGTGAAATCATCTCACAGAGTTACAGCTTTCCCCTCAAGAAGCCTTTTGCTAAGACGGTTCTTGTGGAATTGGCAAAGTGATATTTGGAAGCCCATAGAGGGCTATGGTGAAAAAGGAAATATCCTCAGATGAAATCTGGAAAGAAGCTTTCTTAGGAAATGCTTAGTGTTCTGTTAATTCATCTCACAGAGTTACATCTGTATTTCGTGGATCTCTTTTCTAGCCTTATTTCTGTGGAATCTGACAACAGATATTTCGGATCCCCTTGAAGACTATAGGGCCAAAGGAAATATCCTCTGATTTCAAAGAGAAAGAATCTTTCTGAGAAACTTCTTAGTGTTCTGTGAAATCATCTCACAGAGTTACAGCTTTTCCCTCAAAAAGCCTTTCGCTAAGACGGTTCTTGTGGAATTGGCAAAGTGATATTTGGAAGCCCATAGAGGGCTATGGTTAAAAAGGAAATATCCTCAGATGAAATCTGTAAAGAAGCTTTCTGAGAAACTGCTCTGTGATGTGTCACTTCCACTCACAAAGTTACATCTCTATTTCGTGGATCTCTTTGCTAGCCTTATTTCTGTGGAATCTGAGAACAGATATTTCGGATCCCTTTAATGATTATAGGGCCAAAGGAAATATCCTCAGGTAACAAAGAGAAAGAAGCTTTCTGAAAAACTTCTTTGTGTTCTGTGGAATCATCTCACAGAGTTACAGCTTTCCCCTCAAGAAGCCTTTCGCTAAGACTGTTCTTGTGGAATTTGCAGAGTGATATTTGGAAGCCCATGGAGGGCTATGGTGAAAAAGGAAATATCCTCCGATGAAATCTGGAAAGAAGCTTTCTTAGAAACTGCTCTGTGATGTGTGACTTCCACTCATAGAGTTACATCTGTATTTCGTGGATCTCTTTGCTAGCCTTATTTCTGTGGAATCTGAGAACAGATATTTCGGATCCCTTTGAAGACTATAAGGCCAAAGGAAATATCCTCCGATAACAAAGAGAAGGAAGCTTTCTGAGAAACTTCTTTGTGTTCTCTGAAATCATCTCACAGAGTTACAGCTTTCCACTCAAAAAGTCTTTCGCTTAGACAGTTCTTGTGGAATTGGCAAAGTGATATTTGGAAGCCCATAGAGGGCTACGGTGAAAAAGGAAATATCCTCGGATGAAATCTGGAAAGAAGCTTTCTGAGAAATTGCTTAGTGTCCTGTTAATTCATCTCACAGAGTTACATCTGTATTTCGTGGATCTCTTTGCTAGCCTTATTTCTGTGGATTCTGAGAACAGATATTTCGGATCCCTTTGAAGACTATAGGGCCAAAGGAAATATCCTCCGATAACAAAAACAAAGAAGGTTTCTGAGAAACATCTTTGTGTTCTGTGAAATCATCTCACAGAGTTACAGCTTTCCCCTCAAGAAGCCTTTTGTTTAGACAGTTCTTGTGGAATTGGCAAAGTGATATTTGGAAGTCCATAGAGGGCTACGGTGAAAAAGGAAATATCCTCAGATGAAATCTGGAAAGAAGCTTTCTGAGAAACTGCTCTGTGATGTGTCACTTCCACTAACAGAGTTACATCTGTATTTCGTGGATCTCTTTGCTAGCCTTATTTCTGTGGAATATGAGAACAGATACTTCGGATCCCTTTGATGATTATAGGGCCAAAGGAAATATCCTCTGGTAACAAAGAGAAAGAAGCTTTCTGAAAAACTTCTTTGTGTTCTGTGGAATCATCTCACAGAGTTACAGCTTTCCCCTCAAGAAGCCTTTCGCTAAGACAGTTCTTGTGGAATTGGCAAAGTGATATTTGGAAGCCCAAAGAGGGCTATGGTGAAAAAGGAAATATCCTCAGATGAAATCTGGAAAGAAGCTTTCTGAGGAACTTCTTAGTGTTCTGTTAATTCATCTCACAGAGTTACATCTGTATTTCGTGGATCTCTTTGCTAGCCTTATTTCTGTGGAATCTGAGAACAGATATTTCGGATCCCTTTGAGGACTATAGGGCCAAAGGAAATATCCTCCGATAAGAAAGAGAAAGAAGCTTTCTGAGAAACTACTTTGTGTTCTTTGAAATCATCTCACAGAGTTACAGCTTTCCCCTCAAGAAGCCTTTCCCTAAGACAGTTCTTGTGGAATTGGCAAAGTGATATTTGGAAGCCCACAGAGAGCTATGGTGAAAAAGGAAATATCCTCAGATGAAATCTGAAAAGAAGCTTTCTTAGAAACTGCTCTGTGATGTGTGACTTCCACTCACAGAGTTACATCTGTATTTCGTGGATATCTTTGCTAACCTTATTTCTGTGAAATCTGAGAACAGATATTTCGGATCCCCTTGAAGACTATAGGGCCAAAGGAAATATCCTCTGATTTCAAAGAGAAAGAATCTTTCTGAGAAACTTCTTAGTGTTCTGTGAAATCATCTCACAGAGTTACAGCTTTTCCCTCAAAAAGCCTTTCGCTAAGACGGTTCTTGTGGAATTGGCAAAGTAATATTTGGAAGCCCATAGAGGGCTATGGTTAAAAAGGAAATATCCTCAGATGAAATCTGTAAAGAAGCTTTCTGAGAAACTGCTCTGTGATGTGTCACTTCCACTCACAAAGTTACATCTCTATTTCGTGGATCTCTTTGCTAGCCTTATTTCTGTGGAATCTGAGAACAGATATTTCGGATCCCTTTAATGATTATAGGGCCAAAGGAAATATCCTCAGGTAACAAAGAGAAAGAAGCTTTCTGAAAAACTTCTTTGTGTTCTGTGGAATCATCTCACAGAGTTACAGCTTTCCCCTCAAGAAGCCTTTCGCTAAGACTGTTCTTGTGGAATTTGCAAAGTGATATTTGGAAGCCCATGGAGGGCTATGGTGAAAAAGGAAATATCCTCCGATGAAATCTGGAAAGAAGCTTTCTTAGAAACTGCTCTGTGATGTGTGACTTCCACTCATAGAGTTACATCTGTATTTCGTGGATCTCTTTGCTAGCCTTATTTCTGTGGAATCTGAGAACAGATATTTCGGATCCCTTTGAAGACTATAAGGCCAAAGGAAATATCCTCCGATAACAAAGAGAAGGAAGCTTTCTGAGAAACTTCTTTGTGTTCTCTGAAATCATCTCACAGAGTTACAGCTTTCCACTCAAAAAGTCTTTCGCTTAGACAGTTCTTGTGGAATTGGCAAAGTGATATTTGGAAGCCCATAGAGGGCTACGGTGAAAAAGGAAATATCCTCGGATGAAATCTGGAAAGAAGCTTTCTGAGAAATTGCTTAGTGTCCTGTTAATTCATCTCACAGAGTTACATCTGTATTTCGTGGATCTCTTTGCTAGCCTTATTTCTGTGGATTCTGAGAACAGATATTTCGGATCCCTTTGAAGACTATAGGGCCAAAGGAAATATCCTCCGATAACAAAAACAAAGAAGGTTTCTGAGAAACATCTTTGTGTTCTGTGAAATCATCTCACAGAGTTACAGCTTTCCCCTCAAGAAGCCTTTTGTTTAGACAGTTCTTGTGGAATTGGCAAAGTGATATTTGGAAGTCCATAGAGGGCTACGGTGAAAAAGGAAATATCCTCAGATGAAATCTGGAAAGAAGCTTTCTGAGAAACTGCTCTGTGATGTGTCACTTCCACTAACAGAGTTACATCTGTATTTCGTGGATCTCTTTGCTAGCCTTATTTCTGTGGAATATGAGAACAGATACTTCGGATCCCTTTGATGATTATAGGGCCAAAGGAAATATCCTCTGGTAACAAAGAGAAAGAAGCTTTCTGAAAAACTTCTTTGTGTTCTGTGGAATCATCTCACAGAGTTACAGCTTTCCCCTCAAGAAGCCTTTCGCTAAGACAGTTCTTGTGGAATTGGCAAAGTGATATTTGGAAGCCCAAAGAGGGCTATGGTGAAAAAGGAAATATCCTCAGATGAAATCTGGAAAGAAGCTTTCTGAGGAACTTCTTAGTGTTCTGTTAATTCATCTCACAGAGTTACATCTGTATTTCGTGGATCTCTTTGCTAGCCTTATTTCTGTGGAATCTGAGAACAGATATTTCGGATCCCTTTGAGGACTATAGGGCCAAAGGAAATATCCTCCGATAACAAAGAGAAAGAAGCTTTCTGAGAAACTACTTTGTGTTCTTTGAAATCATCTCACAGAGTTACAGCTTTCCCCTCAAGAAGCCTTTCCCTAAGACAGTTCTTGTGGAATTGGCAAAGTGATATTTGGAAGCCCACAGAGAGCTATGGTGAAAAAGGAAATATCCTCAGATGAAATCTGAAAAGAAGCTTTCTTAGAAACTGCTCTGTGATGTGTGACTTCCACTCACAGAGTTACATCTGTATTTCGTGGATATCTTTGCTAACCTTATTTCTGTGAAATCTGAGAACAGATATTTCGGATCCCCTTGAAGACTATAGGGCCAAAGGAAATATCCTCTGATTTCAAAGAGAAAGAATCTTTCTGAGAAACTTCTTTGTGTTCTGTGAAATCATCTCACAGAGTTACAGCTTTTCCCTCAAAAAGCCTTTCGCTAAGACGGTTCTTGTGGAATTGGCAAAGTGATATTTGGAAGCCCATAGAGGGCTACGGTGAAAAAGGAAATATCCTCAGATGAAATCTGTAAAGAAGCTTTCTGAGAAACTGCTCTGTGATGTGTCACTTCCACTCACAAAGTTACATCTCTATTTCGTGGATCTCTTTGCTAGCCTTATTTCTGTGGAATCTGAGAACAGATATTTCGGATCCCTTTAATGATTATAGGGCCAAAGGAAATATCCTCAGGTAACAAAGAGAAAGAAGCTTTCTGAAAAACTTCTTTGTGTTCTGTGGAATCATCTCACAGAGTTACAGCTTTCCCCTCAAGAAGCCTTTCGCTAAGACTGTTCTTGTGGAATTTGCAAAGTGATATTTGGAAGCCCATGGAGGGCTATGGTGAAAAAGGAAATATCCTCCGATGAAATCTGGAAAGAAGCTTTCTTAGAAACTGCTCTGTGATGTGTGACTTCCACTCACAGAGTTACATCTGTATTTCGTGGATCTCTTTGCTAGCCTTATTTCTGTGGAATCTGAGAACAGATATTTCGGATCCCTTTGAAGACTATAAGGCCAAAGGAAATATCCTCCGATAACAAAGAGAAGGAAGCTTTCTGAGAAACTTCTTTGTGTTCTCTGAAATCATCTCACAGAGTTACAGCTTTCCACTCAAAAAGTCTTTCGCTAAGACAGTTCTTGTGGAATTGGCAAAGTGATATTTGGAAGCCCATAGAGGGCTACGGTGAAAAAGGAAATATCCTCGGATGAAATCTGGAAAGAAGCTTTCTGAGAAATTGCTTAGTGTCCTGTTAATTCATCTCACAGAGTTACATCTGTATTTCGTGGATCTCCTTGCTAGCCTTATTTCTGTGGATTCTGAGAACAGATATTTCGGATCCCTTTGAAGACTATAGGGCCAAAGGAAATATCCTCCGATAACAAAAACAAAGAAGGTTTCTGAGAAACATCTTTGTGTTCTGTGAAATCATCTCACAGAGTTACAGCTTTCCCCTCAAGAAGCCTTTTGCTTAGACAGTTCTTGTGGAATTGGCAAAGTGATATTTGGAAGTCCATAGAGGGCTACGGTGAAAAAGGAAATATCCTCAGATGAAATCTGGAAAGAAGCTTTCTGAGAAACTGCTCTGTGATGTGTCACTTCCACTCACAGAGTTACATCTATATTTCGTGGATCTCTTTGCTAGCCTTATTTCTGTGGAATATGAGAACAGATACTTCGGATCCATTTGATGACTATAGGGCCAAAGGAAATATCCTCTGGTAACAAAGAGAAAGAAGCTTTCTGAAAAACTTCTTTGTGTTCTGTGGAATCATCTCACAGAGTTACAGCTTTCCCCTCAAGAAGCCTTTCGCTAAGACAGTTCTTGTGGAATTGGCAAAGTGATATTTGGAAGCCCATAGAGGGCTATGGTGAAAAAGGAAATATCCTCAGATGAAATCTGGAAAGAAGCTTTCTGAGAAACTTCTTAGTGTTCTGTTAATTCATCTCACAGAGTTACATCTGTATTTCGTGGATCTCTTTGCTAGCCTTATTTCTGTGGAATCTGAGAACAGATATTTCGGATCCCTTTGAGGACTATAGGGCCAAAGGAAATATCCTCCGATAACAAAGAGAAAGAAGCTTTCTGAGAAACTACTTTGTGTTCTTTGAAATCATCTCACAGAGTTACAGCTTTCCCCTCAAGAAGCCTTTCGCTAAGACAGTTCTTGTGGAATTGGCAAAGTGATATTTGGATGCCCATAGAGGACTATGGTGAAAAAGGAAATATCCTCAGATGAAATCTGGAAAGAAGCTTTCTGAGAGACTGCTTAGTGTTCTGTTAATTCATCTCACAGAGTTACATCTGTATTTCGTGGATCTCTTTGCTAGCCTTCTTTCTTTGGAATCTGAGAACAGATATTTCGGATCCCTTTGAAGACTATAGGGCCAAAGAAAATATCCTCCGATAACAAAGAGAAAGAAGCTTTCTGAGAAACTTCTTTGTGTTCTGTGAAATCATCTCTCAGAGGTACAGCTTTCCCCTCAAGAAGCCTTACTCGAAGACAGTTCTTGTGGAATTGGCAAAGTGATATTTGGAAACCCATAGACGGCTATGGTGAAAAAGGAAATATCCTCAGATGAATTCGGGAAGGAAGCTTTCTGAGAAACTGCTTAGTCTTCTTTTATTTCATCTCACAGAGTTACATCTGTATTTCATGGATCTGTTTGCTAGCCTTATTTCTGTGGAATCTGAGAACAGATATTTCAGATACCT